>NC_135236.1:664717102-665030673 GCF_051348905.1 Ranitomeya variabilis | reverse complement strand
GGTATTATTTAATCATTAAAGGGCAGTTTTATTTGGTCACTGAATGGCAGTTGCGTATGGGAAATATAATGCAGTGTTACGTGGGCACTATATGGCCCTTTTATGTATATGATACTGTAAGATAATACTGTAAAATACTGTGATATAATATTTATGTATTGTTTGGCGGTATTATAGAGGAACTGATTAGCAGTATTGTATAAAAATATGTATGGTACTATTATGTGGCCATTTTAGTGTAGTATTAGATAATGGCTAATACAGAGAAATATTATATAGGCATTATTTGGCAGTATTATTTGATCACTGCAGGGCAGTTTTATTTGGGCATTGAATGGAAGTAGCATATGGGAAATATAATGCAGTGATAAGTGGGCACTAAATGGTCCTTTTTTTGCATTGGATACTGTAATATAATACTGTAATATACTCTAATATAATATTTATGTATTTTATGGTGGTATTTAATGGGCACTGATTAGCAGTATTGTATAAAATATATATGGCACTATTATGTGGCCATTTTAATGTAGTATTAGATAATATATACTATAGAGAAGTAATATGCAAACATTATATGGCGGTATTATTTGGGCACTGAATGTCAGAATCGTGTGTGAAATATTTGGTAATATCATATGGACACTATATATGGTAGTATTTTTATATTGAACGTTGTGGAGAAGTTTTATTTTGGGGCTGTATAGTAGAATTATTTGGGCACTGAATGGCGGTATTGTGTGGGAAATACACGGTAGTATTAGGAGAGCATTATATAATAGTTCTCACTACTGAATAATGGGAAATATTTCAGCATTGTATGGCGGCATTATTTGGACACTAAATAGCAGTATTGTACAAGAAATATGTGGCACTATTATGTGGCTATTTTAGTGTAGTATTAGATAATGATTACTGCAGAGAAGGATTATTTAGGGATTGTTTGGCAGTATTGTTTAGGTACTGAATATCAATATTGTGTAGGAAATATATGGTAACATTATGGCAGCATTATATAGTAGTATTACACGTAGAATTCTATCAAAAGTACTTAGGGATTGTATGGCGGTATTATTTGGGCACTGAATACCAGTAATGTGTGGAAACATTTGCTAATATTATGTGGACACCATATGGTAGTATTTCATATCAGACACTGAAAGGAAGTTTTATTGTTGGCTGTATGGTGGTATTATTTAGACAGTGAATGGCGGTATTGTGTGGCAAATATTTGGTATTATTCTCTGAGCATTTTATAGCCTTAGTGATAGATGTTGTATACTGTAGAAATATATATTTTAGGTTGTAAGGTGGAATTATTTGGCACTGGATGGCAGTATTATGTGAGAAATAGATGGCGGTATTATGTACTTATTTTATGGTAGAGTATTAGGAAATAAAATTTAGTGATTTGGTCACCTAAAGGCAGTATTGTGTTCAAAATATATGGTAGCATTATATGAGCACTATCTATTAGCATTAGATCTTGGATATTATAAGGGGGTATTATATGAGTATTGTTTGGTGGTATTATTTGGATGAGAAATAAACGGCACAGTTATGTGGCCATTTAGTGTAGTATTAGATATTGAATACTGCAGGAAAGTATTATTTTAATATTATATGGTGGTATTATTTGGTAGTGTTGTGGGGGAAAATATAAGGCGGTATTACGTGACCATTATATAGTAGTATTAGATATTGGATATTATAGAGAAGCATAGCTTAGGGACTGTACGGTACTATAGTTTGGGTACTGAATGGCAGTATTGTGTGGGAAATATAAGGCGGTATTACGTGAGCATTATATAGTATTAGATATTTATATCATAGAGAGGCATAGCTTAGGGACTGTACGGTACTATAGTTTGGGTACTGAATGGCAGTATTGTGTGGGAAATATAAGGCGGTATTACGTGAGCATTATATAGTATTAGATATTTATATCATAGAGAGGCATAGCTTAGGGACTGTACGGTACTATAGTTTGGGTACTGAATGGCAGTATTGTGTGGGAAATATAAGGCGGTATTACGTGAGCATTATATAGTATTAGATATTTATATCATAGAGAGGCATAGCTTAGGGACTGTACGGTACTATAGTTTGGGTACTGAATGGCAGTATTGTGTGGGAAATATAAGGTGGTATTACGTGAGCATTATAAAGTATTATTTATATCATAGAGAGGCATAGCTTAGGGACTAAACAAAAATTGTTAAATACATAGTCATGCAGAGATACCCATATACAATAATACAAATGGAAGCAATCCTTAGAGGTACCTCAATGCATGTATATCCAGACCGTAATCAGGAAACAACTGCCGACCATATGGTACAAAACTCAACACACTTGCAGTCACAAATTCCCATAAAAATACAACTTAATTAATACACAAATTAACACATAAAACTGTAGAACAGGTTAGTGGACAACAATTTTTTCATATTCAAAGGCACCTTCTACCTACAGCTCCAGGGTACAGCCATGGGAGCGGCCTTTGCACCTTCCTATGCCAACCTGTTCCTGGGGCTGTGGGAGAGGGATCTCTTCCTGTCAGACGAACAGGGATCAATGGAGCGTGTCCTTTTGTGGACACGCTACATTGATGACATCTTCTTCGTCTGGCAGGGCACGGCCGTCGACCTTGCCCAGTTTGTATCATCTTTGAATAACAATGATCAAAATATACGTCTTACCCCAGTGTGGGATGGTGAGAGGATAGATTTTCTTGATGTCACCATCCATAAGGATGAATTTGGTCTTTTACAGACTGATATTTTTAGGAAACAGACAGCTACCAACACTCTGCTGCATGCTACTTCCTGCCACCCGCATCATATGATTAGAGCTGTTCCTGTGGGTCAGTTTCTCCGTCTTCGTCGGATCTGCTCTACTGATGCGGATTTTGAGGCGAGGGCGGAGGAACTGAAATTACGCTTTCTCGCTAGGGGGTATAGCCGCCGTAGTGTTAAGCACACATATCATCGTGCTAAACACTCTATTCGTAACAACCTTCTATATAATCGTACATATAGACAATCCAAAAGTAGCGGCATGGTTAGGTTTGTGACATCATATAATCCCCAACACGAGAAGATACGCATGGCGCTTAGTAAATTTTTGCCAGATGGCCCCGCAATTTCATTCCGACGTGCAAAAAATCTCCGTGACTGTCTAACACAAAGCCATTATGTTAGTAAATCGGTTCCCACATTTTTGGACTCGATGCGGCCAGGGGGTGTGTGTGTTCCGTGCGGTAGGTGTGTGGCTTGCCCCAGTGTCGAGAAATGTACCTCGTTTGTGGATTCCGGGGGTACTAAGATATACAATATTAAACAGAATATATCGTGTGTCTCTAGGTACGTAATCTATTACGCTACGTGTCCATGTGGACTTATTTACATTGGGCTGACGACACGTCAGCTCAAGGTACGGATTAGAGAACACGTACTGGGGATCCAGGCAGCTGCCACCTGCACGGACTCATCCACCCTCAAGACATTACCACGGCATTTTAGGGAATTCCACCAGTGCAATGCCTCCGGACTTAAGGTCCGGGGTATTGATCTCCTAAATATCAATATTAGGGGGGGTAATCTCAGTAAACGTTTAGCCCAAATAGAGACTAGATGGATCTGGACTCTCCAGACCATCAGTCCTAATGGGCTTAATGAGAATATCTCTTTTGCTCCCTATCTGTGATGGATTTCCCTGTGCATCCCTTTGATGCTCATTTTATTTGCTGGTTCTTGTTTTTAATGTTTTTTATCTTTGTTCATATGTAGATATTACTATGCTTGGAGGATGTGTCCGCACGATGGAGGTCGGGTTTGGCATTACTGATGTACCTGTGTGCTTCGTCTTTCAACATGGAGTTTACTATGAAAATCTCCAATCTCTTTTGGACTGATTTGTGGCCATACACAATTATGGACTGCTGTTATTGATTTAATGTAGTTTTTACGTTTTGTATCTGTATTTTGTACCTTGCCATGCTGCTATTTCCATCACCTGTCCTCCTCTCTCTGCGGTATGCGTTGTTTTCCTTTTTCTTTTCCTGTTTTTTTTTCCCCTATCTGCGGCCGTAGTTGAATCTATTCCCAATTCCAATATGGCCGCGGTCCCCTCGCGCATGCGCATTGCGGTGTATGTTGCGGCTCAGCGTTCCCATGGCTATGCGGTGAGTGATCACGTGGGGCCCCACGTGTCTCCTCCGGGCTGGTTATGTGGGCGCTGCACGCAACGGCGTCTGCGATGGGCGGTGCGCCGTATGGCGAATATACCGGACATTTCCGGTTCTGTTTATATATAAGAACGACATTATGTACATCTTCCACGCCCCCTGAGGAAGGAGCTGTGAGCTCCGAAACGCGCGTCGGGTGCGCTCTTGGCGTCTAGCTGTGACAGCATCAGGTAGTTATATACACTATATATACTGGTTCTTTATTACTATGGTACTATGATGCGGTGTCTGGGGGCACTGACTCTGCATATTATTTATCATGGGCCCCATATTTATTGTATTGGATTGATCTTACCGCACTAATGTCGCTGCAGCTAGTTAGCTTTGAGCCTGTGGGCATATGGACCGCCATTTAGTGCGTATCTTATTTCTCCCTGTTGTCCACTAACCTGTTCTACAGTTTTATGTGTTAATTTGTGTATTAATAAAGTTGTATTTTTATGGGAATTTGTGACTGCAAGTGTGTTGAGTTTTGTACCATAGCTTAGGGACTGTACAGTACTATAGTTTGGGTACTGAATAGCAGTATTGTGTGGGAAATATATGGCGGTATTACGTGAGCATTATATAGTAGTATTAGATATTTATATCTTAGAGAGGTATAGTTTAGGGACTGTACGGTACTATAGTTTGGGTAATGAATGGCTGTATTGTGCGGGGAAATATATGACTGTATTGCCTGAGCATTATATAGTAGTATTATATATTGAATAGTGTAGAGAAGTATAGCTTAGGGACTGTACGGTACTATAGTTTGGGTACTGAATGGCAGTATTGTGTAGGAAATATTCGTTATTATTCTGTGATCATTTGATGACATCACTAGTGTTGGATCCTGCAGAAAAGCATTTTTTAGGGATTGTATGGTGGTAATATTTGAGCATTAAGGTTAATGTCATGTGGGGATATTATAACAGTATTATTTGAGCATTATACAGTAATATTAGATATTGGCTACTACATGAAATTTAGAAACTGTTTGGTAGTTTCATTTAGGCACTAAATGGGCAATGTATGGCAATATTGCATAAGAGTTATATAGTAGTATTAGACATTGGATTCAGTAGGAAAGTATTACTTAGGGATTATATGGTGGTATTATTTGGGCACTGAATTTCAATAGCGTACAGCATACATACGGGTGTATTATCTGGGCACTATATGGTTGTATTAGGTTTTGCAGATGTATGAAAGTATTATTTAGGGATTATATGGTGGCATTATTTTGCCACTGAATTTCAATAGCGTATAACATACATACGGGTGTATTATCTGGGCAGTGTATGGTTGTACTAGGTTTTGTAGATATATGAGAGTATTATTTACCAAGATAAAGTAATGAGGAGGTTAATCTTCTAGGACCACACAATGGAAGCAATGAGAAAAGCAGATGTAAAAAAATATGTAAATAGCGCCTCCGGGAAATGAAGATACCTGGACCCCGTCCAATATGTCTTCAGAACCCCCCACCCTCTTCGCTGACCCCAGGTTAAATACCGGAGCAACTGGAATCAGCCCGAGCGGTTGGAAGGTTTTATATTACAAGGGTAAATGAAAGAGTAATTTAAAAAAAAGGTGACGGGAGCTCTATAGACATGCACAGCACTGCGGTGCTGGGAGTTGTAGTACATCCCTGCAGTTGGTTTGGTTTATACCAACACACATCCATAAAACTGATACCATTGCAGGTGACTCCATCAGGTTGGAGCTGGTAACCGGCGTAACAGGAACAGATCACACTGCTTCCGGTATCTCTGCACTGCTGGGTACACCGTCCGCCACCTACAGGTAGAAAAGCATCAAGATTACAAAATTAAAGGGGTATTTCCATTTTCATACATGAGTATATTTTTGGATAGAGCTTGTAAAATCAAGCACTTTTGCCATTTATTGCTTGTTAAAATTTGCAGCCGTTCTTGAGATATTAACACTTTTCTGTTGTGTATAGCTCGTTGCCTAAGAGACCGACCACCGCTGCTGTCTAGCTTCTAAGCACCGTGCTGAAGCTAGGGAGTAACAGCGCGCTCCAGGGATCCTGGGCAGCTTCAAAACAAGGCTTAAAAGTTCAATAGTCAAAAGCTTGTAAGCTCTGCTCATGTTCTGCTGTTTAGAAGCGGTGGTCGGTCTCCAAGGCAACGAGTTGTAAACAAAACAAAAGTGTTAATATCTCAAGAACGGCTGAAAATTTAAACAAGCAGTAAATTGCAAAATTGCTTGTCTTTACAAGCTCTATCCGAAAATACCCATTTCTTAAAAATGAAAATGTCCCTTTAAAATTTCTCACCTCTGCATCTGTCATTCAAGGAGGGGTCTTCATTATCCGTGTTGGAACCTAAAGGTTTGTTGGCTTTGGGAATAAAAATATGTATTGTAGTTACATCTAGTTACGTTTTTTTTTTGCATGTTCTGTAGATTATTGCACCTTCGTCCTGGTTGGGGGCATCGTTGCCCTCCTGTTTTACACAGCAGGCTCTGAACACCAGGCTGCACTGGTAGCCCAGGAACATCTGCTCGCAGGATTCTCCCCGTGCCTGGGCCTCTTTACCCAGCAGGCAGCATTTGCAGCATCTCTGTAATGGAAATAATACAGAATCAAGAAGAATCCATTAATGCTTATATAGTATGTGCCTTATTATTAGCCACGAAGGAAAAAAACGGCTTTTATAAATATGCTACAGGTCTGTGGTATGAGACAGTCCCAAATATGAACCTTTTCCTTTACCTGCTGTGATAGTAACAAAATGGCTACCTGCAGACACCACTAGGGGGAGCTCACTGCATACTGGACGTCCACAGTGTTCAGATCCGTGACACCACAGCGCCATGCACTGTGTAGTGGCCGTTTTTAGGTACTGCAGCTCATTTTCTATTCACTTTAATAGGAATTGGACTGCAGTACCCAACAATGGCCACTAGACGGTGTACAGAGCTATGCTGTCCCGGCTCCGTACATTTAGGACCCAATTTATTATTGCATTTATGTTTTTTTCCCCTAGATTTTGGTGTTTTGCACCTTTTTTTTTAAAGTCTGCTTTATAAGTGTCTGTTATTGAGGGTGGATTTTTTTTCCAAAGAGTTTTGTGCTGGGTCATCAATTGCGACTTTTTAAAAAGTCACATTTTTAGTGCAGATGTACTGCGCCCCTTTCCTTCCCTTACCTGGAGTGATTTTATATACCCCAGATATTCCACCCCAACACAGAAAAAAATACAGCATTTTACGGAAAATGCGACTTTATGTGTTAACATTTTTGGTGGACTTAAAAGGTTGGAAAAATTCCAGTCTGAAGATGCCATAAATGCAGCGTTCAGAGGAGACGGGTCCTCATGCTTTCTGCTTCTAAAATGGTATCCACTAGGGGGCGGTCATAAAAAGGAGCATCCACTAGAGGGCAGTAATAAAAAATGGTATCCACTAGGGGGCGGTCATAAAAATGAGCATCAACTAGAGGGCAGTAATAAAAATAGGTATCCACTAGGGGGCGGTAATAAAAATGGGTATTAACTAGGGGGCGGTAATAAAAATGGGAATCCACTAGTGGGCGGTAATAAAAATAGATATCCACTAGGAGGCGGTAATAAAAATGGGCATCTACAAGGGGGCGGTAATAAAAATGGGAATCCACTAGGGGGCGGTAATAAAAATGGGTACCCACTAATGGGCGGTAATAAAAATAGATATCCACTAGGGGCGGTAATAAAAATAGATATCCACTAGGAGGCGGTAATAAAAATGGGCATCTACAAGGGGGCGGTAATAAAAATGGGAATCCACTAGGGGGCGGTAATAAAAGTGGGTATCCACTAGGGGGCGGTAATAAAAATGGGTATTAACTAGGGGGCGGCAATAAAACGGGGTATCCACTAGGGGGCAGTGATAAAAAAGGGTATACACTAGGGGGCGGTAATAAAAATGGGTATCCACTAGGGGGCGGTAATAAAAATGGGTATCCGCTAGGGGGCGGTAATAAAAATGGGTATCCGCTAGGGGGCGGTAATAAAAATGGGTATCCGCTAGGGGGCGGTAATAAAAATGGGAATCTACCTGGGGGTGGTAATGAAAATGGGAAACCACTAGGGGGCGGTAATAAAAATGGGAATCCGCTAGCAGTTATACTCTAACACATAGATAGGGGATAAATTCCTGATTTCTGGGGTCTGACTGATCCCAAAAATGGCCATGCATTGTTTCTCTACTTCTCCCACTTGTTGTAGGATCACAAGTCCCAGCAGATCTCCGCTCACCTGCACAAACCTGGCTTCACAGCTGGACGCCTTCTCCTGGTCACTCGCATCACAAGAGTTTTTCTCGTTGGCAATGTTGATGCCGGTCGTACAGTGCAAGTCCTCCAGCTGATTGAGGCAGCATTGCTCCTGGATTAATCTAGGAAAACAGTAAGACAAACAAACATCAGATATTTCATGAAAAAAGTCAATGTAATTCCTCGTGGAAGCTTTCTTACAGGAACAGCGCCACACCTGTGTACAGGTTGTATGTGGTATTGCAGCCTAAACCCATTGTAAATACAACTCATGGCCAGGAGTGGCGCTGTTTCTAGAAAGAAGCAATGTTCTTGAACTCGTGGACAACTATTTCAAAAGCATTGCTTCTTTCCCAGAGTCTATGTCACAGCTCACCTCCTCCTCCTGTACAATGACTGATAACACCTACAGTTGTGTGAAAAAGTGTTTGCCCCTTTCCTGATTTCCTATACTTTTGCATGTTTGTCACACTTAAATATTTCAGATCCGCAAACAAAATTAAATATTAGACAAAGATGACACAAGTAATCAAAAAAATGCAGTTTCTAAATGAAGTTCTTTATTATTAAGGGAAAAAGAAATCCAAACCTACAGGATCCTGTGTGAAAAAGTGATTGCCCCCTATCTTTGCAGAATTGTTGTAATTCAGCCACATTGGAGGGTTTCCGAGCATGAACCGCCTTTTTAAGGTCATAGCACAGCATCTCATTATTAAGGTCAGGACTTTGACTAGGCCACTCCAAAGTCTTAATTTGGTTTTTCTTAAGCCAGTCAGAGATGGACTTGCTGGTGCGTTTTCGATCATTGTCCTGCTGCATAACTCAAGTGCGCTTCAGCTTGAAGTCACGAACAGATGGTTGGACATTCTCCTTCAGGATTTTTTGTAGACAGCAGAATTCATGGTTCCATTTACCACAGCAAGTCTTCCAGGTCCTGAAGCAGCAAAACAACCCCAGACCATCACACTGCCACCACCATATTTTACTGTTGGTATGGTGTTCATTTTCTGAAGCGCTGTGTTACTTCTACACCAGATGTAATGGGACATACACCTTCCAAAAAGTTCAACTTTTGTCTCGTCAGTCCGCAGAGTATTCTCCCAAAAGTCTTGGGGATCATCAAGATGTTTTCTGGCAAAACTGAGACAAGCCTTTATGTTCTTACTGCTCAGCAGTGGTTTTCATATTGGAACTCTGCCATGCTGTCCATTTTTGCCCAGTCTCTTTCTTATGGTAGAGCCATGAACACTGACCATAACTGATGCAAGTGAGGCCTGCAGTTCTTTGTATGTTGTTGTGGGGTCTTTTGTGACCTCTTGGATGAGTCGTCACTGCACTGGTAATTTTGGTGCCCAGGCCACTCTAGGAAGGCTCAATACTGTTCCATGTTTTTTGCCATTTGTGGATAATGGCTCTCACCATGGTTCTCTGGAGTCCCAAAGCTTTAGAAATGACTTTATAACCTTTTCCAGACTGATGGATCTCAATTACTTTGTTTCTCATTTGTTCCAGAATTTCTTTGGTTCGCGGCATGATCTCTAGGTTTTGAGGATCTTTTGGTCTTCTTCACTTTGTCAGGCAGGTCCTATTTAAGTGATTTCTTGATTGAGAGCAGGTGTGGCAGTAATCAGGCCTGGGTGTGGCTAGGGAATATGAACTCTGCTTCCCAAAGATGTGATAAACCACAGTTAATTTATGTTTTAGAGGGGAAATCACTTTTTCACACAGGATCCTGTAGGTTTGGATTTCACAAATGGCAAAAACATGGAACAGTATTGAGCCTTTCTAGAGTGGCCTGGCCACCAAAATTACCAGTGCAGTGATGACTCATCCAAGACGTCACAAAAGACCCCACAACAACATACAAAGAACTGCAGGCCTCACTTGCATCAGTTATGGTCAGTGTTCATGGCTCTGAGCAATAAGAACATAAAGCCTCGTCTCAGTATTTGAAAAAACTGACCGTCACATCCATACATAGACTAAGTGTGAACAGGTGCTGAACCTAGAGTAACCAACTCATATATAGTCAAGTAAAAAAGGCAGCACACTGCAGCGCTAAGACATGCAAACATGAAACATGAAAACTGAACTGCAATACTGCACTAGAAATATGAAAAATGAGAGCGTTTAGCGCATAAAAATGGCCAATTTTATGTGTACCTGATAGCCCCTTTACGGCATCTCTCGTATATCAGGTCCTACGCTTGCCTACCTCGCTGAGAATAAACGTCTCCATGTGAATGGGTACCTGTGAAAACCTCTTCCTAGACTCATATTCTCTCTCTCTGTGGAGGGGTACTGGACCTGCTGCGATTAAAACACCTGGGCTAGGAGGCGGAGTGCTCAGTCAGAAGGCTAAATAATATATTTGAAAAAACTGACCGTCACATCCATGCATAGACTAAGTGTGAACAGGTGCTGAACCTAGAGTAACCAACTCATATATAGTCAAGTAAAAAAGGCAGCACACTGCAGCGCTAAGACATGCAAACATGAAACATGAAAACTGAACTGCAATACTGCACTAGAAATATGAAAAATGAGAGCGTTTAGCGCATAAAAATGGCAAAAACATGGAACAGTATTGAGCCTTTCTAGAGTGGCCTGGCCACCAAAATTACCAGTGCAGTGATGACTCATCCAAGACGTCACAAAAGACCCCACAACAACATACAAAGAACTGCAGGCCTCACTTGCATCAGTTATGGTCAGTGTTCATGGCTCTGAGCAATAAGAACATAAAGCCTCGTCTCAGTATTGCCAGAAAATATCTTGATGATCCACAAGACTTTTGGGAGAATACTCTGTGGACTGACGCGACAAAAGTTGAACTTTTTGGAAGGTATATGTCCCATTACATCTGGCATAGAAGTAACAGCATTTCAGAAAAGGAACATCATACCAACAGTAAAATATGGTGGTGGCAGTGTGATGGTTTGGGGCTGTTTTGCTGCTTCAGGACCTGGAAGACTTGCTGTGGTAAATGGAACCATGAATTCTGCTGTGTACCAAAAAATCCTGAAGGAGAATGTCCAGCCATCTGTTTGTGACCTCAAGCTGAAGCGCACTTGGGTTATGCAGCAGGACAATTATCCAAAACGCACCAGCAAGTCCATCTCTGACTGGCTTAAGAAAAACCAAATTAAGACTTTGGAGTGGCCTAGTCAAAGTCCTGACCTTAATAATGAGATGCTGTGGCATGACCTTAAAAAGGTGGTTCATGCTCGGAAACCCTCCAATGTGGCTGAATTACAACAATTCTGCAAAGATAGGGGGCAATCACTTTTTCACACAGGATCCTGTAGGTTTGGATTTCTTTTTCCCTTAAAAATAAAGACCTTCATATAAAAACTGCATTTTGTTATCTTTTGTCTAATATTTACATTTGTTTTGTGAACGGAAACATTTATGTGTGACAAACATGCACAAGAATAGGAAATCAGGAAGGGGGCAAACACTTTTTCACACAACGGTATACAGTAGATAACACAGAATCCACAGTTTCGCATTGGGGCCCAGGCGCTTCATGTTTCGCCCCTTGTATATGTGCAGAGAGCAGCAGACGGCGTATCTGGACATCAGATGCTCGCCAGCTCCAGAGCAGCGCTCACATGTGGTTCCTCTTTCAAGTCTCTGACGTCGTCTCCCAGGAGTGAACTTTCAAAGGGAAGAGGATTTCCTAATTCGCTCCTCTGAGCCGTTTCGCCGTTTCCTTGTGTTTAGCTAAAGGCTTAGAAAGATTCCTTTTATGAAGCGCCAGGGAGCCCCCGAGCCAACAGATATCAGATTCCGACTTATAAGATTTGGAGAGTTGTGTTCTTCTAACCCTACATCTGCACCCCCTAAAGTGTAGGATGCTGGTGAGGGATTTACGAGGATCAGGTAGATAAGGAATTGCCCGTGAGCGCTCAGGATACATTCATCATTCAAGCTCTCACTATATCTTTAAAATCCTCTTCTGCAGTTATTATTTTTTGCCTTTGGCAGTACATTATTAGTTTTATTCAATCTTTGTAGTTTTTTTTTTTTTTTTAAGAAGGATTTTCTTTATTTTTTATTTTAAACAGCGCCACTTATATCCGGTGGCTATGTCTGGTATTGCAGCTAATTTAAGTGAATGAGTTGCAATATCAAGCACAGCCAAAGGAGCGGCGCTGTTTTTTTCAAGAATCATAAAGGGGATGTCCATTAAAGATATATTTTATTTTGTCTTATTGCGTACATCACCATTAGAAAAATAGGGATATGTCAGTTCTAGTGTCTATCAATATGACCCCGTATATGGGAAAGCTGAATGACTATGCCCGCTTACAGGTTGTGTTACTTAAACCCCACACTTTTTTGGCACATATTTACTAGCATTGTATTTGAAAATGCACGTGCTGCAGCGATTTCAGCATTTTATGTTTTTGAAAAGTTGGATGTGGCCTAAGATTTATTTGTAGACAATTTATTACATCATTTCATTATGTTTATAGGTAATTCATTTATAACCCTAGCCCTAACCCTAGTCAAACTCTTACACTAGCCCAAACCTTAGCATGACCCTAACCCTACTGTAACCTTTACCCTAGCATTACCCTAACCCTAACTCAAGTCTAACTGTCACTAGCCCCAACCCTACCATGACCCTAACCCTACTGAAACTTTTACCATAGCAAAACCCTAGCCCTAATGCTAGCATAACCCTAACTCTAGTCTAACGCTTACACTAGCTCCAACCCTATCATGACCGTAACCCTGAAATATAATTTACCCTAGCATAACCCTAGCATAACCCTAACCCTATTTTAACCTTTACCCTAGCATAACCCTAATTGTAGTCTAACTCTTACCCTTGCCCTATCCCTACCATATCCCTAATCCTAGTCTCTTATCCTAGCCCTAACATAACCCTAACCTTAGCCTTAATACTATTGTAACCTTTACCCTAACAAAACCCTTTAAAACTCTTACCATAGCATAAACCTACATCGAGCCCTATTCTTACCTTTACCCTAGCCCTAACCCTATTCTAACTCTTATCCTTGACCTAACCTTAACATAACCCTAACCTTGACCCTAATCCTATTGTAACGTTTAGCCTAACATAACCATATTATAACTCTTACCCTAGCATAACCCTACACCTAGCCCTATTCTCACCTTTACCCTAGCCCTAACCCTATTCTAACTCTTACCCTAACCCTAACATAATCCTACACCTAGCTCTATTCTCACCTTTACCCTAGCCCTAATCCAAGTCTAACTCTAACCTTTGCCCTAACCCTAGTGCAGCGCCCCCACTGCCGCAGGGCTGAGGGGTACCCGGTACCGGGCCTCTGGGTCTCTGCTCTGGGGTTGTCACGGTGGCTAGGCCCGGTCCGTGACCCTGCTGAGGGGCGCCCAATTAAAGGTGTGGATGGTGGTGGTAGTGCGGTGCAGTGCTGGTCACAGTAAATAACGAGGACACCAGGTTGCAGTCTCTTTACCTCTTTACTGAAGGCTTCAGGATCCTCAGTCCGGAATACGGTTAACCAGGCTGCGCAAGTCCGGCCGGTCCGATGGCACCTCCAGAGTTCCCTTTGCAGGTGGAAATCTGTGCCTACCTTCTAGCGCTTGTGTGTTGCGGTCCTCCCCTGCTGTGCTCACGGGATAGTCCCCACAACTGTTGTGTCTGTTTCTCGTGTTCCCTCACAACTCGATTCTGATGTTCTTCTCCGTCCCCCAGATGATATGGCTAGGACGCACCCGTATGACGGGTAGGCTCGGAGCTCTTCCGGGACCCTAGTGTCGCCCCTCTCCACTGGTTGCCCCCTATGTCTTCGTAGGTGATTTGTGTGAGACAGCCCGCCTATAGCTGACTGTCCTGCCGTAGGTTTGAAGTACTGCTTGGAGCCTAGTACCTCCTCGGCGTTCCGGCCACCGGCTATGCGCCTCAGTAGGATGTTGCCTCGTCTTACAGCACGACTCCTACTGGTATTTCTCCTTGTTGCGTTGATCTCGTTTCTCACTCAGCACAATATACCTCACTTCTTGTCCTTTCTTAGGGTACCGCCGCGATCAGGTGCAGGCGCGGTCCCGTAATGTTCTCTCTGTTCGCTAGGCCTCTGTCAGGATCCCACCCCTGACAGGGACCCCCCTGAGACTCTCCCCGCAACACCCTCTGCCACAGGATGTTGCCCTTAGCTCCCCCTGGAGGCCAGACTGTGAAGTGTATTGGTGTCTGTGATACCTGGTCAGGTGAACTCCTTCAGTGCCATCAGACGTACCATAGCCCCCCTTAGCGGCAGAGCATCAGTACTGCAACGACCAGGACTCTGGGGCGCTGCACTCCCTGTCATGGTTCCCAATGGCAGGGACTCAGGCAAAAACAGACAAGCTCTAGGAATGATGGAATCTCAGATGACCGCGACGCTGAACCTAACACGCAACTAATAGTAGCCAGGGGTGTGCCTACGATTATCCCTAGACACCTCGCACCAGCCGGAGATCTAGTTACCCCCTAGTAGAGGAATACACAGACCTGGCTTGCCTCCAGGGAAACCCCAAAAGTGATAGTAGCCCCCCACATATAATAACGGTTAGGTAAGAGGAAAACACGTACGCAGTATGAATATAGATTCAGCAAAGAGAGGCCCTCTGACTAGATAGCAGAAAATACAAAAGAGGACTTCGCGGTCACCTCAAAACCCTAAACAGCCATCCTGAAATTACTTTAACTCCGTTATCAACTCATGACACCGGAGTAGTAATTTCAGATCACTAGAGCTTCCAGCAGCAAGAGAAATATAAATGCATGCTGGACAAACAAACACAAAACATGCCAAAGATCCAACTTAGCTGAATTGCAGACTTGGAGCAGGTAGCAAGCAACAGAGGTGCTCTGGTAACATTGATTGCCGGCACTAGAATGACTGAGAAGCCAGACTAAATAGGAAACTCCCAGTTTCCTGATGGGAACAGGTGCAAGACAAAAGTCAGCCAGTACCACCAGTAACCACCAGAGGGAGCCCAAAAACAGAATTCACAACAGTACCCCCCCCTTAAGGAGGGGGCACCGAACCCTCATGAGAACCACCAGGGCGATCTGGATGCGCCCTATGAAAGGCGCGAACCAAATCAGAGGCATGAACATCGGAGGCAGTCACCCAAGAATTATCCTGACCGTATCCCTTCTATTTAACCAAATATTGAAGTCTCCGTCTGGAAACGCGAGAGTCCAAAATCTTCTCCACAACATACTCCAATTCACCCTCCACCAGCACAGGAGCAGGAGGCTCAACAGAAGGAACAACCGGTACCTCGTACCTCCGCAACAACGACCGATGGAAGACATTATGAATGGTGAAAGATGCTGGTAGGTCCAAACGAAAAGATACAGGATTAAGAATCTCCAAAATCTTATAAGGACCTATGAACCGAGGTTTAAACTTAGGAGAAGAGACCTTCATAGGGACAAAACGAGAAGATAACCACACCAAGTCCCCAACGCGGAGATGATGACCCACACGACGATGACGATTAGCAAACTGCTGAGTCTTCTCCTGAGACAACTTAAAATTGTCCACCACATGACTCCAAATCCGGTGCAGTCTATCAACCACCGTGTCCACTCCAGGGCAATCCGAAGATTCCACCTGGCCAGATGAAAAACGAGGGTGAAACCCTGAATTGCAAAAGAAAGGAGAAACCAGAGTGGCAGAACTGGCCCGATTATTGAGGGCAAACTCTGCCAACGGCAAAAAGGCGACCCAATCATCCTGATCAGCAGACACAAAACACCTCAAATAAGTCTCCAAGGTCTGATTAGTTCGCTCCGTCTGGCCATTAGTCTGAGGATGGAATGCAGACGAAAAAGACAAATCAATGCCCATCCTGGCACAGAACGCTCGCCAGAACCTAGACACAAATTGAGACCCCCTGTCAGAAACGATGTTTTCCGGGATACCATGTAAACGAACCACATTCTGAAAAAATAAAGGAACCAACTCAGATGAAGAAGGCAATTTGGGCAAGGGTACCAAATGAACCATCTTAGAAAAACGGTCACACACCACCCAAATGACGGACATTTTCTGAGAAACCGGGAGGTCCGAGATAAAGTCCATAGAGATGTGCGTCCACGGCCTCTTCGGAATAGGCAAGGACAACAACAATCCACTAGCCCGAGAACAGCAAGGCTTGGCCCGAGCACAAACATCACAAGACTGTACAAAGGCACGCACATCCCGAGACAGGGAAGGCCACCAGAAGGACCTGGCCACCAAATCTCTGGTACCAAAAATTCCAGGGTGACCTGCCAACACAGAAGAATGAACCTCCGAGATGACTCTACTGGTCCATTCATCTGGAACAAACAGTCTCCCAGGCGGACAACGATCAGGCCTATCAGTCTGAAACTCCTGCAAAGTACGTCGCAAGTCTGGGGAGACAGCAGACCAAATCACCCCATCCTTAAGGATACCCGTAGGCTCAGAATCACCAGAGGAGTCAGGCTCAAAACTCCTAGAAAGGGCATCTGCCTTCACATTTTTTGAACCCGGCAAGTATGAAACCACAAAATTAAACCGGGAGAAAAACAACGACCAGCGCGCCTGTCTAGGATTCAGACGCCTGGCAGACTCAAGGTAAATCAGATTCTTGTGATCAGTCAAGACCACCACCTGATGTCTAGCACCCTCAAGCCAATGACGCCACTCCTCAAATGCCCACTTCATAGCCAAGAGCTCCCGATTACCAACATCATAATTTCGTTCGGCGGGCGAAAACTTTCGAGAGAAGAATGCACATGGTCTCATCACTGAGCAATCGGGACTTCTCTGCGACAAAACCGCCCCCGCTCCAATCTCGGAAGCATCAACCTCGACCTGAAAAGGGAGCGAAACATCAGGCTGGCGCAACACAGGGGCGGAAGAAAAGCGGCGCTTAAGCTCCCGAAAGGCCTCCACAGCCGCAGAGGACCAATTGGCAACATCAGCACCCTTCTTAGTCAAATCAGTCAGAGGTTTAGCAACACTTGAAAACCCAGTTATAAATCGACGATAAAAATTAGCAAAGCCCAAGAACTTCTGAAGACTCTTCAGGGAAGTAGGCTGCGTCCAATCACAAATAGCCCGAACCTTGACAGGATCCATCTCAACAGAAGAAGGGGAAAAAATATACCCCAAAAAGGAGATCTTCTGAACCCCAAAAATACACTTTGAACCCTTTACAAACAAAGAATTGGCCCGCAAAACCTGAAAAACCTTCCTAACCTGTTGAACATGCGACTCCCAGTCATCCGAAAAAATCAAAATATCATCCAAATACACAATCATAAATTTATCCAGGTATTTACGGAAAATATCGTGCATAAAGGACTGAAAGACTGAAGGAGCATTAGAAAGACCAAAAGGCATTACCAAATACTCAAAATGGCCCTCGGGCGTATTAAATGCAGTTTTCCACTCATCTCCCTGCTTAATCCGCACCAAATTATACGCACCCCGAAGATCAACCTTAGAGAACCACTTTGCCCCTTTAATACGAGCAAATAAATCAGTCAATAGTGGCAAAGGATACTGGTATTTGACTGTAATCTTATTTAACAGGCGATAATCAATACAGGGCCTCAGGGAGCCATCTTTTTTACCCACGAAAAAAAAACCTGCTCCTAAAGGGGATGAGGATGGACGGATATGTCCCTTTTCCAAGGACTCCTTAATATACTCTCGCATAGCAGCATGCTCAGGCACAGACAGATTAAACAAACGACCCTTGGGAAACTTGCTGCCCGGAATCAAGTCTATAGCACAATCACAATCCCTGTGAGGGGGGAGAGAACTAAGTTTGGGCTCCTCAAAAACATCACAATAGTCAGACAAAAATGCCGGAATTTCAGAGGGAGTAGATGAAGCAATGGAAACCAAAGGTACTTCCCCATGAGCCCCCTGACATCCCCAGCTTAACACAGACATTGTTTTCCAGTCAAGGACTGGATTATGAGTTTGCAACCATGGCAATCCAAGCACTAAGACATCATGCAAGTTATGCAACACAAGGAAGCGAATCACCTCCCGATGGTCAGGAGTCATACACATAGTCACTTGTGTCCAGTATTGTGGTTTATTCCTAGCCAATGGTGTGGAGTCGATACCCTTCAAAGGGATAGGAACTTCCAAAGGCTCTAGGCTAAACCCACAGCGTCTGGCAAAGGACAAATCCATAAGACTCAAGGAAGCGCCAGAATCCACATAGGCATCCACAGTAATAGATGATAATGAACAGATCAAAGTTACAGACAAAATAAACTTAGACTGTAAAGTGCCAATTGCAAAAGACTTATCAACCTTTTTTGTGCATTTAGAGCATGCTGATATAACATGAGCAGAATCACCACAGTAGAAGCACAACCCATTTTTACGCCTATAATTCTGCCGTTCACTTCTGGACAGAATTCTATCACATTGCATAATCTCCGGTGTCTGCTCAGAAGACACCGCCAAATGGTGCACAGGTTTGCGCTCCCGTAAACGCCGATCAATCTGAATAGCCATAGTCATGGATTCATTCAGACCTGTGGGCGTAGGAAACCCCACCATGACATCTTTAACGGCGTCAGAGAGACCTTCTCTGAAATTCGCCGCCAGGGCGCACTCATTCCACTGAGTAAGCACAGACCATTTTCGAAATTTTTGACAATATATTTCAGCTTCATCATGCCCTTGAGAGAGGGCTATCAAGGCCTTTTCAGCCTGAATCTCCAAATTAGGTTCCTCATAGAGCAACCCCAGTGCCAGAAAAAACGCATCCACATTGAGCAGCGCAGGATCCCCTGGTGCCAATGCAAATGCCCAATTCTGGGGGTCACCCCGCAACAAGGAAATCACAATTTTAACCTGCTGAGCGGAGTCTCCAGCGGAGCGAGATCTCAGAGAAAGATACAATTTACAATTGTGCTTAAAATTCAAAAAACGAGATCTATCTCCAGAAAAGAACTCAGGTATAGGAATCTTGGGTTCTGACATAGGAGCATGTATAACATAGTCTTGGATATTTTGAACCTTAGAAGCAAGAGCACTCAGGCCTGTAGCTAAACTCTGGATATCCATTTCTCAACAGCTGAGATCTGAGCCATTCAGGGGTTAAGAGGAGAGAAAAAAGCAGCAGATTGCAATTATGGCTAGACAGAACTTCTGAGTAAAAAAAAAAAAAAAAGTGTCAGAAACTTCTTCTTTTCTCTCTTTCTTCAGCCAATACCTTTAATACATTTGCGTCCGGCAATACTGTCATGGTTCCCAATGGCAGGGACTCAGGCAAAAACAGACAAGCTCTAGGAATGATGGAATCTCAGATGACCGCGACGCTGAACCTAACACGCAACTAATAGTAGCCAGGGGGTGTGCCTACGATTATCCCTAGACACCTCGCACCAGCCGGAGATCTAGTTACCCCCTAGTAGAGGAATACACAGACCTGGCTTGCCTCCAGGGAAACCCCAAAAGTGATAGTAGCCCCCCACATATAATAACGGTTAGGTAAGAGGAAAACACGTACGCAGTATGAATATAGATTCAGCAAAGCGAGGCCCTCTGACTAGATAGCAGAAAATACAAAAGAGGACTTCGCGGTCACCTCAAAACCCTAAACAGCCATCCTGAAATTACTTTAACTCCGTTATCAACTCATGACACCGGAGTAGTAATTTCAGATCACTAGAGCTTCCAGCAGCAAGAGAAATATAAATGCATGCTGGACAAACAAACACAAAAAATGCCAAAGATCCAACTTAGCTGAATTGCAGACTTGGAGCAGGTAGCAAGCAACAGAGGTGCTCTGGTAACATTGATTGCCAGCACTAGAATGACTGAGAAGCCAGACTAAATAGGAAACTCCCAGTTTCCTGATGGGAACAGGTGCAAGACAAAAGTCAGCCAGTACCACCAGTAACCACCAGTGGGAGCCCAAAAACAGAATTCACAACAACTCCCCCCCCCGGTTAAATCCAGTACTCCTGGACTGGGAAGAAAACAACAATACATGTCAGCAAAAAGACATACAATTTTGAAATGCGATAACAATAAGTAAGTTTGAACAGAGCTTCCCTTTATGGGAGGTGAGGACACTTGAACGTTACAAAACATGGTTAAATATTTTAAAGAACATACTATAAATAACTTTTCTTACCCAACCGGGTATTCTACTAAGTGCAAATTTCTGAACAATAATTTAACTTTGCCTTTAAGGACGTACACGCTGAATCCACTAAAGACCTTCTTATAAAACATTATAAGGCTAATCAACTTTTTCTTCATTTTCCATCTTTACATCTGCCCCAGGCCTACTGCCTCTCGTTCTGTTGCAGGACCGCCCCTTTCCGCCCGGGCCTACTGCCTTTCTGCTGCTATACACAGTATAGAACGTATCATCCATCTCTCAGTTCAAGATCTCTGAGCCATCTCTATATGGCTCCTAGGAGGACTCACTAACTAACCCCATCTGGGTTCACTTCCTGTCCTCATTCTCTGACACATCATTAAACATTTCTTACTATCAACTGTCTGACTACATATAACTTTACATGTAAGCATCATCACTATTTCTCTTTTAAAGCATCATCATTCTTTAAGTGCTATTGATGAACGTTCCCTTTAAGAAGGAACCAAGTCTCTATGAGGTAGTGCAACTTCTCAAGCTGCAAGTCCGTACGCAGCAAGGACTCCGGTACTGCTTCCAGGAACAATTCCTTCGCAAAGAGTCCTTTCTTTTATAAAACCAGTAGAGGGCACCTTTAAGAAGGTGCAAACTATTTACAAGGAGTTTGTAATCATGCAGTGTTCATGATCCAGCAGTTCTTTCAACAAGGATAAAACAGGAAACAAAACAAAAAGCAGAAGAAGGGATCCCGGGTAAACAAAGGGATCCCTTTAAGAGTTACCCTGATCGGGTCATAGCAGCAAGAGGACAAACAGTTAACTATTTACATGTTCGGAAGATTAGAACATTTACTTGAACCACTCAGGAGGCAGCACCGGCGGAGGCAACCCCTTTGGATATTGCCCGCCGCCTGGTACTGCGTAAGGGGGAGCGCTGTCCCATCTGGGGGTCTGCGTGCCCACCGTCTTCCGTTCTGGGGCAGCTGGTGCACTGGCCACCTGAGAAGACGCCCCCTTGGCCACGACAGTGGTTGAGGTGACAATGTTGCAGGTCGTGGTTTTGACGATGGTGTACGTCGGAGTGACCTCGGTGGTTTTGGTAATGATCATGGGCTGACCACAAGGGGGCACCTCTGCTACGGGGGTCAGCTTCACTGGCACCTTAGTCGGGGGTGTCACGAGGTTTTGCTTCTTATGGACATTCAGGGCGAACCACCCCTTTTCCCCAAAGTGCCTGGTATAAGTATCTTCGTCCCCCGGGCAGAGATCCCGGTCTGGGTGGCCCTCTCTGAGATGAGACTCCACATCCCGCCGGTTGACAAAGACTTCGGCGTACAGGCCCGGCTCTTTTATAAAGCCCCAGCCTCTGCAGAGCTTGAAGGCGACAATGGTGCCCTGCCTGTGCGGGGCCTGGTGAGCGATGGGGTCCTTGTGGGCCCGGTCCTTGACCGCCAGGTCTTTTTGGTGGTAGGCCTCTAGCCCGGCCTGGTACGCCCTTTCCTTCTCCTCCCACTGCTGCTCCAGCTGGACCTGGTATTCCTCCCAGCTCAGGGCCTGCATCATCTCCCCTTCCCGTGTCTTCACCCCGGGGAACCCCATGAGGTTGGGTCCTAGGTTCACCCAGTGGCACACTGTACGCTCCGCATGGACCTCACTCAGCGGGGCAATTGGTGGAATCGGGGCTTTCAAGAGGTGTTCCATACTTGTTGTCTCCTCCCACGGTAACAAGCGCTGGAGTCTATGGGTCCCAGGGAGAGGGGGTGCCGCGACGGGGCCTATCAACAGACCCTCAGCCAGCGGGACAGGTGTTGTGAATTAGACTTTTTTGGCTCCCTCTAGTGGTTACTAGTGATATGACTCTGGGATTTCCTTCCCTCTGTTTGCACCCAGCTGGGTCGTTACTTCAAGGGTGTTGCTATATAAACCTCCTGGAACCTTAGTCCAGTGCCTGGCATCGGTGTTATCAGACACATTCTGTTCGCTCCTGTTTGCTGGTCCTGGTTCGTGTTAAATTAAGCTAAGTCTTGCTTCTTTGTTTTTTGGGTTATTTGTTTGCTATCATTTTTGTCCAGCTTGTACTAAATGTGATTCCTGTCATTGCTGGAAGCTCTAGGGGGCTGGTGTTCTCCCCCCGGGCCGTTAGACGGTTCGGGGGTTCTTGAATTTCCAGTGTGGATATTTTTGATAGGATTTTTTGCTGACCATATAAATTATCTTTCTATATTCTGCTATTAGCTAGTGGGCCTCTCTTTGCTAAATACCTAGCTCATTCTTATGTTAGTCTTTTCCTCTTACCTCACCGTTATTATTTGTGGGGGGCTTCTATCCAACTTTTTGGGGTATTTCCTCTGGAGGCAAGAAAGGTCTTTCTTTTCCCTTCTAGGGGTAGTTAGCTCTCCGGCTGGCGCGAGACGTCTAGGATCAACGTAGGAACGTTCCCCGGCTGCTGGTATTTGTGGTGCTAGGATTAGTTATATGGTCAGCCCAGTTACCACTGCCCTATGAGCTGGTTTTCTGTATTTACAGACTTAGCATTATTCCTGAGACCCTCTGCCATTGAGGTCATAACAGTATGCCAGGCCGACATTGAATGTTTAAAGCATTGCAGAAGTGGGATAATAAGAAAGGAAATTCTGAGTTTTTTTTTTTTTCTTTCCTTTTCTTCCTCCCCTTTACCTTTGAGTGGCGTGTGCTTGCTGCAGACATGAATGTGCAGACCTTGATTACAAGTGTTAACCAGCTGGCAGCTCGTGTGCAGGGTATACAAGATTTTGTTACCAGTAGTCCTATGTCTGAACCTAAAATACCTATTCCGGAATTGTTTTCTGGAGACCGATTTAGGTTTAGGAATTTCAAGAATAATTGTAAATTGTTTCTTTCTCTGAGACCCCGTTCATCTGGAGATTCAGCTCAGCAAGTGAAAATTGTTATTTCTTTTTTACGGGGCGACCCTCAGGATTGAGCTTTCTCGCTAGCGCCAGGAGATCCGGCATTGGCGAATATTGATGCGTTTTTTCTGGCGCTCGGATTGCTTTACGAGGAACCCAATCTTGAAATTCAGGCAGAAAAAGCCTTGCTGGCTATTTCTCAGGGTCAGGATGAAGCTGAAGTGTATTGCCAAAAATTTCGGAAATGGTCCGTGCTTACTCAGTGGAATGAGTGTGCTCTGGCCGCAAATTTCAGAAATGGCCTTTCTGAAGCCATTAAGAATGTGATGGTGGGTTTCCCCATTCCTACAAGTCTGAATGATTCTATGGCGCTTGCTATTCAAATTGACCGGCGTTTGCGGGAGCGCAAAACCGCTAATCCTCTGGTGGTGTTGTCTGAACAAACACCTGATTTAATGCAATGTGATAGAATTCAGACTAGAAATGAACGGAAAAATCATAGACGTCAGAATGGGTTGTGTTTTTACTGTGGTGATTCTACACATGTTATATCAGCATGCTCTAAACGCCTAACAAGGGTTGTTAGTCCTGTCGCCATTGGTAATTTGCAACCTAAATTTATTTTGTCTGTGACTTTAATTTGCTCTTTGTCTTCTTACCCTGTTATGGCGTTTGTGGATTCAGGTGCCGCCCTGAGTCTTATGGATCTGTCATTTGCCAAGCGCTGTGGTTTTGTTCTTGAACCGTTAGTAAATCCTATTCCTCTTAGAGGTATTGATGCTACGCCATTGGCGGAAAATAAACCGCAGTTTTGGACGCAGGTGACCATGTGCATGACTCCTGAACATCGGGAGGTGATTCGTTTTCTTGTTCTGCATAAAATGCATGATTTGGTCGTTTTGGGTCTGCCATGGTTACAGACCCACAATCCAGTCCTGGATTGGAAGGCAATGTCTGTGTCAAGTTGGGGCTGTCAGGGAATTCATGCTGATTCCCCGCCGGTGTCTATTGCTTCCTCTACTCCTTCGGAAGTTCCTGAGTATTTGTCTGATTATCAGGATGTATTCAGTGAGTCCAGATCCGGTGCTCTGCCTCCTCATAGGGACTGTGACTGCGCCATAGATTTGATTCCAGGTAGTAAATTTCCTAAGGGAAGATTATTTAATCTGTCAGTACCTGAGCATGCCGCAATGCGTTCATATATCAAGGAGTCTCTGGAGAAGGGGCATATCCGTCCATCCTCTTCCCCTCTTGGTGCGGGATTCTTTTTTGTGGCCAAGAAGGACGGATCTTTGAGACCTTGTATTGACTATCGGCTACTGAATAAAATCACTGTAAAATTTCAGTATCCTTTGCCTCTTTTGTCGGACTTGTTTGCCCGGATTAAGGGTGCCAAGTGGTTCACCAAGATAGATCTTCGTGGTGCGTACAACCTTGTGCGCATTAAGCAAGGTGATGAATGGAAGACTGCATTTAATACGCCCAAAGGTCATTTTGAGTACTTGGTGATGCCTTTTGGGCTCTCTAATGCTCCCTCAGTGTTTCAGTCCTTTATGCATGATATTTTCTGGAAGTATCTGGATAAATTTATGATTGTTTATCTGGATGATATTCTGGTTTTCTCTGAAGATTGGGACTCACATGTGGAGCAGGTCAGGATGGTGTTTCAGGTTTTGCGTGAGAATGCCTTGTTTGTTAAAGGCTCAAAGTGTCTCTTTGGAGTACAGAAAGTTCCCTTTTTGGGGTTCATTTTTTCCCCTTCTGCTGTGGAGATGGACCCAGTCAAGGTCCGAGCTATTCATGATTGGACTCAACCCACGTCAGTTAAGAGTCTTCAGAAGTTCTTGGGTTTTGCTAACTTCTACCGTCGTTTTATCGCTAATTTTTCTAGCGTTGTTAAACCTTTGACGGATATGACCAAGAAAGGTTCTGATGTTGCTAACTGGGCTCCTGCAGCCGTGGAGGCATTCCAGGAGTTGAAGTGCCGGTTTACTTCGGCGCCTGTTTTGTGCCAGCCTGATGTCTCACTTCCCTTTCAGGTCGAGGTGGATGCTTCTGAGATTGGGGCAGGGGCCGTTTTGTCACAGAGAGGCCCTGGTTGCTCGGTAATGAGACCATGTGCTTTCTTCTCTAGGAAGTTTTTGCCTGCTGAGCGGAATTATGATGTGGGCAATCGGGAATTACTGGCCATGAAGTGGGCATTTGAGGAGTGGCGTCATTGGCTCGAGGGTGCTAAGCATCGTGTGGTGGTCTTGACTGATCACAAAAATTTGATGTATCTCGAGTCTGCTAAACGCTTGAATCCTAGACAGGCCCGCTGGTCATTGTTTTTCTCCCGTTTTGACTTTGTGGTCTCGTATTTACCAGGTTCAAAGAATGTGAAAGCTGATGCTCTTTCAAGGAGCTTTGTGCCTGACTCTCCTGGAGTCACAGAACCTGTTGGTATTCTTAAAGAAGGAGTTATTTTGTCAGCCATTTCTCCTGATTTGCGACGTGTGTTGCAGAGATTTCAAGCTGGTAGACCTGACTCTTGTCCACCTGACAGACTGTTTGTTCCTGATAAGTGGACGAGCAGAGTCATTTCCGAGGTTCATTCCTCGGTGTTGGCAGGTCATCCAGGAATTTTTGGCACCAGAGATCTGGTGGCTAGGTCATTTTGGTGGCCTTCCTTGTCACGGGATGTACGGTCATTTGTGCAGTCCTGTGGGACTTGTGCTCGAGCTAAGCCTTGCTGTTCCCATGCCAGCGGGTTGCTCTTGCCCTTGCCTGTCCCGAAGAGGCCTTGGACACATATTTCCATGGATTTCATTTCTGATCTCCCGGTGTCTCGGGGTATGTCTGTCATCTGGGTGGTATGTGATCGCTTTTCAAAAATGGTCCATTTGGTGCCTTTGCCTAAGCTGCCTTCCTCTTCCGATCTGGTTCCTGTGTTCCTTCAGAATGTGGTTCGTTTACACGGCATTCCTGAGAATATTGTGTCTGACAGAGGATCCCAGTTTGTTTCCAGGTTCTGGCGATCCTTTTGTGCTAGGATGGGCATTGATTTATCGTTCTCGTCTGCCTTTCATCCTCAGACTAATGGACAAACTGAGCGAACTAATCAGACTCTGGAAGCTTACTTGAGGTGTTTTGTTTCGGCAGATCAGGATGATTGGGTGACCTTCTTGCCGTTGGCTGAGTTTGCCCTAAATAATCGGGCTAGTTCCGCTACTTTGGTTTCGCCATTTTTCTGCAACTCTGGTTTCCATCCTCGTTTTTCCTCGGGACATGTGGAGCCTTCTGACTGTCCTGGAGTAGATTCTGTGGTGGATAGGTTGCAGCAGATCTGGAATCATGTGGTGGACAACTTAAAATTGTCACAGGAGAAGGCTCAGCGTTTTGCCAACCGCCGCCGCGGTGTGGGTCCCCGACTTCGTGTTGGGGATTTGGTGTGGCTGTCTTCTCGATTTGTTCCTATGAAGGTCTCCTCTCCTAAATTTAAGCCTCGCTTCATCGGTCCTTACAAGATATTGGAAATCCTTAATCCAGTGTCCTTTCGCTTGGATCTTCCGGTTTCGTTTGCCATTCACAACGTGTTCCATAGGTCTTTGTTACGACGCTACGTTGTGCCTGTGGTTCCTTCTGCTGAGCCTCCTGCTCCGGTGTTGGTTGAGGGCGAGTTGGAGTACGTGGTGGAGAAGATCTTGGATTCTCGTCTCTCCAGGCGGAGGCTTCAGTATTTGGTCAAGTGGAAGGGTTATGGTCAGGAGGATAATTCCTGGGTGGTTGCCTCTGATGTGCATGCGGCCGATTTAGTTCGTGCCTTTCACGCTGCTCATCCTGATCGCCCTGGTGGTCTTGGTGAGGGTTCGGTGACCCCTCCTTAAGGGGGGGGTACTGTTGTGAATTAGACTTTTTTGGCTCCCTCTAGTGGTTACTAGTGATATGACTCTGGGATTTCCTTCCCTCTGTTTGCACCCAGCTGGGTCGTTACTTCAGGGGTGTTGCTATATAAACCTCCTGGAACCTTAGTCCAGTGCCTGGCATCGGTGTTATCAGACACATTCTGTTCGCTCCTGTTTGCTGGTCCTGGTTCGTGTTAAATTAAGCTAAGTCTTGCTTCTTTGTTTTTTGGGTTATTTGTTTGCTATCATTTTTGTCCAGCTTGTACTAAATGTGATTCCTGTCTTTGCTGGAAGCTCTAGGGGGCTGGTGTTCTCCCCCCGGGCCGTTAGACGGTTCGGGGGTTCTTGAATTTCCAGTGTGGATATTTTTGATAGGATTTTTTGCTGACCATATAAGTTATCTTTCTATATTCTGCTATTAGCTAGTGGGCCTCTCTTTGCTAAATACCTAGCTCATTCTTATGTTAGTCTTTTCCTCTTACCTCACCGTTATTATTTGTGGGGGGCTTCTATCCAACTTTTTGGGGTATTTCCTCTGGAGGCAAGAAAGGTATTTCTTTTCCCTTCTAGGGGTAGTTAGCTCTCCGGCTGGCGCGAGACGTCTAGGATCAACGTAGGAACGTTCCCCGGCTGCTGGTATTTGTGGTGCTAGGATTAGTTATATGGTCAGCCCAGTTACCACTGCCCTATGAGCTGGTTTTCTGTATTTACAGACTTAGCATTATTCCTGAGACCCTCTGCCATTGGGGTCATAACAGACAGGGTCGGCGGACTCAGCAGTCGGTGCGTGCCCCTCCTCCTCGGTTGGCTCCGCTGGCGGTATGGTCAATGGGAGCGTCGGCTGGGGTTCCGGCAGCAACGCAGGGTCCGACGTGAGAAGGTCCTCCGCTGGCGCCTCCGTCCGCAGCTGGAGGAGTTGTTCGATCAGGCCCTCCATCTCCATTTGCAGGAGGCCGGCCCCAATCGCGGAGAGCTGGCCGCTGGGCTCATCCGGGTGGCTGGGGGAGTCTTCGGCTTCAACCCCGCATTCCTGGTCTGAGCGACTCATCATGGCGTCCTCCGCATGGGTCACTTCCTGGTCTTTTTCCCGCTCTCTCCTTCGTGGGCGGTTTCGTTTTCTCTGCCTCCGCCCACCATTGAGAATCAGGAGGCGGATCTCGGCTGCTGACGGACACGTCCTCAAGGTACAGAAATATTTAGACTGGGCGGCCATTGTCTTTCGCGCTCTTCAGCTGGTCCACGCCTACTCCATGCCCCTCTTCTTCTCCTGCGCTCTCCTCAGCGCTGTAATGGCGGCGGTTTTTGGCAGCAAATGGCACTGCACGGTCTTTGCAATAAGTCACAGTCCAAGTATAATAAATCACAGTTCCAAGGCACACATGACCTGACTCTTCAGGCTTAAGTAGATCCTGTTCGTGACGCCAAGTTTGCAGCGCCCCCACTGCCGCAGGGCCGAGGGGTACCCGGTACCGGGCCTCTGGGTCTCTGCTCTGGGGTTGTCACTGTGGCTAGACCCGGTCCGTGACCCTGCTGAGGGGCGCCCAATGAAAGGTGTGGATGGTGGTGGTAGTGCGGTGCAGTGCTGGTCACAGTAAATAACGAGGACACCAGGTTGCAGTCTCTTTACCTCTTTACTGAAGGCTTCAGGATCCTCAGTCCGGAATACGGTTAACCAGGCTGCGGGAGTCCGGCCGGTCCGATGGCACCTCCAGAGTTCCCTTTGCAGGTGGAAATCTGTGCCTACCTTCTAGCGCTTGTGTGTTGCGGTCCTCCCCTGCTGTGCTTAGGGGATAGTCCTCACAACTGTTGTGTCTGTTTCTCGTGTTCCCTCACAACTCGATTCTGATGTTCTTCTCCGTCCCCCAGATGATATGGCTAGGACGCACCCGTATGATGGGTAGGCTCGGAGCTCTTCCGGGACCCTAGTGTCGCCCCTCTCCACTGGTTGCCCCCTATGTCTTCGTAGGTGATTTGTGTGAGACAGCCCGCCTATAGCTGACTGTCCTGCCATAGGTTTGAAGTACTGCTTGGAGCCTAGTACTTCCTCGGCGTTCCGGGCCACCGGCTACGCGCCTCAGTAGGATGTTGCCTCGTCTTACAGCACGACTCCTACTGGTATTTCTCCTTGTTGCGTTGATCTCGTTTCTCACTCAGCACAATATACCTCGCTTCTTGTCCTTTCTTAGGGTACCGCCGCGATCAGGTGCAGGCACGGTCCCGTAACGTTCTCTCTGTTCGCTAGGCCTCTGTCAGGATCCCACCCCTGACAGGGACCCCCCTGAGACTCTCCCCGCAACACCCTCTGCCACAGGATGTTGCCTGTTCAATCCCCAGCCAGCTTCTGTCTAACTTCCTATCCAACCCCCAGTTTTACCAGATTGTGAGGAGTGGCCTAATACATAGTACCCTTAGCTCCCCCTGGTGGCCAGAGTGTGAAGTGTATTGGTGTCTGTGATACCTGGTCAGGTGAACTCCTTCAGTGCCATCAGACGTACCATAGCCCCCCTTAGCGGCAGAGCATCAGTACTGCAACGACCAGGACTCTGGGGCGCTGCACTAGCATAAATCTAAACCTAGTCTAACTTTTACCCTAGCCCTAAACCTAGCTCGGATTAGAAAGAAAGAGTGTAAAATTGTAAAATATATAATTTCATTGACAGCTCTATCGGCAGGTTGCTGTCATAAAATTACAAGTGAGAGGAGGCTCGAGGATCCCTTCCTGACTTTTCACTAACGTTTTCAGCCTTTTCTATTTTTTAAAAGTTAGCTATGGTCTGACATTAATTTGTAGATAATGTATTACATCATTTTTAGATAACTTTTATAGCCCTAACCTTAACCCTAGACCTAACCCTACCCTAACCCTAGCCCTAACCTAACCTTAACCCTAGCCCTAACCCTACCCTAACCCTAGCCCTAACCTTAGCCTTAACCCTATACTAACCTTAGCTAACAAAAACTCTAACCTTAAACCTAGCCCTACCGGTAGCCCTAACCCTAGCCTTATCATTAGCTAACCATAACTCTGGCCCTAACCTGTCACTTCTATCAATATCAGAGGGGACAGATATTATTTTTACCACATTCTGTGAGACATGGAGGACACTGCAGTATTACTTTGCTGTTGGCTATCCCCTTAATGTTTTTAATGGATGACACAATTGTATTTCACTCACCTGCACTGTTTGTCTGAGTCTGAGAGAGTAGGGAGGCTGGCACAGTCCTGATTGAGTGATGCCCACTCGTACCCGCTGGTGCAGCAGACATCGGCCTTCACCTCAGCAGCAGCTGCAACAGACAACATATTATTCATCATTTTCAGCAATGACAGAAACATACTGGACTCGATTCATTAATACATTTTCGCCTGTTCTTTGACGAATTTTTATTGTTTTTTTCCTTGTTTTTATGTTTGTGCCATATTCATCCTTCCTTTTTTTAAAGTTTATTTTATATGTGCTAACCTGTTTTTATTTATTTATTTATTTATTTTTGCCATTTTACAATTTAGGGTTTTCAGATGTTTTAGCCTGCCACTTTTCGAAAAAAAAAAATTTAAAAATTGCCACAAATTTGGAACAAATATTTTGGTACAATTTGTTCACCTTTTAGAGAAATGTGCGACTTTTTGCCCTAAAAAGTTGCAACAAAGGTTAAAGACAAAAAATGTTGACTTTGCACAAAATTCATGAACCGTGCGTGATATTTTTAAGAATTTGGCGCATAAAACCTGCAGACAAGAAAATAAAAGTGTATTAAAAAAAAAAATGCGAGTGATGAATCAGGGCCTGTATGACTATTTCATTACAGAAAGTCTTTGTGGCTGAAGAGTAATGATGAGAGGGGCTGCAATATCAACGACAGACCCCCTACTCCCCTCCCGCCAGTTATTGGGCTTGGGTTTTATAACCGTATTGTTGTTCTTGCTCCAATGACTCTGACACTGGGAATTTATTTAATGAGCAGTAAAGGTTTCAGATGGCATTTCCCAGCTCAAAACAAAAGACGTTTCTTGGAAGAGAAGGAAAAAAAACGTTATAGTACTAGTAATATCTTTGTTTTTTGGATGCAATTCTGGTCACTTTGGAAGTGTCCTGAACCAGAAAGGGATGGTTTTTGTGTAAACCCCACATAAAAGTGTGTCAGAATTGAGGGAATGCTGTAAACATCTCTATACTATAATTTCTAATGTTGGAACGTATGTGTACAGTGCTTCAGCCCCAGATGAAGCCATTTGGCGAAACACTCACCAGACATGCATTCTTCTTAATGGGTTTTCCCTGCCTTGTTTTTACTATCTCCATGCTTGTTATTACTCCTGTACTGGATTGGATAATGTCATGAGTGGTACAATATGTTGGCACTCCCCATATAGTGCACTGCCATATAGTAAACCATATAATGCCGATATATCAGCGCCATTCAGAATAGTACCTAACTAACAGAGCAATTCACTGCTACAGTTGTGCTGCCACCATCTGTAAAAAATATATATACTACCTGTAATATCTTTGTTTTTCGGATACAATTCTGGTCACCTTGGGAGTGTCCTGAACCAGAAAGGAATGGTGTTTGTTTAAAATCTGCTTAAAAGTGTATGGTCATGTCAGAATTGAGGGGATGGTTTAAGACATCCCTATACTATCAATTCCAATATTGGATAGTACGTGTACAGTGCTTCAGCCCCAGAAGAAGCCATTTGGCGAAACGCTCATCAAACATGCATTCTTCTCAATGGGCATTCTCCTCCTTGTGTTCCTTGTGTCTACTATCACCATGTTTCTTATTACTCCTGTACGGCATTGTATAATGCCCTGAGCGGTACAATATGTTGCATCCCCCCTTATAGTGCACTGCCATACAGTAAAGCATATAGTGCCAATATATTAGCATCATTCAGGATAGTGCCTAAATAACAGTGCGATGAACTGCTATAGTCGTACTGCCATCATCTGTAAAAACATTATACTACCAGGAATGCTTTCATTTTTCGGATACAATCCTGGCCAATTTGGAACGTTCCTGAACTAGAAAGGGATTGGGTTTGTGTAAACCCCACCCAAAAGTGTTTGATCAGGCGGAATTGAGGGCATGGCTGAAACATCTTTATACTACTAACTTAAATGTTGGAAAATGTATATACAGTATTACAGCCCCAGAAGAAGCCATTTGGCGAAACGAGCATCGAGAATGCATTGTTCTCCTCCTTGTGTTATATGTACCTACTCTCGCCATGCTTATTATTATTAATAGAACACCTATATTTACTTATCAACTGGGTTCTGCACATTTTTATTTAGTATATGGGTATTTATGTATTTCGAGCATATAGGACATTCACATTATTGATGTTTGGGATGACTGTCTTTTTGGCTTTGCTTAGTAAAAACTTCAAATAATACCAACATACAGTGCTCCAATAATTGCTCTATACATAATATCTGATAATAGTACTATAAAATAACTAAAAAAAACCACTGATATTGGTGGTCCGTGGTCCATGGGTCTACACACAAGCTGCTTGCCCCTAAATTACCATCTCAAAGCCATCCAACGTTCTAGACCCAGTAAGGTAAAAAAAAAAGCAAAAATCCAACATAGGAAAGAAACGTTTTGCAAGGCATGGGCATCCCAATGTGTCTGTGAACGGAAGGAACGGCTACTACTGAAGCCTCCTAGGACATTGACTTCCAACCTGTGGTTTTCTGGACGTTCCGAAACTACAACTTCTATCATGGCCAAGTAGATATAGAGATTTCCACCAATTTAGTTGCCCAATGTTCCCCAAATCAGATCATTTCTTATGTTAAGTATTAGGGAATATTTTTCAGGAGCCTGTATGGATATTCCAGAAATTCCATGTAGAAGTGTGAGGCTGCCTAATGTCCGCCACGCTCGATGTACGGACGACTTGGCAGGAAAACGTAACACATCATTCATCATCGTTACAAGCATTAGATCCCTTTCCTGGGTTTATAATAAATCACAGTGATGATTAATACATTTTTTTGTAATTTTTGGTGTAAATTTTCAAATACGTTCTTAAATTTTGAAAAACATAAAAATGTCAAAAATTCTAAGGAGAATATTTCAGATCTCTTCTTAGGAATGTAACCGAGACATATCCGAAATAACGTCAGAAGAGATGCATAAGCTGGAGCCACCAGAGTTCCCAAAAATTACCCTAACATTGATACACCACCATAAACCACCACTGATATTGTCGTCTTACCCCAACGAAGTCCTGCTACTTGACCAAGTACATTACACCCATATTTTGAGAAAAGGACCCTCAACCATGGCATCTTCTCACCCTTTTGGACATACAGGACATTACCTTTAAAGGGAACCCATGAACCAGTTCAATCTGTGGGCTTCCTGTTGTAGAGCAGGAGGCGCTGAGCAGATCGATATATATGGGAGAAGATTCAGGAATTTACTCATTGAAACCTATGTTAATTTTAGGTTTAGGAGTCCAGTGGGCGGTCAGTCATTGAGTAAGAACACCCACCGGACTCCTAAGCCCAAATTGAGAAATGAATAAATTATTAGTTGTGCTGAATATTTTCTCACAAAAATATATATCCATCTGCTCAGCTCAATTTGCTCTAAAACATGGAGCCTACACATTAGACAGTGTGTCTGATTTCCTTTAAGTGATTTTTGACCCTCCCAACTGCCCAATTTTTGTTCCGTCTCCCTTAATTATGTTCCGATATATCTTGGAAGCCTTGTCCTATAAATCCCATATTTGAAGTTACTTTCCTTTCGGTAGCTCCTTGTGTACTGACCATAAGAGTTTGTTGGGTGCTTGTTCATAAGATGTGACTTGAGGCTTCTGGACCCAATGCAAACCCCATAGCAGGACCCTCCACCTGCCACTTTTGTTACTGGTAAAGGAAAATTTTGTGGCCCCTTACTCACCAGCTACCTTGTGCAATGCTGCCCTCCACCCGATATATCTACCCTATGCCTCAATTATCAGGATCACTCTCTACTTTTTCCGCCCTCATGGTACCATCAAAGCTTTAGATGAGCATTAGTCTACACGTAACAGTCAAAAATGAACATAAACAAAAATCTCTTCTTCATCCAGACAAATAAATACACAAGCGGCCATTCGCATCATCGTTTTTACTCCCACCATCCATCAGACATGGTGAATAATAATATTGTATAATCTCATCCAATGTCAGAGCCAAGGACACATTGACAGAGGAGCAAAAAACATGTTACATGTTTTCGGAATCGGCTAAATGTCCTCATTTGAAAACCAAATTTCAGATACAAATTAAGTCATCAGGATAAACAATGACATGGGCGAAACCAAGATGTCAGCCAACTGCTTGATGAGCGGTAAACATGGACATTCTTACATCATGCCCTCAACGCGTTTCGGTCTACAGCTGTTTTCGACTTGAATGATTTATCCCATTGTATGCTCGATCGCGTGGAGAGGTCTGGGGCCAAATGGCTGACACCTTACAATATTGACATCAATCTTTGGCAAATCCAAGAGGAGCCAGAGATTGTGACGTGTCTACCATAGAAGGAAAGGACAATGATAGTATAAAGCTAAGCAGGAAGATACAGATCCAGTAATGTACACAGTGACTGCACCAGCAGAATAGTGAGTGCAGCTCTGGAGTATAATACAGGATGTAACTCAGGATCAGTAATGTAATGAATGTACACAGTGACTGCACCAGCAGAATAGTGAGTGCAGCTCTGGGGTATAATACAGGATGTAACTCAGGATCAGTAATGTAATGTATGTACACAGTGACTGCACCAGCAGAATAGTGAGTGCAGCTCTGGGGTATAATACAGGATGTAACTCAGGATCAGTAATGTATGTACACAGTGACTGCACCAGTAGAATAGTGAGTGCAGCCCTGGTGTATAATACAGGATGTAACTCAGGATCAGTAATGTAATGTATGTACACAGTGACTGCACCAGCAGAATAGTGAGTGCAGCTCTGGGGTATAATACAGGATGTAACTCAGGATCAGTAATGTATGTACACAGTGACTGCACCAGCAGAATAGTGAGTGCAGCTCTGGTGTATAATACAGGATGTAACTCAGGATCAGTAATGTAATGTATGTACACAGTGACTGCACCAGCAGAATAGTGAGTGCAGCTCTGGGGTATAATACAGGATGTAACTCAGGATCAGTAATGTAATGTATGTACACAGTGACTGCACCAGCAGAATAGTGAGTGCAGCTCTGGGGTATAATACAGGATGTAACTCAGGATCAGTAATGTATGTACACAGTGACTGCACCAGTAGAATAGTGAGTGCAGCTCTGGGGTATAATACAGGAGGTAACTCAGGATCAGTAATGTAATGTTTGTACACAGTGACTGCACCAGCAGAATAGTGAGTGCAGCTCTGGAGTATAATACAGGATGTAACTGCACCAGCAGAATAGTGAGTGCAGCTCTGGAGTATAATACAAGATGTAACTCAGGATCAGTAATGTAATGTATGTACACAGTGACTGCACCAGCAGAATAGTGAGTGCAGCTCTGGGGTATAATATAGGATGTAACTCAGGATCAGTAATGCAATGTATGTACACAGTGACTGCACCAGCAGAATAGTGAGTACAGCTGTGGAGTATAATACAGGAGGTAACTCAGGATCAGTAATGTAATGTATGTACACAGTGACTGCACCAGCAGAATAGTGAGTGCAGCTCTGGAGTATAATACAGGATGTAACTCAGGATCAGTAATATAATGTATGTACACAGTGACTGCACCAGCAGAATAGTGAGTGCAGCTCTGGGGTATAATATAGGATGTAACTCAGGATCAGTAATTTAATGTATGCACACAGTGACTGCACCAGCAGGATAGTGAGTGCAGCTCTGGGGTATAATACAGGATGTAACTCAGGATCAGTAATGTAATTTATATACACAGTGACTGCACCAGCAGAATAGTGAGTGCAGCTCTGGAGTATAATACTCTGGAGTATAATACAAGATGTATCTCAGGATCAGTAATGTAATGTATGTACATAGTGACTGCACCAGCAGGATAGTGAGTGCAGCTCTGGGGTATAATATAGGATGTAACTCAGGATCAGTAATGTAATTTATATACACAGTGACTGCACCAGCAGAATAGTGAGTGTAGCTCTGGAGTATAATACAAGATGTAACTCAGGATCAGTAATGTAATGTATGTACATAGTGACTGCACCAGCAGGATAATGAGTGCAGCTCTGGGGTATAATACAGGAGGTAACTCAGGATCAGTAATGTAATGTATGTACACAGTGACTGCACCAGCAGAATAGTGAGTGCAGCTCTGGGGTATAATACAGGAAGTAACTCAGGATCAGTAATGTAACTTATGTACACAGTGACTGCACCAGCAGAATAGTGAGTGCAGCTCTGGAGTATAATACAAGATGTAACTCAGGATCAATAATGTAATGTATGTACATAGTGACTGCACCAGCAGGATAGTGAGTGCAGCTCTGGAGTATAAATTGAAATTGGCACACTCGGCCAACTTTTGTGTAATATGTTTCAGACCCTCCGTCCCCCTTGTTTGGCCATTATTTGGACATCCTTCAGTTGACACTTATCTCCTACTGTTGAAAATCAGTTTTCTAAGCTTTTTCTAATGATTTTAGACAAACCATACACCAACGATCTGTCAGAAGGCTGATTCTGAAGGACACGTTCTGAGCCCGTAAACCGCAGTCACCGGAGAGGACGTGTTTGAAGATTGTCAGACATTTCCTTTGAGTTTGCTCTTAGATGCAGGTGTTCAAAGGGTTTTGTGTCCTTGTCATTCACTTTGGCTTCAAAGAAGCCACCGTCATCTAATCTGGAGTAATGGCCGACCGTTTAGGACAAGTGGTTGTTTTGAAATTTGTGATCAAAGCCCAAAAAGGAAAAATAGGTTTTTACTTAACAATGAAACCTTCCCCAAATCAGGACCTTCAGAACAAGAGATAAAGCAGATGGAGAAATACTGTCTGAACGAGGGATGTTTCTAAAAAAGTTTTCGAAATTTCGAGAAACAAATTTTAAAGGCCACCATCATGAAAGCCACATTTACAGTCTAGGAACTTATATATACAATTCCCCCAAAATCCTCTGCAAATCCCCCAAAATTCCTCTATAATTCCCCCCATATGGTGACGTCCGGTCCAAAGGGCATTTCTGGTCTTGCTTCAATGTCTCCTCTCTCCTCATCCTCCTTCCCTTATTCCTACAGATGCTTTGAAAAGTCTCAGAAAAGTTTTTTTTTTTCAGCCTTATGATTGGACTGCAGCAAAAAAAAGTGAGCAAAATGCCGACCAATGTAAAAATAACATAGAGGGATTTTTTATCATGAGGTTTTGGAGCAGAAACTCTCCAAATCCTTCTTGACAATTCAAGACCCCTCAAGATCTTGGAGGATCTGCTCAGTTTCTGCTGCGAAAAGTCTGATAAAAGGCTCCATGTGTAGATAAAGTTAGGGAACGTACACAAAACGTCTTTCTCCCGGAATCCACGTGAAGACGTACCGTTCCATAAAATGACATTGCCGTGCACATGTTCCATCTTACATCACTTCTTCGACATCCTCGGAGCGGCTTAAAGAAGTGACAACTGCCGGTGGAGGAGCCTATTTTGCCAACTTTTCAGAACAGAAACTGAGCGGAAACTCAAAAGTTTTTAAGACGTTTTGAGATTTGGAGATTTTATGCCCAGTTTCTGCTAAGTTTCTGTTCCAAAAACTCCTGGAAAAACTCAACTTTTTCAGGCGGATTTCTTGTGGAACTTAGTCAAACACCAAAAGCTCCAGGTTTTCGAGAAGTCTTGATTTTTTGAGGAGACATTGCGCACCAAAAACTCTTAAAAAAGTGTGAACCTCACAAGTTTATCAAGAGGAAGACATTTTGAAGCTTTTTTTTGCCGTCTTTTCAGTCCTTTTTTTTGCAGCGTTTTTTTTTTTTCAAGTTCCATTAAATAAATTAGTGAGCAGCGTCCGAGAAGAAGCGGCTAGAAGAAAGGTTAAGTCACTTCTTGTAGCTTCTTGGTGTCTTTGCAAGCATTAAGTGGTTAAAAGAAGCTCGAAACGACTGAACATGTGAGCAGCAAGTCGGTTTTACACTTCTGTGCTCGGGTTCATTTTTTTTTAGATTTTTTTTTTGTGTTTTTTTTTTTCAGGCCGGTCACGGAGTAGATCTGTCTGAAAAATGTCTATGTTTGCATAAACCCTAAGGGCAGAAACTCTCTAAATATTCCTCAAAAACGTGTCATTTCTGCTCAGTTTCCGGTCCAAACACTCAGCAAAAAGACTTGGTGTGAACGTGCCCCAAAGCAGACAACCAACCCTCGGGTTTTTTGATCAAAGATAACACTCATAACTTACCTACTAATGGTTTAAATTGAAGGAGTTTTCCTCTCTGAACATTCCTGACTTCTAGAGCCTCTCGCTTAGCCGAATCGGATCTCCACTTTACACTGATGAGGGGCAATAGCCCGAAACACTGTGTCTGCAAATTGAGATTCTGAGTTGGCTTTTATCCCAAGTCATATTGCACGGCTCGTTCAAGGGTCGATACTGACTTGTAGGATCGCCACTTCCAACAGGTGGTGCTATAGAGTTCTAGTCTTCTTCCTCTCTGAAGAGGCAATTTGCATAATTAATTTCCCAGAGAAGCATTGCATGGCCTATAAGTCTCCTTACATTGGCATGCCAGGAACAGTATGTCACTCTCCAAAAGGAGAAATGTTTCCCCTTAGACTTCATTAAACTATGGAAACTTTTGCAAAATTGCCCCAGCAATGACTTCCATGGAGAGCTGAGGACTCGCGGTCAGACACCCCCATATTAAACATGATGTGGACATCCACCATATAATTCCTCTGCAGAAAGAATATAAGCTCTGGCTGATGGAGAGGGGAATCATCATCAGGAAATGCGATATATGTTATCTTCCCATATTACTCTGAATAAAGAAAAAAACTTTATTTTCACACTGGAATAATAGACACGCTTCCTGTTCTGATCAGAAGACCAGAAGACATTTCTGCAGTTTCATTATCATCAAAGACAGGATTATAGAAATGATCAAACCTCTTTATAGAGGAGAAACACAATTCTCAATAGGTGATGTCACAGCTCACCTCCTCCTCCTGTACAATGACTGATAACACCTCTATATACAGTAGCTAACACAGGGTCCACCATTCACAATAGGTGATGGCACAGCTCACCTCCTCCTCCTGTACAATATCTGATAACACCTCTATATACAGTAGGTAACACAGGATCCACCATTCACAATAGGTGATATCACAGCTCACCTCCTCCTCCTGTACAATATCTGATAACACCTCTATATACAGTAGGTAACACAGGGTCCACCATTCACAATAGGTGATGTCACAGTTCACCTCCTCCTCCTGTACAATGACTCATAACACCTCTATATACAGTAGATAACACAGGATCCACCATCCACAATAGATGATGCCACAGCTCACCTCCTCCTCCTGTACAATGACTGATAACACCTCTATATACAGTAGATAACACAGGATCCACCATTCACAATAGGTGATGTCACAGCTCACCTCCTCCTCCTGTACAATGACTGATAACACCTCTATATACAGTAGATAACACAGGATCCACCATTCACAATAGGGGATGTCACAGCTCACCTCCTCCTCCTGTACAATGACTGATAACACCTCTATATACAGTAGATAACACAGGATCCACCATTCACAATAGTTGATGTCACAGCTCACCTCCTCCTCCTGTACAATGACTGATAACACCTCTATATACAGTAGATAACACAGGATCCACCATTCATAATAGGTGATGTCACAGCTCACCTCCTCCTCCTGTACAATGACTGATAACACCTCTATATACAGTAGATAACACAGGATCCACCATTCACAATAGGTGATGTCACAGCTCACCTCCTCCTCCTGTACAATGACTGATAACACCTCTATATACAGTAGATAACACAGTTTGGCGTGAGGATTAGTCAGTTCCTGGATAAATTTGGTTAGTTATGATCTGCGGTGAGATCTTCAGCAGATCCTGACCTCTGACCTCTGGATGTCGCCTATATGGTGGGAGCTGATGTCAGATTATCTCATCTTGTCAGGTTCTTGGAAGTCGCACATGAAGATCTGGAATAAAAATCTCACATCTGGCTGAATGTATAATCCACTCTCCATCCAGAAATCCTCCTGAAAACCCACACTCACCTAATACTTCTCACAGCTGAGGGTTTGCTACAGTTGTATCCAGTGTAGAAAATCCTCCATGAGCTAAAGAGACGCTCAGATATCTTGGAATGGTGGTTTGTTACAATGTATCAGTGCAAGCAAAAAGTTATGTAAAGCTAATATTGGAGCAAATTCTCAGCTCTGAGAAGGATCGGGTCCATTCTGGATATAAATAAGATGGTTCCTATTCACTGACAGCAAGAAGAGATCCTGAAAATTAAGATTTAAAGCATACAGTGCCAAAACATCATCAGAAAAATCTCACAGCTGAGGTTTTGCTGCAGTTGTATCCAATGTGGAAAATCCTCTGATCAGTAGAGGAAAATCTCGGATCTGATAGTTTGTTACAATGTATCAGCGCAGGGAAATGTTACTTTTTACTTGAATTGAGCTCATTTCGACGACTTTCAGTTTATGGAACTGGAAGTTTTCAGCTCTCATTGGTCACCTGGTAACATATATATATGTATATACAGTATATATATCTATCCTATAGGAACAGGTGATGCCCTAAGGGTTAGCACTTGGGGCGAGGAAGTCTCCAGCTCTGAACCTGCAGTGTTATTCACACACCGGGTGTAAAAAACGAGAACCTGACAACTTCCTCCAGCTCCTGAACCAGTTGTCACAGATCTGCGCCAGCTGCTCAGATTTTCCATTACTTTATTGAGACTGAATGTTACAAGGAATCTACGACCCGGCCCCGAGTCTTCCTCCAGCTCCAGTCTCCTACGTCACAGAATTCTAAATTATCCCTAAATATCGGACGCTGTTCTGATGGTCCGTGCGGCATCCGATTTTTTTTCTCACACCCATCAGATTTCGGGCTGAAATCGCAGCATGTAGAATAAATATAGAGTTCTGCACTGATTCAATGATATTTTTATTGGATTGCATTCGTCCAAGTTATTCGCCAGTGTGAGCGAGCCCTTAAAAAAATGAAGAATCCTTCAGAAAGGTTCTGCTACATTGAGGTGAAGCATCGCATGGGGTGATTAGAATCCATTTTCTCAAACATCTAACAATAGAGCGCCGACCCCATTTTTTTTTATCTCTATACAGAAAATTTTGATCTTGGGCATTTGCACACATATTTGCATGAAAGGTGCTGATTTTATTTTTTTTCTATCTCTATCTCATATTATCCTATCTATTATCTATCTATCTATCTATCTATCTATCTATCTATCTATCTATCTATTATCTATCTATCTATCTGTCTATTATCTATCTATCATCTATCTATTATCTATTTATTATCTATCTATCATCTATCTATTATCTATCTATCTATTATCTATCTATCTGTCTATTATCTATCTATCTATCTATCTATCTATCTATCATCTATCTATTATCTGTCTATTATATAGCTATCTATCTATCATTTATCTATTATCTATCCATCTATCTATCTATCTATCTATCTATCTATCTATCTATTATCTATCTCTGTTATCTATCTATTATCTATCTATCTATCTATCTATCTATCTATCTATCCATCTATCCATCTATCTATTATCTATCTATCTATCTATTACCTATCTACCTCTCCTTGCTGCATGTCCCACCCAATAAAATGTAGGTCAAGCCCCAAATAGCCCTAAAACTTATTCTCATTACACCTCCATAATAGTAACAGCCTTAGTGCTGCCGAGGAAGTGACATGTTGCCTGCACAACACTGCCAGCCACAGTGCCCCAGAGTAGTGCCAGCCATAGTGCCCCAGAGTAGTGCCAGTCATAGTGCCCCAGGATAGTGCCAGCCATAGTGCCCCAGAGTAGTGCCAGCCACAGTGCCCCAGAGTAGTGCCAGCCACAGTGCCCCAGAGTAGTGCCAGCCATAGTGCCCCAGGATAGTGCCAGCCACAGTGCCCCAGGATAGTGCCAGCCACAGTGCCCCAGAGTAGTGCCAGCCACAGTGCCCCAGAGTAGTGCCAGTCATAGTGCCCCAGAGTAGTGCCAGCCACAGTGCCCCAGAGTAGTGCCAGCCATAGCGCCCCAGAGTAGTGCCAGCCATAGTGCCCCAGAGTAGTGCCAGTCATAGTGCCCCAGAGTAGTGCCAGCCACAGTGCCCCAGAGTAGTGCCAGCCATAGCGCCCCAGAGTAGTGCCAGCCACAGTGCCCCAGAGTAGTGCCAGCCATAGTGCCCCAGAGTAGTGCCAGTCATAGTGCCCCAGGATAGTGCCAGCCACAGTGCCCCAGAGTAGTGCCAGCCATAGTGCCCCAGAGTAGTGCCAGTCATAGTGCCCCAGGATAGTGCCAGCCACAGTGCCCCAGAGTAGTGCCAGCCACAGTGCCCCAGAGTAGTGCCAGCCATAGTGCCCCAGAGTAGTGCCAGTCATAGTGCCCCAGAGTAGTGCCAGCCATAGTGCCCCAGAGTAGTGCCAGCCACAGTGCCCCAGAGTAGTGCCAGCCACAGTGCCCCAGAGTAGTGCCAGCCATAGTGCCCCAGGATAGTGCCAGCCACAGTGCCCCAGGATAGTGCCAGCCACAGTGCCCCAGAGTAGTGCCAGCCACAGTGCCCCAGGATAGTGCCAGCCACAGTGCCCCAGAGTAGTGCCAGCCATAGGGCCCATGAATATTGAAGGCCACAATGCCCTCCAAACTATATGTCTCCGCTGTCACAGTCCCGGTAGCTCTACTGTATTACATGGTCCTACAACCATCTTAATAATACAGTAGGAGGTATCAAACCCTTGCTGGGAGACACCCCGGGGCCTCATCTTATAAATCTAATCAATGATGAGGACTGGTGAGAGGATAAAATCGTAATAAACGTTTCAGAAAGCCTGTGTGTAATCACTACCTGAAGGCCTAGCTCCTCCCAAAAATCTGACTTTCTTTGAAGATAAGTCAAGTTTCTCTGTAACTTTTTGATGAAGTCTTTTGGTGCCAGAGGGACTTGAGAAATGTGACCCACTGAACTGTCAAGTGTTCCTCACTTTTTTCTTTTGGAGGATCTTCTAAGGGTCTTTGATGTGAGGACAGGATGTAAACTGACACTTAAACCTGCCTTTAATTTCCCCCCTCAGTCAAACACTCAATTTCGGCAGGCATTGATGGTCCAGGCTCTATAAACAGTAGTCAGCAGGAGATATTCATCACACAGTCCCCTGAATAGCCATTAATTGTAATTAAGTGGGAAGATTGTCATCATCAAGGAGAAGAAAATACTCAAGATGAACCTTAATTGTATGTCAGCCATACTACCAGAAGGGTAGAGGTTTTGACAAATTAGTAGTTGACCAGATCACAGATGAGGCTGACAGAGAAGACGTATAAGTGTCTCCAAAAATTGGTCATAGTTGTCAGCAATTTATGGACGTTTATTGCCCCGGTTAAACAAATAATTTTGCCTTTAATTAGCGACTAGGACATGTGTTCCTTTTATTAGTAGTCTTCTTTTAAGTACGGACAGTTGTCAGGCTGATGCCAAAGGCAGTCGTTTCGACCATTCTAGTGGTGGGTTCTTCTAAGTCAACCTAGTCTTGGTGGACCATTCTAGTTCAGATGGTGGTTTCTTCTAAGTCAACCAAGTCTTGGTGGAACATTGTAGTTGAGGTGGTGGGTTCTTCTAAGTTAACCAAGTCTTGGTGGACCATTCTAGTTGAGGTGGTGGGTTCTTCTAAGTCAACCTAGTCTTATTAGAGAACCAGGTTGACATGATGGCCATAAGTAAAAGACCGTTACCTATTTTTGGGTAAAATTGAGGAACTCATAAAATTTTCTTCTCTAGATGGTCATGGACAACCCAAAGATTGCAAAATGATGTAACCATATGTGGGGTTGGATCACCTTTGGTAAAGATAATAGGGATTTTTAAGGAGAACAAGCAGAAGAAAATACTTTAGGTGGACCACAACTGAATATTTGCCATACTTCTAGAAATTAGGTTTTGACCAACTAGTAATAGATCAGATTATAGCTGAGACAGACAGAGATGACATATAGGTGGCACCAAAAATTAGGTATAATTGTTGCTAGTTCCTGGACATTTATTGCCCTGGTAAAAAAAATAGCTGTGTCTTTATTAGAAATCTTCTGTTTAATACATAGGGTTGTCAGGCTGGTGGCAAAGGTGGTGGTTTGTACAGCTGTAGTTGAGGTAGTGAATAGCAATTTAATTTTCACTGTCCTTGTCCAGTATCCAGCCCAGTCCTCCCACCATCTCTTGAAAATTACACTAATCACCTTGTCAACCTGGTTCTTCACTGAGAATAGGTTGACTTAGATGGACTCACCACTAGAGATGAGCAATTCCAAATCGCACTGCCCTGGATCCAGTTCGGCCCTTCACTTATGGAACCAGTATCCATGGCCAGACATTGTGGTAGCTACTAACTCTTACCTGGCCTCACAATGTCAGGATGTCACAGAGGCCTGGTCACTAAGCCTCACTCCTGGAGTGTAGACAAGCTTCCACAAAGGATTACTCTGGATGTTGGACCAGTCAAATTGCTCATCTTTAGTGTTGAGTTCATCTAAATCATCTTATCGGTGTAGAACCAGGTTGACGAGGTGCTCCATGTAATTCCAGAGAGGACGGTCAGTTACACTTTTTTTTAGCCAGAAGAAGAAACTCAATTGTTATCTCAAGATGGTCATGGACGGCCCAAAGACTGGATAATTATGGGGCTATACAATGGATTGGATCACTGCCAATAGGGAACATAGGGATTTTCAGATATGTGGAAAGATGTCTGATGGGATATCTGCCCTTCAAACATCCTAAGACATCGGGGTGGTGGTGGGTATGGAGGAGAGTCAAGTTAACCCCAAAGACATAAGTCAGCTGATCCTGCCAAAATAGGGGTCAATTATCTAATCTGTATGGCCAATGTAAAGGTAGCCATGGACAAAAGATATATGCCCTCTAAATTTGGAGTCTAATTTTTTTCATCTTTGAAGACCAGTCATTCCCTGTTTGCTCTCAAATCAAAAGGTTGAGCCGATGAAAATCTAACAAGACAGATGCAGTTTTGGTTAATAGGGTCTTCCAAAACTCTGAGGCAGATGTTAGACCCCATACACATAACAGCAAACTTGGCCACAGGTGAAGATATTATCAACAAACATATTATGTGTATGGTGGCCTCCAGACTCTGCCCCAATAAGGGGAAAGAGGGAAGGGACATGTTGAATTTAAGCATGTAGGTAAGGCTTATTTCCTCATCCCCATTGAAACCACATGTATGCCTAGTCAAGCCCAGCATGTTCATGTATGGAGGGTCAGGAGAGACGAGCGTTCAGCCAACAGCTATTGATGATGTATGGACCTCTTGAATGGGAGGTCCAGGACTGGCCTGCTATAGTATATGGAGTGGTGGTGTCCCAGTTCCGTACACTACCTACTTACAAAAGTCATGGGACCACGGTGTCAGAGCACCACCGATCTAATATTGATGACCTAGTCTCCAATTTTTTAAACAACCCTTTTAAGATTCTTGGTATTTGCTGTCATCGATAAGAACCATCCTAAGATTCCTCATAACCAGGTCTTATATCCCAAGGTTTATTGCTGAGCCCATCCTGGCAAGACATGAAACGTATTCCTGTAAAGTCTCTTTAATGGCCGATAAGTCATCTTCTGTTTGGTCATCTTTCCGAGAATCCTTCACCAAACCACCAGTGCCTTCCAATATATCTATCAAGGCTCATTCGGCCATCAGCAATTCCTTCCCACCTTCCCATACACATGCACACTCTGTTTGACAGAGCGTACATGTTTTTTAGTAGGGAGAGGGGGGGATAGACACATTTTTGCCCTTGAGAACAAAATACGCTCAATGCTTCTTTCCCCTAAAAACATCTATCAGGGGAGAGTCGGGAGACCTCCGTACACATGAGATAGTCATCCTGTCCTGCCAAAATCGGCACGTTTGTCCTGGGCTTCAACGTAAAATTTACTACATTTGTTAAAGTGTTGCAGAGGGACTATTGACCCCTTAGGGCCCCAGGTCCCCCTTATTTTTGCCACCGAAGAATAAGGAAACTGTCCGCCATACTCAATGGGAAGTAAGTAAGTTTGGGACCCTCTTTAATGGCTTTTGCCATAGTATATGTGCAGCGCCCCAGAGTCCTGGTCGTTGCAGTACTGTGGATCCGCCACTATGGGGAGCCATGGTGCGTTCGATGGCACTGAAGGAGTTCATCTGACCAGGTATCACAGACACCAATATGTTTCACAGCAGGGCCTCCGGGGGGAGCTAAGGGTTCTATTCATTAGGCCACTCCCCACCATAGTGGGTAAACTGGGGGTCAGGCAGGAAGTTAGAGGAGAAAGCTGACTGGATTGAACGAAGCAACACCTTGTGGCAGAGGGTGTTGTGGAGGAAGAGACAGTAGGGTCTCTGTCAGGGGTGGGATCCTGACAGAGGCTTGGCATTAGAAAGAACGTAACGGGACCGTGCCTGCTCAGCATAGCGGCGGTGCCCAAGAAAGGACTAGAAGCAAGATAGATTGTGCTGAGTGAGAAACGAGATCAAGCAAAAAGGAGAATACCAGTAGGGGTCATGCTGTAGGACCGGAGCAACATCCTACTGAGGCGCATTACCGGTGGCCGGAACGCCGAGGGAGTGGAATAGCATACAGCTTCAAGCCATACTCCAAACAGCGGCAGGGCAGTCAGTTTAAGGCGGGCTGTCTACCACATATCACCTATGAAGTCTTGGGGGGCAATTGCGGGAGAGGGGCGTCTCTAGGGTCCCGGAAGAACTCCAGGCCTACCTGACAAACGGGAGCCGTTCCAACCTGAATAACAGGGAGGGATGGAATACGAGAAGAACATCAGTGAATCGAGTTGTGAGGGAACTTAAGAAACAGACACAACAGTTGTGGGGTACTTTCCGTGAGCACAGCAGGGAAGGACTACAACACATAGCGCTAAGAAGGAGGGCACTGATTTCCACCTGTGAGGAGAACTCTGGAAGTGCCATCGGACCGACCGGACTTGCGCAGCCTGGTGAACCGTATTCTGGACTGCGGACTGAGAGATCTCCAGTAAAGAGGTAAAGAGACTGCAACCTGGTGTCCTCGTTATTTACCGCGACCTTTACCCCACAACTGCACCGCTACACCACCGTTACTGCACCATCATCATCACTTATTCTACCGGACGTCCCCCACTGACAAACAGGGCCACGGACCGGGTCTAGCCACCGTGACAACCCCAGGACTGAGACCCAGAGGCCCGGCTCCGGGTACCCCTAGGCCCTGCGGCGGTGTGGGGGCGCTCCAACTTGGCGTCACGAACAGGATCTACTTAAGCCTGAAGAATCAGGTCATGTGTGCCTTGGAACTGTGATTTGTTGTGCTTGAACTGTACTTTATTGCAAAGACTGTGTGCTACCATTGACCAAGAGAAGTTCCCGCCAAAAGCCGCCGCCATTGCTACTTCGGAGAAGAAGGAGGGCGTGCTATGGGAGGAGACTACCAGAATGGCGCGAGAAATGGATACCGCCCCCTGCGCTTCTGGCTGCAAGGAGATGACCTGCCCCAAAGCAGAGGACAACCTCCTGATTTGCAACGGCGGGAAGCGGGTGATGAAGAAGCCCGACCTCGGAGAAATGGCGGAGTCAGATGCATGTATTGCCACCGATCAGCAGATCATGATGAAGAACAGCGAGTGCCGGAACGGGGAAGGAGCAGTCCCGGCTTACCCTCGTTCACTAGAGGTGGACCCGTGTCCTCTACAGCCGGCGGATCCGAAGCCTTTGGAACAGATAGCGGAGCCGAGTCCCCCAATCCTGGCCTCGGAGTCAGCGGAGGAGGAACCACAGCGAGCGGAACAGCGTTCGGGGACCGCATCGGAGGAGCCGCAGTCCGGGCTACGGCCGATTCCAGCACCCTTGTTAATGGACCAGATCGGCATCGATGGAACCACATCAGGCGCAGGTACGGAGAGCGCCCCTGCGCCCCCCCACGAGCCCGCTTCCACGATCGGCCCCCATCTCAGTGAGGGTCGACGCTTCTCGGCGGGGTTAATGGTATTACCCCCCGATGCCCTGGGAAGGATGGTGCCACCGCTGCCGACTAGAATGGGGGAACCTGTGGATGTGAGCCCAGACGGGGTAGTTCTTCGGTGGGACAACCCCTGGGTTGGGACAGATGGATCCCGGGAGAACGGATTCACTCTTGCGGTGCTTACGTGGGAACAATATAGACAGTGCTTGATCCTACATTGGGAAGGACGGAAAGAGGTCGAGTTGATGGGTCCATTGAAAGTACAACAATCCCCTCCGGCATGGGATGACCGAGACGCGGTCAGGCGGGGAACTGTGTTGGCCTACCATGTAAAAAGGGGATGGGGCCTCATACATGAGCCGGGATTGGATACTGATGTTTTTGTTGCGCACTGTAACGTAAGGACTCCCTGCTGTGGCCGAGGTGGAGAACCGTTGCAAAAGGGGGATCAGGTGACCTACAACCGCCACCAGAACCCGCTCAGGTGGTATGCACGGAACGTTCGGCGGTGTATGTCTGGAGCCGCGACACTCACTACTCCGGACCTGGGTTCAGGAGCACCCGACCTTGTCACCATTGCAACGGTGCGCCTGATAGCAGCCACCGAGTTGGCCAGCCGAGTTCACCTTCACGTTCGGGCCACGGGCACCGGCGCCACAGCAGCCGGAGGCCCGGACCCCCGGCCACCTGAACAAGAGTAAACCTCGGAAACCTGAAAATGTAAATAGTTTTCCCGTTAACTGTTTGTGAACTGTTTGCTGCTAAACCCGCTCAGGGTTAACTCTTTATGGATCCCTTAGTTGACCCGGGATCCCTATTGTTTGCTTTTCCTACCAGTTTTGCACAAGTTTTACAAACTGAGAAATCATGAACAGTGCATGATCCAAACTTTCTTGTAAATAGTTTGCACCTTCTTAAAGGCGCTTTCTACTGGTTTTACTTAAAGACTCTTTGCGAAGATACCGTTCTGGAACCTTTGCTGAGCAAAGACTGGTAGGCTGAGAAGACGAGCTACCTCAGAAAGACTTGATCCCCTCTTAAAGGGGATGTTTGACCTGAACTTGGAAAGTGATACTGTTTTAGAACAGTAATATGATGATGCTCTGGAAGAAATGTAACTGTTTTTGCATAAAGAAAAGTTATGTGTGTTTAATCTGTTTGAAATGTGAAACCTAGATAATGTTCTTTAAAAAGAAAGATGAAGAGAGCCCGTAGGGGAGGAATTAGAGTCCTGCATAGTTGAAAGAAAGGAAGTAATAACGAAGGTGAGGATAGAAGGTAAACCCTGAGTCCCCATAGAAAGTTAATAATGTGTTACTAAGGACAGAAAGTGAACCCGTAGGGGTTAGTGAGTGAGTCCTTATAGGAGCCAAGTAGAGCCGGCTCAGTGTTCTCAAACTGAAAGAAAAGTTATGTTCTATACTGTGTATAGTAGTTGAAAAGGCAGTAGGCCCTGGCTGAACGGGGCGGTCCTGTAATAGAAAGGAGAGGCAGTAGGTCTGGTGCCGTTAGGACAGGCGGTCCTGCAGATTCCAAAGAAGGCGAATGCAAAGTTAAAATACCTTATAATGTGATTATAGGAAGGTCTTTAGCGGATTAAGAGTGTATATCCTTAAAGGCAAAGTTAAATTATTGGTCAATAATGTTTGCATCTAGTAGAATACCCAGTTGGGTAATGAGAGCTAATTGTAGCCTGTTGCTATGATATTTAATTATGTTTGTAACGTTAAAGTGTCCTCACCTCCCATAAAGGGAAGCCTGTTCAAGTATACTTATTGTTTTGCACTCAACGAAAATTGTATGTCTTTTTGCTAACCTGTATTGTTGTTTTCTTCCCAGTCCCGGAGTACTGTGTTTAACCAGGGGGGAGTGCAGCGCCCCAGAGTCCTGGTCGTTGCAGTACTGTGGATCCGCCACTATGGGGAGCCATGGTGCGTTCGATGGCAGTGAAGGAGTTCATCTGACCAGGTATCACAGACACCAATATGTTTCACAGCAGGGCCTCCGGGGGGAGCTAAGGGTTCTATTCATTAGGCCACTCCCCACCATAGTGGGTAAACTGGGGGTCAGGCAGGAAGTTAGAGGAGAAAGCTGACTGGATTGAACGAAGCAACACCTTGTGGCAGAGGGTGTTGTGGAGGAAGAGACAGTAGGGTCTCTGTCAGGGGTGGGATCCTGACAGAGGCTTGGCATTAGAAAGAACGTAACGGGACCGTGCCTGCTCAGCATAGCGGCGGTGCCCAAGAAAGGACTAGAAGCGAGATAGATTGTGCTGAGTGAGAAACGAGATCAAGCAAAAAGGAGAATACCAGTAGGGGTCAAGCTGTAGGACCGGAGCAACATCCTACTGAGGCGCATTACCGGTGGCCGGAACGCCGAGGGAGTGGAATAGCATACAGCTTCAAGCCATACTCCAAACAGCGGCAGGGCAGTCAGTTTAAGGCGGGCTGTCTAACACATATCACCTATGAAGTCTTGGGGGGCAATTGCGGGAGAGGGGCGTCTCTAGGGTCCCGGAAGAACTCCAGGCCTACCTGACAAACGGGTGCCGTTCCAACCTGAATAACAGGGAGGGATGGAATACGAGAAGAACATCAGTGAATCGAGTTGTGAGGGAACTTAAGAAACAGACACAACAGTTGTGGGGTACTTTCCGTGAGCACAGCAGGGAAGGACTACAACACATAGCGCTAAGAAGGAGGGCACTGATTTCCACCTGTGAGGAGAACTCTGGAAGTGCCATCGGACCGACCGGACTTGCGCAGCCTGGTGAACCGTATTCTGGACTGCGGACTGAGAGATCTCCAGTAAAGAGGTAAAGAGACTGCAACCTGGTGTCCTCGTTATTTACCGCGACCTGCACCCCACAACTGCACCGCTACACCACCGTTACTGCACCATCATCATCACTTATTCTACCGGACGTCCCCCACTGACAAACAGGGCCACGGACCGGGTCTAGCCACCGTGACAACCCCAGGACTGAGACCCAGAGGCCCGGCTCCGGGTACCCCTAGGCCCTGCGGCGGTGTGGGGGCGCTCCATATGCCCATATAGTAAGCAGGAAGAAGGATGCTACCCCATTCATACCCCACAATAGCAGAAATCAACAGATAATACAGTTATAGACTGGACTATGATGATAGCACCAATATTCTGCACCATGGGGCACACTATACTTGTATAGTGTATATCGTGCAAACATATGGAGAATATTTTTTACATAGGACTGCCCAAACTGTGCAATAGCAAACTAAGCTCTGCTACATCTGGATGAATAAACATTGCACTATATATATGCAACTATACCCAACAGCCCATCACAGGGGCATCGGAAGCCAAGAAATTGCTTTATACAGTAACGATGATGATGACGATATCTCCGAATCGCACACTACTCCGCTCTGGCACAGGAGGCATATGGATGTAGCAGAGCTGAATTTGTTGACTCTTTAGAGTTGCGTCATTTGTGTGTAGTGATAGATACAAGACATTGCGCCGTTGAGTTGTGCCAAATGACCATTTCAGCTCTGCTACATCTCTAAAATTACCAGTGTGAGATTTTGGAGGCAAAAAAGAAAAGTTCCCATCTTAGCAAACCTCGAGTGATTTTATTTGCCTATCCCATCATGATAGGTCATAAATACAACTCTTAATATTTAGATTGCAAGCTGTTGGGGAAGAGTCGTTTTCCAAATAAACCCCCTTGATGCGTTGCAACACTTTAATGGTGAGAGTCTCGTGTCACGTGGCTTAGATATTACCTGATGTCATTTAGCTGCTATTTCTTGCCATAAATTAGCAAAAATTAGTGCAAAAAAGTTCCATAAAAAAAAAAGCTCAAATCCGATAGGTAAAAAAAATAATCCACAACAAGTAGAAAATTCCTACTTAACGCACAAGGACAATGGAGACCTCTCGCTGCTCCAAGGAATTTATAAGGATTATTCCTAAGTTTACAAATAATAAAATGCCTAATAGAGGTAACTTTAGGGTCCCGCTGTGGGCACGTTTACTACCCCCATGTGGACTCACCTCTGTGAAGCAGAAAGGGGAGAAGACTCAGTAGCAGCATCATTTCTGGAAGACTCATTCTGAAATACAGGGGAAGGAGACCTGGAATTGGAATCAGTCTGAGCTCAGTGTAGGAGGAGCAGGAGGAAAAGAGAGGAGGCAGGGACATTTCGAAAGCAGCAGGAGAGAGGGCTGCCTCCCTCTCCCAAATCCTCTTCCCTACAAACACTCAGGAGGGATCTGAAGAGGGGGACAGAAATATACACAATGCAACAATCACTGCAAAATAACCCCAGAGTGTCAGTGTATGTTTCCTATGATCTACAACTATTAAGTCACTTTCCAAGAAGTTTCCAAAAAGACTAAGAACTGATGAGGCGGGGAGCAACTCATCCACCGACTCTAGACCAGGCCACATCAGTTTGCATGGATTTTCCCATCCATCACCTGTGGGCACTGCAAAAATCTCCAAACCACCCTTCAGCTGGTAATTATTGCCACAAAGAGAAAAACTGGACCGCAGTGCGACCCCCAAATTATATAACTCTACCCCAGAGTCACAGATACATCCATTAGAGGAAAGTAACAAAATAAAAAAGAAAGGTAGCACTCCATAGATTCCAAGGTGAAAAAAGTGGATTTTATTCAGTCGTGAGACTGAATAAAATCCACTTTTTTCACCTTGGAATCTATGGAGTGCTACCTTTCTTTTTTATTTTTTTACTTTCCATGGTAGCATGGCGACGTTTCGTCTCACACTGAGCCTTTCGCCAATCTCCAATAACTGTTAGCTATCTATTATCTATTATCTATTGATCTATTTATCTACCTATTGATCTATCTATCATCTATCTACTATTTATCTATTATCTATCTATCTATTATCTATCTATTATCCATCTATTATCTATCTATCTATCTATCTATCTATTTATTATCTATCATCTATTTTTTATCTATCATCTATTATCTATCATCTATCTATCTATTATCTATCTATCTATCTATCTATTATCTATCTATTATCTATCTGTTATCTATATATTATCTATCTATTGTCTATCTATCTATTGTCTATCTATTATCTATCTATCTATTATCTATCTGTTATCTATCTATTATCTATTGATCTATTTATCTATCTATTGATCTATCTATCATCTATCTACTATTTATCTATTATCTATCTATCCTCTATCATCTATCTATTATCCATCTATTATCTATCTATCTATCTATCTATCTATCTATCTATCTATCTATCTATTATCTATTTTTTATCTATCATCTATTATCTATCTATCATCTATCTATCTATTATCTATCTGTTATCTATATATTATCTATTATCTATCTATTGTCTATCTATCTATTGTCTATCTATTATCTATCTATCTATTGTCTATCTATTATCTATCTGTTATCTATATATTATCTATTATCTATCTTTTAATGTTCGTCCATCTTTCTTTCTCTTTCTTTCTTTCTCTCTATCTAAACATCTAATCAGTTCTTCTGTTTTTGAACACATCACAAGTGATTCAGATACTTCCTTCTTCCCCCATCTTGGATCCCTCCTTTTAGTTGAGAATGGAGAACGTACTCCCACTGATCTCGATTTGGCTGCACTTTTCCACACATAGCATTTGCACAGCAGGGACCCCGCTTATAACCTGGACCCCAAAATACTCATTGTGAATTACGGCCCTAATGGGGATATTCCTGTCATCCCTGGGGGTCCGTGACTGACAGCTGCTGTCTACGTTTTCTTTGAGGTGAAGTCTACCCATTCCACCCTGAAGACCATATGTGCTGTAGAGCATATGTGCTGTAGAGCAGAGGTGTCAAACTGCATTCCTCGAGGGCCGCCAACAGGTCATGTTTTCAGGATTTCCTTAGCATTCCACAAGGTGCTGGAATCATTCTGTGCAGGTGATTAAATTATCACCTGTGCAATACAAGGAAATCCTGAAAGCATGACCTGTTGGCGGCCCTCGAGGAATGCAGTTTGACACCTCTGCTGTAGAGGCTCCCCATGATGCAGCCATATGAGCCGGGGCCTAGGTTGGCCATATACCTCATTACAATGGGTGGTGATCCCCTCTACCTGCCAACCCGCACCACGTCCTTCTGCCCCATAGGGTTAGTGGGGTGGTAATGGTAAACATCTCTAGGCAGGGGTCCAATTACCCATTTCCTATGGCCCCCTCCTCACCTCCATGTTGACCACAAGTCTCATGTGACTAAGAAAAGAAATCTTTGCGATTCCAACCCCCCCATGAGACCCCGAGCTGCTGTTTGTGTCTCCATAGGTGGTAGCCCCTCTTTATAATTGGTGACCCTGACAGAGAGCGCCGGCATGGCTTCTGTGTTAGGACTGAATGTGCAAATAGTCTCCGGGCTCTGGAGCAAGACTTAATTCACTCAAGCTGTTTCCGTGTGGAGTTTGTGACTTCAGCTTTGCCCTCACTTGAAAGGCGGCCTGGAATTTACTACCCACCGGCCGAGTCACGTGTGGGACATTTCTGGTGCCCTCGTAGTTTAGTGCCACAGACGAGGACCGATGGCAGCGATAATAGCCGTAAGGTTAGGTCAGGAAATAATGACAGAAATACCCAAAAATGTGACGGAAAATATTTCATTCTGTGGAAAATGTAAAGAAGCTTTTTATGGGGGAGATTTCTGCTCCTAACGAGGGCTGAGTGATGATATAACAAGATGATCGCTGCTCGTCTAAAAAGATCTTTCACATGAATGTTTATAGTTTTACACAATTGTTCGGTCCCCATACAGTTACACAATTGTTCGGGCCTCATAATTTTACACTCTTGTTCTGTCCCCATACAGTTACACAATTGTTCAGTCCTCATACAGTTACACTCTTGTTCTGTCCCCATACAGTTACACAATTGTTCAGTCCTCATACAGTTACACAATTGTTCAGTCCTCATACAGTTACACAATTGATCGTTCTCAATACATTTACACAATTATTCGGTCCCCATACATTTACATAATTGTTCTGTCCCCATAGTTTTACACAACTGTTCTGTCCCCAGATATTTACACAACTACTTGATCTCCATAGTTTTTCACAATCACTAAGCCTCCACACTTTTAAAAACTCATTCGGTTCCCATACATTTACTGTGTCTTTTGGTGCCAATAACTTTTACAGGTTCATTCATTTTCTGTACATTTACACAATTGTTCAGTCCTCATACTTTAACACCATAGTTTGGTCCCCAGAGTTTTACAAAATTGTTTAGTACCCATACTATACCACAATCGTTCAGTCTCCATACTTTTACATGATCCTTCAATCTCCATACATTTATTTGACCGTTCAAGTCCCCATACATTTACACAATCATTAAGTCCCCATACTATTACATAATCGTTCAGTCTCCATACTTTTATATGATCCTTCAGTCTCCATACTTTTACACGATCTTTCAGTCTCCATACTTTTACATGGTCATTCAGTCTCCATACTTTTATATGATCCTTCAGTCTCCATACTTTTACACGATCTTTCAGTCTCCATACTTTTACATGGTCATTCAGTCTCCATACTTTTATATGATCCTTCAGTCTCCATACTTTTACATGGTCATTCAGTCTCCATACTTTTATATGATCCTTCAGTCTCCATACTTTTACATGGTCATTCAGTCTCCATACTTTTATATGATCCTTCAGTCTCCCATACTTTTACATGACCGTTCAGTCCCCATACTTTTACACAATCATTAAGTCCCCATATTATTACATGATCATTCAGTCTCCATACTTTTAGATGATCCTTCAGTCTCCATACTTTTACATGATCGTTCAGTCCCCATACTTTTACTGCTCCAAGTCCTGTGTCTTCCGTCGATCTCTTGTAATTGTTTATGTTATGTGAGCACTGCAGCCTATCAGTAGCAACTGATGGGTTGCAGCGGTTACAGTTCTCTCAGTTCAGGAGGTAAGTATGCTCTTTTTTGTTTTCTTATATTAGGAAGCACACAGGGCAGTACACATTTACTGTACACTGTATGGGATACAGGACAATGCCTCACATGTAGCTGCTCAGACAAAAACCAGGCTGGAGGGATTTATTGGCTCGGTCCCAGAATGAATCAGCAGTGCTTATAGGTATGAAGGGAGTCAGAGTCATCTGCAAGCGATTAGCCAACAGATTTACTCATAGTTATCCAGAAAGGATGTTAACTCTGTGCAAACTCAGAAACAATTCTATAATACCTAGCACACATTCACATTAAAAGGGATCGATCAGGAACGCAGGTGAATTTTTTCTTACTTTCCCCAATATTGAGCAGGGAGACACCACAGTTTGATTGACAGCTTTCAATATTGTATCATAGACACCCTTGTAAATATTCCAGGGTTGGAAGAGTGACAACCTATGTAAATCAGAAATGTGATCACAACAGTTGTCTATCCACTGACATCACTCCTGACAGCAGCTTCACGGTATACCAGACAGCAGGGGGCGACAAGGAGCGCACAGGGCCTATTACTACTCCATATGTGACTATTTGTATTTACGTTTTTTGGTTCTGCCTTATGGTTTTACAGATATGAAACCTTGTGCGTCCGCATGAAGTCTCCTAAGGCTTTGCTCCCGAAAAAAAGTCACACTTCTATTCTAAATTTCTGTGAAATGTGACACCGTAGGTAAAGTCTGGAGAAAACACTGGCAGCTAAGTATTACCATCTGATATATAAAATGGGGGCCTTGAAAGACACCAACAATTAGAGATTGGTGAAGGCCATTTACAGAGATCCTCATCGATGGGTGGAATAAGGGGGTCTTTTGTCGTTTTACCAGAAACAGCTCCCCTCTCTTCCATAGGATGTGTTTGGAGTTCCAGACAATGATGAGCTGTGACACCAAAAATAAGAATGGCACCCTTCATTCTTTCTTGGGATTGATGGAGGTCTTAGTGGTCAGAGTCCCACCATGTACACACCGGTGGGAAGTGTCCACAGAATATGTGTGCAATCCGGTGCTTTAATAGTGATAACCGCTCTTATGGGCTATAAATCAGAATAGTAGTCACTACCCTTCCTCCGCACTTTTTTAGTGTTTCCTACAAGGCATACTGGACAGCAGGGGCAACTATGAGCAAATACGAAAGATCCAACCTGAATAATGGTTGGTATGATGGGAGGAACATCAACCAGGGCATTATTCAACAGCGGTCAAGCTGCAAAGACGCTGAGATGGAAGTGGGGGAGGATCTTTATCTCTACAGGAAGTGGGTCTTTATGTCTCTACATGAAGTGGGGGAGGGTCTTTATGTCTCTACAGGAAGTGGGGGCGGGTCTTTATATCTCTACAGGAAGTGGGGGTGGGTCTTTATCTCTACAGGAAGTGGGTCTTTTTGTCTCTACACGAAGTGGGGGAGGGCCTTAATGCCTCTACAGGAAGTGGGGTGGGTCTTTATGTCTCTACAGGAAGTGGGGGAGAGTCTTTGTCTCTACAGGAAGTGGGGGAGGTTCTTTGTCTCTACAGGAAGTGGGGGAGGGTCTTTATGTCTCTACAGGAAGTGGGGGCGGGTCTTTATGTCTATACAGGAAGTGGGGGCTGGTCTTTATGTTTCTACAGGAAGTGGGGGCGGGTCTTTATGTCTCTACAGGAAGTGGGGTGGGTCTTTGTCTACAGGAAGTTGGGTGTGTCTTTCTCTTTCTACAGGACATAAGGATGGGTTTTGTCTCTCCACAGGAAGTGGGGGATGGTCTTTATGTTTCTACAGGAAGTGGAGTGGGTCTTTGTCTACAGGAAGTTGGATGTGTCTTTCTCTTTCTACAGAACGTAAGGATGGGTTTTGTCTCTCCACAGGAAGTGGGGGAGGGTCTTTATTTCTCTACAGGAAGTGAGGACAAGTCTTTATCTCACTACAGGCAGTGATGACAGGTCCTTGTCTATAGGAAGTGGGGAGGATCTTTCTCTTTCTACAGGAAGTGAGGACAGGTCTTTAGCTCTCTTAAAGGAAGTGAGGACAAGTCTTTATCTGGCTACAGGAAGTGATGACAGGTCTTTGTCTACAGGAAGTGGGGAGGATCTTTCTCTTTCTACAGGAAGTAGGGAGGGTCTTTATCTTTATACAGGACATGAGGATGGGGTCTCTCTACAAGAAGTGGGTGAAGGCCTTTATCTGTCTACAGGAAGTGATGACAGGTCTTTATCTTTCTTAAAAGGAAGAGAGGGCAAATTCTTATCTCGCTATAAGAAGTGATGACAGGTCTTTGTCTATAGGAAGTGGGGAGGGTCGTTCTCTTTCTACAGGAATTAGGGGCATGTCCTTGTCTATAGGAAGTGGGGAGGGTCTTTCTCTTTCTGCAAGAAGTGGGGAGGGTCTTTCTCTTTATACAGGAAGTGAGGATGGGCTTTTGTCTCTCTACAGGAAGTGGGGGAAGGTCTTTATCTTTCTACAGGAAGTGAGGACAAGTCTTTATCTCACTACAGGAAGTGATGACAGGTCTTTGTCTACAGGAAGTGGGGAGGATCTTTCTCTTTCTACAGAAGGTAGGGAGGGTCTTTATACAGGAAGTGAGGATGGGGTTTTGTCTCTCTACAGGAAGTGGGTGAAGGTCTTTATCTATCTACAGGAAATTATGACAGGTCTTTATCTTTCTTAAAAGGAAGTGAGGACAAGTCTTTATCTCGCTACAGGAAGTGATGACGGGTCTTTGTCTACAGGAAGTGGGGAGGTCTTTCTCTTTCTACAGTAAGTAGGGGTAGGTCTTTGTCTACAGGAAGTAGGGAGGATCTTTTTCTTTCTACAGGAAGTGGGGGCAAGTCTTTGTCTCTCCATGGAAAGTAGGGCTGGGACTCTGTCTCTCGACTCATTCTCTCCAGTATGTGAAATTGCTTACAGATATAACAAACAGGTGGGATTTGAATTTAGGTGAAGGCAAGATATTACGTAATGACAGGAGCAATGTATGCTGGAAGGTGACAGAAAAGACATTCCAGCTCCTACAGTACTGACAGGACACTGATAAAAACGAGCAGCCCACTGACATAGCGGGAGAATCAGACCAGTGCCATAGACATATGGTATGGGCAATAATAGTAGTTTTATCTTGCTGACATTGGTGAGGGCAGTAAGACCAAGCTTTTCGACAGGTTCTTTTTGTGATAGGAGAGGGATGTTTTAAGTATTCCTCCTATTATTACTGTATTTGTATGATTGTGTGGAGTTGTCCTTTAACCAGTGCCAGGCTTTCTTCTATGTGGGACAATGCACGAGTTTGCTTCCATAGTCCTGGCCAAGGCAAAGTGGCTTGGCCAAGGCAAAGTGGCTTGGTTAGTGCCCTCCTGGCTATAACCCATCGCATGGGCACAGTGTAAGGGACAGTAAACTTGTCTTAGGATTATGTGATAGTTTATGGCATATCCCCAGAACGACCCCCCCCAGATCAGATTCACCCTGCCTTAGGTGACACGACAGCGCTCAGAAGTGATGACTTGGCTGCCAAGTCTCTAAGTCCCACACACTGGCACTTCATAAAACCCATACAGTACTAAACTTTATACCAGGACACTATTTACCTTGGAATTGAAGAAATGGAAAAAATCTTTAAAATGTTGTCCATTGAAGAAAACATCGTAAATGTGGCGTATAAATTTTTCAAGTAATTATACGATTGATACTGTAAAATTTTGGCAAAATTTTTTAAACATTTTTGTATTAGTTTAATGAAATTCTTCTTCCCTCTGCTTATACCACAGTCAACGAACTGAATGCAGGCATGAAAGTGAATACAAATATACAATGTGGGGAAATGCTAGGGTCCATGACAGCCTTCTCCGCGGTCTCCGCATTGCACAATCTGGCAGCAGCTTGATCCGCAGATACGAGGCGGCCGTCTGGTAACACTTAAATGACGAAACCAGACTGTGAGGCCACTTATTGTAAGGCAAAGGATTTCAGACTTCATGGGTTTAATCTGGAGAGATAAAATGTCTCCCCCGGGTTTTGTCATGTAATAAAATCCTACCAAGAAGAATCATTTCAAAACTTTAATGTCGCCCATAATCTGAACAAATCCATTGAAAGATAAACTGAAATATTTTCAGATGGATAAAGAAAAATAAAGAAGTAAAATTATGTGGTTGCATAAATCTGCACACTAATTCCTTTTTGGTAGGAGATTATCCACATAGCAATGTTTGTCCACTCTTCCTTGCAGTAGCTTCACATCTCTCAGATTGCGAGGGCAGATCCTATGTACAGCGACCTCTTCAGGTCACCCAAGGATTTTCAATTGGATCCAGTGCTGAGCTCGGGCTGGACCATTCCAAAATGTTGGCATTCTTCTGATGAATTTTTTTTATTGATTTGGAGGTCGTTATCATGCTGAAAGGTGAAACTCTTCTTCATCTTCAGTTTTTCAGCAGAAGCTTTTGTTGCAAAATTGACAGATATTTGAAACTGTTCCAAATTCCCTCCACATTCACTACAGCTCTAGTTCCAGCTGGCAAAAATGAGCTTCAAAGCATAATGCTGCTTCCACCATACTTCACTGTGGGTATAGTGTTCTTTTGGTGATGCTCGATGTTGGTTTTACATTAAACATACCTTTTGGAATTACGGCCAAAAAGTTCAACATTGTTCAAACCATACCATGTTTCTCCACATGCTATTCGCAGAGTTGATGTAGGTTTTGGCAAAACATAGTCGAGCTTTACAAGAATAGGCTTCCGTCTTGCCACCCTGCCCTACAGGCCAGACAAATGAAGAATATGGGAGATTATTGTCACATGCAGTAAACAACCAAGACTTGTCAGAAATTCCTGCAGCTCCCTTAATGTTACTGTTGGCCTCTGTGCAGCCTCACGGACCTCACAGATATTTGGAACTGTTCCGAAATCCCTCCACATTTACTAAAGCTCTAGTTCTAGTTGCCGAAAAACAGTTCCAAAGCATAATGCTGCTTCCACCATGCTTTACTGTGGGTATTGTATTCTGTTGGTGATGCTCAGTTTAGGCTTTACGCCAAACAAACCTTTTGGAATTACGGCCCAAAAGTTCAATATTGTTCAAACCATAACATGTTTCTCCACATACTTTTCACAGAGTTGATGTAGGCTTTGGCAAAACATAGTTGAGCTTTACAAGAAGAGTCTTCCGTCTTGCCACCCTACCCTACAGGCCAGACAAATGAAGAATATGGGAAATTGTTGTCACATACAGTAAGCAACCAAGACTTGTCAGAAATTCCAGCAGCTCCCTTAATGTCACGGTTGGTCTCTGTGCAGCCTCACGGACCATCTTTCTTCTTGTCTTTTCACAATTTTTTTAGGGACATCCAGTTATAAGTAATATCACTGTTGTGCCAAATAGAAGACACTTCTTGATGACCATCTTCAGTGTTTCATGGTATATCTAATGCCCTGGAAATTTTTCTGTACCTTTCTCCTATTTGACAAATTGCAACAATGAGATCCCTTTGCTGTGTTGTAAGCTGTTTACAGACCATGGCTTTTGCTGTAAAATGCAGCTAAGAAAATGTCAGGAAAATCCTCCTAGAACAGTAAATCTTTATACGAGGTTAATCAGAATCACTGTAAATGATGGCAGCTATGTACTGACTACTATGTAACATGAGGTTAAATGTGATTGGCTAATAATAAACACAACCACATCCCCAATTATAAGAGGGTGTTCACACTTATGCAACCACGGTATTTTAGTTTTGTTACTTTTATTTTCCCATCAAAATTATTTTAATTTATCATTTGATTTGTAAAGATTATGGGTGACATTAAAGGTGGAAAGGGCTCTTAAATGATTTTTCCTGGTATGATTTTTTTTTTTACATGACAAAGATGTGTAGACTTTTTATATCCACTGTAAATGTCGATATTTCTTTAATTTCCCAGTGCACACCACCGACTCCAGTAATTGAGTTTATTTTTTATGGGCTCTAAGGTTGTATTGACCCACAAGCGGACTAGGAGATGGGCCAAGGGCATACTTGCCAACTCTTCAAGGATTTTTGAGAGGGTCCTAGAAAAAGAGGAGACATCCAAGACTCGGCAAATCTTTTTCTATGCTGGATCCTCTCAAAGACTCTTGGAAAGTAAAACTTTCAAAAGGATTCTCCTGTGGAGGAGGCTTAGAGAGGTTGTGGAAAAAGCTCAAATGGGGCATGGAAAAAGGTTAGAGGGCGCATGGAATAGGCTCAGTGGGGGCGATGAAAAGATTCTCATGGGGTCTGGAAGTGATTCAGTGGGGGTATGGAAGATCTCAGAATGGCCATAGAAAAGGATCAGAGTGTGGAAGATCTCAGAAGGAGCATGAAATAGGCTCAGCATTAGCATGGAAGAGGCTAATAAAAGGCACGAAAATGGCTCAGAGGGGGATGTGATACAGGGCTCATAGGGGGTATGTCTTACGTTCCTGTACCTGACATGACCTCATGGATCTGACGGCGGCCTGAATATCTTTCTTGTCAGCTTGCGTCACCAACCAGTAGCTGACTCTGTGGCCCTTTCTCAGGGACCCTTGTGTAAGTCCAGATCCCTGTATAGGGGTTTAAGGGTGAAGGCCAGGGCAACCTGTGTGCTCTTGGAATCAGAGTAGTTTGCACTGAAGCCTGTTTGCGGTTGCCTTTCTGGAGCTGCCAGGTGACTACAAACATTGCACGCCGCCGCTAGGCAGGTAGATGCACGCTCCACTAGATAGCAGTAGAGTGGAGGGAAGACTGCAACACTTGCCAGAGCAGACCTACAGCGCTGCAGCGAGGCCACCACCAGGTGGCAACAGGGAAGTCAAACAAGCCGCATCAAAACCTGGAGTAACGTCGTACAAAGGGGGAAAATCAACTCAGAGTCAGAGACTCGCCAGAGGGTCAATGCCAGACGGAAGCAGAAGTACCAGGAGCAAAAGACAGAGTCAGGTCAGAGTCAAAGCCGAGTCAAGTACCAGAGAGACCAAACACGAAGGGAAAACAGTCGGAATGGGGGAAGGGGAATGAACAGACATGGGAACAGTCAGGAATCACAGCAGGACAAATCAGGATATAACCAGAGTCAGCTACTCATGCCGGAGGCAGAAGCTATAACTGACACTGCCTGCAGGATGCTGCGGAGATAAATACCAAACCTGAGACCAGACTGAGGCTGAGAAAAATTAACCCCTGACATGATCAGATCAGGAAAAGGGAAGACAATACTCAAACCCGGTCTGGATCATGACACGCGTGATGGGAAGAGAATAATAAGGGGCATGAAAGAGGCTCAGAGAGGGTGTGAAAGATGCTCAGAGGGGGCATAGAGGAAGCTCAGAGAGGGTGTGGAATAGGTTCAATGGGGGCATGGAAGATGCGAAGTGGGGGCATGGATAGGGGATTAGGCTCAATAGCGGTGTGGTATGGACTCAGTGAGAGCATGGAAGGGGCTCATAAAAGCATGACCAAGACTAAAAGGGGGCATGGAAGAGGCTCAGTGAGGGCATGGAAGAAAGTTAGATGGGGTGTGGAAAAGACTCAGAGAGGGCATGGAATAGGCTCAATGGAGGTGTGGTATAGACTCACTGAGAGTATGGAAGAGGCTCAAAAAAGGCATGCCTGAGACTAAAAGAGGGCATGGAAGAGGCTCGATGGGGGCATGAAAGAAGCTCAGAGGTGGTGTGAAAATGGCATGGAAAAGGGTCAGAGGAACATAGAAGAGGTTCAGAGAGATATAGTCTGAAAAAGAGTGCGGCCAGGGTGGAAACATTTTTTGTCATCTCCCAGACAGTCTTGCCTCAGAGTTGGCAAGTGTGATCTAGGATTTAAATGAGAGCCAGGCCCTGGCATAAAGCACCCATGAGGACCTTACAGCACAACAAAACCAATTCTGGATGTTAAAGAGAGTCATTTATTTTGCAAAAAAGACCGGAACATAAACAGACATTGCTGTACCCAGACAGTGACAGATTGGATGGAGCTGTGTGTACAGTCCAATCAGTGCATCCTATAGAGACACGCCCCTTTTACAAGGAGAATGGTAACACCCAGTTGTCAATTTATTCATATATTTCTAATAGGAATAACAGAGAAATTGGAAAAACTGGGGTTACTCAGCTCCACCTTAAAGATGAAGATCTTCCCGTAAGCTGATGTCTTTATTTTTGTCAAATAATGTTCCCCTGCACCGGCTGTGCTGTGAAAAGGAAGTTTTGAACAGTTAATTTGTATTTGCTGATAATTTGGATCAGTCTGTGAATTTTTTTTATTCTTCGAGACCTTTCCTTGGCTCAGAACAATCCAGTCTAGCCTCTGTTTACATCCTTTGTGAGCCAAGGACTAATCAGATGGAAGAGTCACTTCCAGAAATTGTGTAATCCGTAATCCCAGCTTGAAACACTCAATGAAATGACACAACCAGAAACTATTGTATGGCAGATAAGATGTAGAAAAACACCAAAATCATTGTCAGTGGTTTCAATGAGAACACCCTTATACAAGCTTTCTATATACATTCAGTACAGACCAAAAGTTTGGACACACCTTCTCATTTAAAGATTTTTCTGTATTTTCATGACTATGAAAATTGTACATTCACACTGAAGGCATCAAAACTATGAATTAACACATGTGGAATTATATACTTAACAAAAAAGTGTGAAACAACTGAAAATATGTCTTATATTCTAGGTTCTTCAAAGTAGCCACCTTTTGCTTTGATGACTGCTTTGCACACTCTTGGCATTCTCTTGATGAGCTTCAAGAGGTAGTCACCGGGAATGGTTTTCCAACAATCTTGAAGGAGTTCCCAGAGATGCTTAGCACTTGTTGGCCCTTTTGCCTTCACTCTGCGGTCCAGCTCACCCCAAACCATCTCGATTGGGTTCAGTGTTGTGAATTGGATTTTTTGGCTCCCTCTTGTGGTCACTAGCGACATGACACTTTGAGTTTCTTTCCTCAGCTTGGTACCCACCTGGCTCGTTAGTCCAGGGGTGTTGCTATTTAAGCTTCCTGGATTTTCAGTCTGGTGCCTGGCATCGTTGTAATCAGTTCCTTTCTGTTTGCTCCTGTCTGCTGGTCCTGGTTCTTGCAAAATAAGCTAAGTCCTGCTTCCTTATTTTTTGGTTATTTGCATTGCTCTTATTTTTGTCCAGCTTGTACTAAATGTGATTCCTGATTTTTCTGGAAGCTCTAGGGGGCTGATATTCTCCCCCCGGGCCGTTAGACGGTTCGGGGGTTCTTGAATATTCAGCGTGGAAATTTTGATAGGGTTTTTGCTGACCATATAAGTCATCTTCCTATATTCTGCTATTAGTCAGTGGGCCTCTCTTTGCTAAAAACCTAGTTCATTCTTACGTTTGTCTTTTCTTCTTACCTCACTGTTATTATTTGTTGGGGGCTTGTATCCAACTTTTGGGGTCTTTTCTCTGGAGGCAAGAAAGGTCTATCTTTTCCCTTCTAGGGTTAGTTAGTTCTCCGGCTGGCGCGAGACGTCTAGAACCAACGTAGGTACGTTCCCCGGCTGCTGCTATTTGTGGTGCTAGGATCAGGTATACGGTCAGCCTAGTTACCACTGCCCTATGTCTGAACCTAAAATACCTATTCCTGAACTGTTCTCTGGAGACCGATTTAAGTTTAGGAATTTCAGGAATAATTGTAAATTGTTTCTATCTCTGAGACCCCATTCGTCTGGAGACTCAGCTCAGCAAGTTAAAATTGTTATCTCTTTCTTGCGGGGCGACCCTCAGGATTGGGCCTTCTCGTTAGCGCCAGGAGATCCGGCATTGGCAAATATTGATGCGTTTTTTCTGGCGCTCGGGTTGCTTTACGAGGAACCCAATCTTGAAATTCAGGCAGAAAAAGCCTTGCTGGCTATCTCTCAGGGCCAGGATGAAGCTGAAGTGTATTGCCAAAAATTTCGGAAATGGTCCGTGCTTACTCAGTGGAATGAGTGTGCTCTGGCCGCAAATTTCAGAAATGGCCTTTCTGAAGCCATTAAGAATGTGATGGTGGGTTTCTCCATTCCTACAAGTCTGAATGATTCCATGGCGCTGGCTATTCAAATTGACCGGCGTTTGCGGGAGCGCAAAGCTGCTAATCCTCTGGTGGTATTGTCTGAACAAACACCTGATTTAATGCAATGTGGTAGAATTCAGACTAGAAATGAACGGAAAAATCATAGACGTCAGAATGGGTTGTGTTTTTACTGTGGTGATTCTACACATGTTATATCAGCATGCTGTAATGCTGTAAACGCCTAACAAGGGTTGTTAGCCCTGTCGCCATTGGTAATTTGCAACCTAAATTTATTTTGTCCGTGACTTTAATTTGCTCATTGTCTTCCTACCCTGTTATGGCGTTTGTGGATTCAGGTGCTGCCCTGAGTCTTATGGATCTGTCATTTGCCAAGCGCTGTGGTTTTGTTCTTGAGCCATTGGTAAATCCTATCCCTCTTAGAGGTATTGATGCTACGCCATTGGCGGAAAATAAGCCGCAGTTTTGGACACAGGTAACCATGTGCATGACTCCTGAACATCGGGAGGTGATTCGTTTTCTTGTTCTGCATAAAATGCATGATTTGGTCGTTTTGGGTCTGCCATGGTTACAGACCCATAATCCAGTTTTGGATTGGAAGGCAATGTCTGTGTCAAGTTGGGGCTGTCAGGGAATTCCTGGTGATTCCCCGCCGGTGTCTATTGCTTCCTCTACTCCTTCGGAAGTTCCTGAGTATTTGTCTGATTATCAGGATGTATTCAGTGAGTCCAGGTCCAGTGCTCTTCCTCCTCATAGGGACTGTGACTGCGCTATAGATTTGATTCCAGGTAGTAAATTTCCTAAGGGAAGATTATTTAATCTGTCTGTACCTGAGCATACCGCAATGCGTTCGTATATCAAGGAGTCTCTGGAGAAGGGGCATATCCGTCCATCCTCTTCCCCTCTTGGTGCGGGATTCTTTTTTGTGGCCAAGAAGGACGGATCTTTGAGACCTTGTATAGACTATCGGCTTCTGAATAAAATCACTGTTAAATTTCAGTATCCTTTGCCTCTGTTGTCGGACTTGTTTGCCCGGATTAAGGGTGCCAAGTGGTTCACCAAGATAGATCTTCGTGGTGCGTACAACCTTGTGCGCATTAAGCAAGGAGATGAATGGAAAACTGCATTTAATACGCCCGAAGGTCATTTTGAGTACTTGGTGATGCCTTTTGGGCTCTCTAATGCTCCTTCAGTGTTTCAGTCCTTTATGCATGATGTCTTCCGGAAGTATCTGGATAAATTTATGATTGTTTATCTGGATGATATTCTGTTTTTTTCTGATGATTGGGACTCTCATGTGAAGCAGGTCAGGATGGTGTTTCAGGTGTTGCGTGAGAATGCTTTGTTTGTTAAGGGCTCAAAGTGTCTCTTTGGAGTACAGAAGGTTCCCTTTTTGGGTTTTATTTTTTCCCCTTCTGCGGTGGAGATGGACCCAGTCAAGGTCCGAGCTATTCATGATTGGACTCAACCCACGTCAGTTAAGAGTCTTCAGAAGTTCTTGGGTTTTGCTAACTTCTACCGTCGTTTTATCGCTAACCTTTCTAGCGTTGTTAAATCTTTGACGGATATGACCAAGAAAGGTTCTGATGTTGCTAACTGGGCTCCTGCAGCCATGGAAGCTTTCCAAGAGCTGAAGCGCCGGTTTACTTCGGCGCCTGTTTTGTGCCAGCCTGATGTCTCACTTCCCTTTCAGGTTGAAGTGGATGCTTCTGAGATCGGGGCAGGGGCCGTTTTGTCGCAGAGAGGCCCTGGTTGCTCTGTAATGAGACCATGTGCTTTTTTTTCTAGGAAGTTTTCGCCTGCTGAGCGGAATTATGATGTTGGCAATCGGGAGTTGTTGGCCATGAAGTGGGCATTTGAGGAGTGGCGTCATTGGCTCGAGGGTGCTAAGCATCGTGTGGTGGTCTTGACTGATCACAAAAATCTGATGTATCTCGAGTCTGCTAAACGCCTGAATCCTAGACAGGCCCGTTGGTCATTGTTTTTCTCCCGTTTTGACTTTGTGGTCTCGTATTTACCAGGTTCAAAGAATGTGAAGGCTGATGCTCTTTCAAGGAGCTTTGTGCCTGACTCTCCTGGAGTCTCAGAGCCAGCTGGTATTCTTAAAGAGGGAGTAATCTTGTCAGCCATTTCTCCGGATTTGCGACGTGTGTTGCAGAGATTTCAGGCTGGTAGACCTGACTCTTGTCCACCTGACAGACTGTTTGTTCCTGATAAATGGACCAGCAGAGTCATTTCCGAGGTTCATTTCTCGGTGTTGGCAGGGCATCCGGGGATTTTTGGCACCAGAGATTTGGTGGCTAGGTCCTTTTGGTGGCCTTCCTTGTCACGGGATGTGCGGTCATTTGTGCATTCCTGTGGGACTTGTGCTCGAGTTAAGCCTTGCTGTTCTCGTGCCAGCGGGTTGCTCTTGCCCTTGCCTGTCCCGAAGAGGCCTTGGACACACATTTCCATGGATTTCATTTCGGATCTTCCGGTGTCTCAGGGCATGTCTGTCATCTGGGTGGTATGTGATCGCTTTTCCAAGATGGTCCATTTGGTGTCTTTGCCTAAGCTGCCTTCCTCTTCCGATCTGGTTCCTTTATTCTTTCAGAATGTGGTTCGTTTGCACGGCATTCCTGAGAATATCGTGTCTGACAGAGGATCCCAGTTTGTTTCCAGGTTCTGGCGATCCTTTTGTGCTAAGATGGGCATTGATTTGTCGTTTTCGTCTGCCTTTCATCCTCAGACTAATGGCCAAACGGAGCGAACAAATCAGACACTGGAGGCTTATTTGAGGTGTTTTGTTTCTGCAGATCAGGATGATTGGGTGACCTTCTTGCCATTGGCTGAGTTTGCCCTTAATAATCGGGGTAGTTCCGCTACTTTGGTTTCGCCATTTTTCTGCAACTCTGGTTTTCATCCTCGTTTTTCCTCGGGACATGTTGAGCCCTCTGACTGTCCTGGGGTAGATTCTGTGGTGGATAGGTTGCAGCGGATCTGGAATCATGTGGTGGACAACTTAAAGTTGTCACAGGAGAAGGCTCAGCGTTTTGCCAACCGCCGCCGCGGTGTGGGTCCCCGACTTCGTGTTGGGGATTTGGTGTGGCTGTCTTCTCGGTTTGTTCCTGTGAAGGTATCCTCTCCTAAATTTAAGCCTCGCTTCATCGGTCCTTATAAGATTTTGGAAATCCTTAATCCAGTGTCCTTTCGCTTGGATCTTCCGGTGTCGTTTGCCATTCACAACGTGTTCCATAGGTCTTTGTTGCGGCGCTACGTTGTGCCTGTGGTTCCTTCTGTTGAGCCTCCTGCTCCGGTGTTGGTTGAGGGCGAGTTGGAGTACGTGGTGGAGAAGATCTTGGATTCTCGTCTCTCCAGACGGAGGCTTCAGTATCTGGTCAAGTGGAAGGGCTATGGTCAGGAGGATAATTCCTGGGTGGTCGCCTCTGATGTTCATGCGGCCGATTTGGTTCGTGCCTTTCACGCTGCTCATCCTGATCGTCCTGGTGGTCTTGGTGAGGGTTCGGTGACCCCTCCTTAAGGGGGGGGGGGGTACTGTTGTGAATTGGATTTTTTGGCTCCCTCTTGTGGTCACTAGCGACATGACACTTTGAGTTTCTTTCCTCAGCTTGGTACCCACCTGGCTCGTTAGTCCAGGGGTGTTGCTATTTAAGCTTACTGGATTTTCAGTCTGGTGCCTGGCATCATTGTAATCAGTTCCTTTCTGTTTGCTCCTGTCTGCTGGTCCTGGTTCTTGCAAAATAAGCTAAGTCCTGCTTCCTTATTTTTTGGTTATTTGCATTGCTCTTATTTTTGTCCAGCTTGTACTAAATGTGATTCCTGATTTTGCTGGAAGCTCTAGGGGGCTGATATTCTCCCCCCGGGCCGTTAGACGGTTCGGGGGTTCTTGAATATTCAGCGTGGAAATTTTGATAGGGTTTTTGCTGACCGTATAAGTCATCTTCCTATATTCTGCTATTAGTCAGTGGGCCTCTCTTTGCTAAAAACCTAGTTCATTCTTACGTTTGTCTTTTCTTCTTACCTCACCGTTATTATTTGTTGGGGGCTTGTATCCAACTTTTGGGGTCTTTTCTCTGGAGGCAAGAAAGGTCTATCTTTTCCCTTCTAGGGTTAGTTAGTTCTCCGGCTGGCGCGAGACGTCTAGAACCAACGTAGGTACGTTCCCCAACTGCTGCTATTTGTGGTGCTAGGATCAGGTATATGGTCAGCCTAGTTACCACTGCCCTATGAGCTGGTTTTTGTGTTTGCAGACTTGGTAATAACTTCTGAGACCCTCTGCCATTGGGGTCATAACAGTTCAGGTCTGGTGACTGTGGAGGCCAGGTCATCTGGCGTAGCACCCCATCACTCTCCTTCTTGGTCAAATAGCCCTTACACGGCCTGGAGGTGTGTTTGGGGTCATTGTCCTGTTGAAAAATAAATGATGATCCAACTAAACGCAAACCGGATGGAATAGCATACCGCGCAAGATGCCGTGGTAGCCATGCTGGTTCAGTATGCCTTCAATTTTGAATAAATCCCCAACAGTGTCACCAGCAAAGCACCCCCACACAATCACACCTCCTCCTCCATGCTTCACGGTGGGAACCAGGCATGTAGAGTCCATCCGTTCACCTTTTCTGCGTCGCACAAAGACACGGTGGTTGGAACCAAAGATCTCAAACTTGGACTCATCAGACCAAAGCACAGATTTCCACTGGTCTCATGTCCATTCATTGTGTTCTTTAGCCCAAACAAGTCTCTTCTGCTTGTTGCCTGTCCTTAGCAGTGGTGTCCTAGCAGCTATTTTACCATGAAGGCCTGCTGCACAAAGTCTCCTCTTAACAGTTGTTGTAGAGATGTGTCTGCTGCTAGAACTCTGTGTGGCATTGACCTGGTCTCTAATCTGAGCTGCTGTTAACCTGCGATTTCTGAGGCTGGTGACTTGGATAAACTTATCCTCAGAAGCAGAGGTGACTCTTGGTCTTCCTTTCCTGGGGCGGTCCTCATGTGAGCCAGTTTCTTTGTAGCACTTGATGGTTTTTGCCACTGCAGTTGGGGACACTTTCAAAGTTTGCCCAATTTTTTGGACTGACTGACCTTCATTTCTTAAAGTAATGATGGCCACTCGTTTTTCTTTACTTAGCTGCTTTTTTCTTGCTATAATATAAATTCTAACAGTCTATTCAGTAGGACTATCAGCTGTGTATCCACCAGACTTCTGCACAACACAACTGATGGTCCCAACACCATTTATAAGGCTACAAATCCCACTTATTAAACCTGACAGGGCACACCTGTGAAGTGAAAACCATTCCCGGTGACTACCTCTTGAAGCTCATCAAGAGAATGCCAAGAGTGTGCAAAGCAGTCATCAAAGCAAAAGGTGGCTACTTTGAAGAACCTAGAATATAAGACATATTTTCAGTTGTTTCACACTTTTTTGTTAGGTGTATAATTCCACATGTGTTAATTCATAGTTTTGATGCCTTCAGTGTGAATGTACAATTTTCATAGTCATGAAAATAAAGGAAAATCTTTAAATGAGAAGGTGTGTCCAAACTTTTGGTCTGTACTGTAGTTCCAAATCTCCTACAAAAGGCAGTTAAAGGGGTTGTCCGGCTACAAAAAATTACCCCTATAAGATTTTTCCACAAAATTAAAAGTTATCACCTAGCCAAAGGCAGCTTCACTTTCGCCTTGTGCTCATCACAGGTGAGCGTTTTCTTGTTCATTTCAGTTAAGCCAGAAGAATGGTGACGAGATCAACTGGCATTATTTGATTATTTAATCTATTTGCATAGTTTTTCCTCCGTTTTGCAAGTCAGCAAACTGGCTGACCTGAACAATGTGTAATCAACATATCAGCAAACATGATTGTTCAATTATCCTGCATCTCTAGTCATCCAGGATAACAGCACAATATGTTACATCAAATGTCAACTTACAAGTCAATATTACAGGCGTACACAAAGAAAGGGGCTGGCTTAGCTTTTAAAATAAACCAATCAGCCAGCTTTTTCTTACAAGTCACAGAGATGGGAGGAAGCTCTCTACTGTGTTGAAAAGAAGCTGCAAGTGCTGTTGCTCAAATTTTGAGATTGGTGTTGCTTTTTTAATTATAGTATGTTAGTAAGTGTCAAGAATTTTGCATTTACGCACACTAAAAATACTTTTTATTCCATTTAGAAATCCCTTTTAATGCAGAGGGACTATATTGCTTATGCTAGATCCGATTACTGTCTCAATAGATCAGACATGTCTCTTCCCTCCTTCTCACTGTCCTGCGTATGGCTGTTAGACAACTGGCTGCAGCAGCAGCCTCCACACCTCTTCTCTAAGTGTGGAGACACAGGGGGTCAGCGGGTGCCCTAGTCTGCTTGCCGAAACCGCATGGACCAGGGATCATCCCACCGAACGCCCGCTATCCTTTTACTGTGGGCGTAATACTACTCAGACAACACAGGGTTAGGGTAAAACAATGTGGCAATACTTTATTGAACCAAAGCACAGGTAAATAATACATAAAACAGTCCCAGCAAAATACCCAAGATGGTGCAAATTACAGAGTCTCACCCTTCCTCTGACTCGCCGGGATAAGAGCAGCTGTGACTTCACAGCTTCCAGGGCTGACTAACCCACCTGCTTAGGCAGCTTAGTACATTAGGAAGCTGACAGTCCATTGAGGTACAAGGCCAGTTGTCCGAAGGGTCACGATCTGGCTTCTCCAAACATGTCCATGGAGCCAGGTGACCGGTGGGTCCCATTTCTGGCTTTCACAAACGTATCCATGGGGTTCAGGTAACCAGGGGTTCCAAATCCTGACTACCCCAAATGTATCTATGGTTGAACGATGGTCAATGGAGCAGATCTGTATTCTTTCTGTCGGGGCCGTCTCTGGTCTCTGGTTCTTTGGATGTCTGGATGTCTTGGCTAAATATCTGTCTGTTGTTACAGAGGCATATAACCTCTTTTTATAGTTAACAACTGTCCTTCAAGCCAGCATTCACAGGTAAAGGGGAAGAATGGTGACAAGATCAACTCACATTATTTGATTTGTAATCTATTTGCATAGGTTTTCCTCCTTTGTTTTGCATGTCAAACTGGCTGGCCTGGACAATTTGTAATCAACATATCAGCAAACATCACTGTTCAATTATTCTGCATCTCTAGTCATCCAGGATAACAGCACAATATGTTACATCAAATGTCAACTTACAAGTCCATATTACAGGCTTATAAGAACAAAAGTCTTTGTTTTATTGATCAACCAGAAAGAAACACATAAATTCAAAAGTCAACATATAGATAACAGTCTATTTCTCCTGGCTTGCTGAAAATAGATGTCTGGTTAATTAAAATAAAATGCTGTGCCATCACAGTAGGACACAAAGATTAAGGTCTGTCTCTAGATAATGTCTTTTAATGCAGGGGTATATATTAGTTTGGCTAGATCAGATTACTGTCTCAGGATGAACTAATGTGTGTACATGGAAATAAATCTATGGCCATTCTGCATCCTGCATATTTTTATTAGCTTCTATTCTGCATGCTGTCTCTAATTTTCAGTTTTCGCCAAGCTGGTGTGTGGAAACTAGCTGCTATGACCGCACACACAGACATGAACAATTCCTATAGTTCTGCCTCTAAGTAGAACATGTTCAAAAGCAGCAGCAGCATGGAGGGCATTTTACAGCAGCACTGAGCAGAATAGCTGTGAATCCAGCTCTGGGATGAAAGAAACAGTTTTAAAAAGCATCAGCAGAATTGAAGACACTATTCAGCAGCGCTTAGTAGTAGCTGTGAATCCAGCTCTGGGATGAGATAATACCCTTTCTAAAAAAAAAAAACCAGCAGCATGGAGGACATTATACAGCAGCACTGACCAGAGTAGCTTTGAATCTAGTTATGGGATGAGATACACCCTTTCTAAAAAGCAGCAGCCTGGAGGACATTATACAGCAGTCCTGGGCAGTGTAGCTGTGAATCCAGCTCTGTGATGAGATAAACACTTTCTAAACAGCTGCAGCAGTATGGATGACATTAGACAGCAGCACTGAGCAGTGTAGATGTATATCCAGCTCTTGATTGAGATACACTCTAAAAAAAGAAAAAAAAAAAGCAGCAGCAGCAGAATGGAGAACATTACACATCAGCACTGAGAAGTGTAACTGTGAATCCAGATCTGGGAAACGATAAACCTTTTCCAAAAAACCTGTTTATCCCATTTACCTCCTTCACCACCTTCACTTCTCCATAGAATTTAATTGGCAGCTTTAATCTGGTACCTCAGTGAGATGGCAAACTCTCTTATTTTGAGGACAGATTTTAGTTCAGAAATAAGAAGTGGCTCATAAGTGGAGAAAGAAGATAGATTACAAAGTTTCTTTAGTTTGATTGTACTCTCATTTAAGGGAAGGACTGAAGAGCATTATTTCTGAGAAATGATAAAATCCTGAGTATTGTCCTCCTCTGGCATGAGCAAGTTCTAAGAAGAAGGGATGTAATAAATAATCACAGACCGTCCGAACCCTCGGTGCTAGCAAGCCTCTCGTAACTCTGCGGGGCGACTCTCACCCCCGGCCAGCGGAGAGCGGAGTGACTCTTGTCTGGGGATATAGTTTCATGGTCATTCTGTCTGGCCGTAGAACTAAGACAACAATGAATTTCACGTCTGCGTGGGATCCAGAAATTCGACACGGGTTAAGTCAAGTAACCAGAAGACGTTTCTTAATTCTTAAGTGTTTTATTAATGATCTGCGGTTACATAATAAAATGACTTGTGCAATAAGACAAGATGTTGTTGAAGTTGGCAAGGGAGAAAAAAACTATGCAAGCTGAGAATTTGGAGACAGGACCGCTATGGCTGCCGGATTATAATGACCCACAGCGCGACACATCGCGGCAGGAAATGAGAGGACAACAAAGTCCCCAAGATGCCAGGTTGGAATCAGCACTAACACATTGTAGCACGTTGGGTCAGAACAGCAAAAGATTAACCTACTTGTCGGAGCTCCATATGAAAAATCACATCACCATAGAAGAAAAAAAAAATTCACTGCCTGAATCTACCACTAGAGGGAGCTTAATGTATACTGGTGACGCATTGAACTCAATAATAAACCTGTATGCAGTGAGCTCCCCCTGGTGGTGACTGCAGTATGGACTGTCCAGTGGAAAAAAAAACCTCCCAAGCTCCCTCTAGTGGTGGTTTCAGGCAGTGACAATTTATATTTCTTACTTATATTATGATGCAAGTATCCTAAGAAAAAAAAGAACTGCAGCCCCCGTCAGGGCTAATACGAGACCCATTAAAGGTTATTCAGTTTTGGGTAGACCAAATGGGTCAAAAAACCATTGCCTACTACAAGGCACCTATCTTCAGAACAAGAGATCCCTAGACGACCCTCCTGTCTGGGGCGGAAACCGCTGGACGCTCCATCCGGGTGGCGAAGGAAAAGAGATTTGCTGCACATGTGGCCCATTCACTTATATAGGAACCCGCTCCTATCTTTTGGAGGTCATTTCATATTGTAATACTAATTTACTTCTTGGACAGTCCATTCTCTTCTATGGGAGTCCTTTCAATTTTTTAAAAGTGCAATCATTTCTTTGGGAGCCCACTGACTTCATAGGGAGCCAATTCACTGCTTTGGGAGCCTATTTACCTATTTAGAAGTCCCTTCAATTTATCGGAAGTCCATTCTTTTCTGTAAGAGCCCATTAAATTCTTGTAATCCATTCACTTCCTCAGGAGCCCATAATTTCTTTGGAAGTCTATTTCCTTCTGAAAGAGCCCATTTACTTTTTTGTAAATTTGATAATAGGCAATAAACACAGCTCCTCCTGCATCTATCAGCATGTCACAGAGCATGCTCAATATACTGCCATAGAGCATACTTACAGAGCATGCTCATTGCGCTGTCACAGAACATGTTCACGACGCTCACAGAGCATGCTGACTAGTGTCAGAGCGTGCTCACTACGTTGTCACAGAGCATGCTCCTTACACGATCACAGAGCATGCTCCTTACACGGTCACGGAACATGCTCCTCACATGGTTACAGAGCATGTTCACTATGCTGTCATAGTTATTACGCCATCACAGAGCATGCTCACTTCGTCACAGCGCAAGCTCACTACGCCTTCAGAGCATGCTCACTACGCCATCACAGAGCATGCTCACTATGCCATCACAGTGCATGCTCACTACGCCATCAGAGCATGCTCACTACGCCATCACAGTGCATGCTCACTGCGCTGTCACAGAGCATGCTCACTGCGCTGTCACAGAGCATCCTCACTACGCCGTCAGAGCATGCTCACTATGCTGTCACAAGAATGGTATCCACACTCTCCAAAAGAAATCAATAGGTTGCTTACTGACTTGTCATTTTATCATGTAAAGATAATAAAGGTGTATCAATATATACTTAAAGATGATCCATTCCCTTTAACTCAAGCTTAAAGAGGATCTGTCACTTATCCTAAATATGTCATTTTGTACCTGGTGTAAATGCCGCTGTTCTCCTGAATCCGGCGATGTCTTTCTTTTCTTCCTGCGCCTCTCCGTTCCTGAGATATTGCCCCTTCTTCTCTGTATAGAAATCTTGTCTTGCTAACAAATGGGCGTGGTTCTAAAGAGCACGCCCACAAAGAACAGTTTAAGGGGCAACACCCACTTGGCTAAAGGACCCGATTTATATATGTAACAGAAGGGGCCATATCTCGGGAACGGAGAGGCGCAGGGAGAAAAGAAAGACATCGCCGGATTCAGGAGAACGGAGGCATTTATCCCAGGTTAAACAATTACACAGTTATGACAAGTGACTGCTCCTCCTTAAAGGCAACTTTCTATTGATTTTCTAACCCGTAATGCCCCATCCCGTGCTTCTGCTTCTCTTCATCCTTTCTCTTCCTGTACATTGTAAAGCAGATTGATAGTGAGGATCTGGCGCTTCTTGTACGTCTGTGGTGACATTCGGAAAGCTTGTAACCTCTACACTTTGCCAAGAATGAGAACACTTTTCTGGGCCGGAGACGGACCGACGTTGTGCCCCCAGTTATGGTATCTCCATTTATAGGAGTAAAAATCAGCAATTTCCAAAATTTTAGAAAAAAAAAGTTAAAAGCCAATTTTCCGACAAAGCACTTTATAGGTTTAGTTGCTTCGTTTCTATGATTTTATCTTTCCTGGAATATCGTAACTTTTGTCCTTATGTCGATGTCTTGGTATTTTATGAGTTGTGGGTTTTACTAGGGGGATATAGGAAAATGAATGGCAGATGTCAGTGCAGCTCAGATAATACGTTCATAAAAAATACCCCACCGTTTTGTGTACACAGCTCCAACACAGACCAATGTGTCCCCATAAAATGAAAAATCTCCTACCGTTTTGTGTATACAGCTCCAATACAGACCTACAGTGGGGAAAAAAGTATTTAGTCAGCCACCAATTGTGCAAGTTCTCCCACTTATAAAGAGGAGAAAGGCCTGTAATTGACATCATAGGTCGACCACAACTATGAGAGTCACAATGAGAAAACAAATCCAGAAAATCACCTTGTCTGATTTGGTAAGATTTATTTTGCAAATTATGGTGGGAAATAAGGATTTGGTCATTAACAAAAGTTCATCTCAATATTTTGTTATATCTCCTTTGTTGGAATGACAGAGGTCAGACATTTTCTGTAAGTCTTCACAAGGTTGCCACACACTGTTGGTGGTATGTTGGCCCACTCCTCCATGCAGATCTCCTCTAGAGCAGTGATGATTTGGGCCTGTCACTGGGCAACACAGACTTTCATCTCCCTCCAAAGGTTTTCTATAGGGTTGAGATCTGGAGACTGGCTAGGCCACTCCAGGACCTTCATATGCTTCTTATGAAGCCACTCCATCATTGCCCTGGCGGTGTGCTTGGGATCATTATCATGCTGAAAGACCCATCCACGTTTCATCTTCAATGCCGTTTCTGATGGAAGGAGGTTTGCACTCAAAATCTCATGGCCCCATTCATTCTTTCATGTACACGGATCAGTCGTCCTGGTCCCTTTGCAGAGAAACAGCCACAAAGCATGATGTTGCCACCCCCATGCTTCACAGTAGGTATGGTGTTCTTTGGATGCAACTCAGCATTCTGTCTTCACCATAGTGGAGTTTGGAGTCAGACTGTTTGAGGTTGTGGACAGGAGTCCTTTATACTGATAACAAACAGGCGCCATTACTACAGGTAATGAGTGGAGGACAGAGGAGCCCCTCAAAGAAGAAGTTACAGGTCTGTGAGAGCCAGAAATCTTACATGACCAAATACTTTATTTTCCACCATAATTTTCAAAATAAATCTTATCAAGTCAGACGAGGTGATTTTCTGGATTTGTTTTCTCATTTTGTCTCTCATAGTTGTGGTCTACCTATGATGTCAGTTACAGGCCTCTCTCATCTTATTAAGTGGGAGAACTTGCACAATTGGTGGCTGACTAAATACTTTTTTTCCCCCTCTGTATGTGTTGGTGTGTAATGAAAAATTCCCTTACCATTTTTATGCTTACAGCTCAAATGTAGACCTATGTGTTTCTGTACAATGAAAAGTCCCCTGCCGTTTTCTATACACAGCTCCCATGCAGACCAATGTGTTATCAGTTACCCCCAAAGAGAAGGTCCCTGTATATAAGTTATATGTGACTCTGGTCTATATACATTGTCTGTTGGAGTCTGTGTGAGTCAAAACTCAACTGCTGGCTAATTTTTTTCATGTTGTCAGGGTCTCAGGCTGCTGACAGTTTCCTTACGCCATGCTTTACACTGCATTTTTCAACAAAGAATAGGTGATTGCTGGCTAGTCAGCACCTATCAGGATATTTTTGGGGATGCATTTAGTAAAAAAGGAAACCGGTCTGATTGAACAAGCAAACCTATTTTTAATGTATTCTTATTGTGAGTCCAGTGGGCGGCCTTAATCAAAGAGAAGGACCGCCCACTGGACTCCAAAAGGGCAGAGAATAAAAATGTGAAAAACTGAATCTTTTCCCACAAATCTGCCCATCATTCTTCTGACGCCGCCCACAGATCGGACGACACGTTCAAAATAACAGGGAAAAATGAATACAATGTATCAGTGCAGGACCAGAAGGGGCGGGGAATGGAACACCAATGAGAGAAGCCCTGTGATGAGCCCCGCCCCCTAGGGTCCTGCACTGATTAACACAACCAAACGGTTTTATTCGGAGTGTTCCTTTAATAAACCTTAGTAGAAAGAGTTAAAAGAAATCTGTTTATGTCTTAACAGGATAAAAGATATTTACTTACGAGCCGAGTGACCCAGATTCCGACAGTAAAAATGTTTGTGATCCCGGTCTGCATGTAAAAGGATCAAAGCTGCCTTAGTAGAACTCCGACGTCGGCTGATGAGACCCCGCTGATATCTGGCCGCAGACCCGGAGATGACTTATAAAAAGTCAGTGGGATGCTGATCAGAAACCGCAACCCCAAGACACAAAAACAGCCTGAGTCGTCTCCAAACCGGGGGGTTACGAAACACAGATTTTTATATTATTTATCATACAATATATATTTTTACATATTTTATACTTTTATTAATGTATTACAGACTGGACAAAAAAAAAAAGGATTCAATTTCCCTACAGCACTCCCGCAGGCGAGTTGAAGTATTACATGGCTATAGAAATCAGTGGCTATTACACTGACATGGAGGCATCTTCAGGGCATCAGACTCGCAGTAAATGAGAGTCCTAAGAAAGAACCCATTGTCAAGGGAGGAGGGTGTGCTCCTGATTGGTTGACGCAGACGTGCCGAAACGCGTGCACTCCAATGGAGAACAGGGGGACTGAAGCTGGCAGGGATGGGGCACTAACAGTGCGCTTCAGCTTACACTGTGCTTTGTGCCTAGGTGACTAGTCACTGCTGATAGACGGCAGAGGTGGTCGGTAACCAAGGCAACAAGCAGTAAACTATAGAATTAAAATATATATCTGGAGATTTGTTTCGCTGCATGTGTTGCAATTTTACCCATTTAAGCTAAAGAGACGACACTTTTAAGATTCTCAAACAGAAACCAGTAGCTCACTAGACCCCCCCACTGCAAATCAAGGTATCGTTATTTAGAATAAAATCCCCCCCAAAAAACAAAACTAAGTATAGTTTTTTATAATCCTAATTAAAACCTCCTATTGATTTGTGTCCACAGCTCCTAGGCAGAGCTATACGTCTCCGTGGTAACAGACTACAAAACAAACCCTGCGTAGTCTGATCCTGCAGCCATATTGTTTTTTTTTTTACTAATATATGTTAGAAAACATTTTAAGAGGATAGGAGGGATAATTTCCAAATCGCTGGGGGTCTTACTGCTCGGATCCAAGAATGGAGCCCACCTTCCGCTCCAGTCAATTGGAAAGTAGAGCGCAGAAGTGCAAATGATCGACCACAAAAGCCCCCTTTCCCCCCATGTTCTGGGGATCGGTACGGACCCCAGCGGCGAGACCTCTATCCTACGGGTACGGGATGGTTTCCAAACTTGGTACTTCCCCTTTAAGGAAGAAAGACAGGGAGCGTGGCTGCTAGTTGTTGTGGCATGGGAATGCACAGGAGCTGCATACACGAAACGACAGGGGATTTTTCTCATTACGGTTACTTACAAAGTTGCTCAGATGCATTGGAACAATGAGAAAGGAAGGGTTAAAAGAATGTAAAGAGAGATCTGTTACGCTGCTTTCAATCTCCATTTTCATCGGCTGGTGGTGTTGAACTGATCAAAATATTCATCTGTCGGAGCGTTGGAAAAAACTTCTTTGTCGATGTAGTTCTTCCTGGAAATGAGAGAGATGAGGGTCATAATTGATCAAGATCTAATTATTAAAGGGGTTGTCCTAGAGAAGGAGGGGTGCTAACGAAGAGCGACCCATCCATCCGATTATGTAATACCACCTTTGCCCTGTAGTGGCCGCTGCAGGAAAGTCCAGAGCTTTTCTGCTGATTGCAGCTGATCACTTGGAGATTTTCAAGCTGGACCCGCAGTGATTTATGTGTCCCCCCCAAGACTAATAATCAAACCCTATGTAGTAATTCCCAGGAAAGGAAACTTCTTTCCATTTCCCCCCCCCCCAACGTTTTGTTAACAGCCTTCTGGTAGAGTTTGTTTGAAACATGTCACCATGGAAACACATAGGTCTGTATAAGGGCTGTATACAGAAAATGTATTAGACTTTTTTTTTTAATCCAGCCTTTCAAATTGCTTCACCTAGGCCAAATAGGACTATGTTTGGTTATAACAGCCGGCCCGGTTTAACCCCCCCCTTTAAAATTTAAAGGGGATGTTATTAAAAAACGAAACAAATTTGTGCCATGTCCCTCTATAGGCTGTATCTGGTGCTGCAGCTCATCTGTATTCACCTGTGACACTAGTTTGGGAGAAATATGCACCTTCATTGGGTTGTAGCGCTACTCACTGGGCTTTATGTGCCTGGACCAGCTGCAGGTTGATGTGATCCTGTTCCTTGCGGAGTTCCCGCTCTTGCCGTTTTTGCTGCCGTTCCAGGAGAACCATGGCCCGGGCCTCCTGAGCCCTCCTCCTGTCCCACTCCGCTTCTCTCTGCCGCTCTTCCTCCTTTAGTCTCTGTGGAGGGATTCCATTATTAGGACCCCCCGATTGCCCCCAGCGTAGCCCCCCGCGCACCTCCGTACCATCTTCTCCTGGATCTGCAGCTGCTGGACACCGGTCACTTCCTTCAGCTGCTCGGGGCTCATTCCCTTCCAGCGATCGGTAGTCACGCGGTGAGGGCCAAAGGCGCTGGCGGCCTGTGCGGGGTCCTCCGAGAGAAGGTCCCCACCAGTACTGTTGGAGATCTCCACCGAGTTCTCTTCTTCTTCTAGTTGTTTCTGTAGCTTTTTTCTTTCTAAAGACTCTTCAGCCTGAGTATAATGTAAGGGTATAAATAAATATTGATGTATTGTCTGCAGAAACGTGCATTGTAACATGGTATATATATATATATATATATATATATATATATATATATATATATATACACACACACAAGACACAAAAAGAAATTTAGACATCTCTTATATGTGAAGGCGTCTTCTCCTAACAGCAATTTTAAGATCTCTCCACAGGTGATCAATGGGATTTAGATCCGGACGCATTGTTGCCACCTGAGAACTCTCCAGAACTTTGTTTCTAGGGTCTTATTGAAGTATGTTTGGGGGTCATTCACCTGATAGAACACCCATGACCTAGGACGTAAACTCAGCTTCCTAACACTGCGCACTACATTGCGACCTACAATCCTTTGGTAATCTTCAGATTTCATCATACCTTGCACACAGTCAAGCCACCCCATGCCAGAGGCAGCAAAATGAACCCAGAACATCTATGAACCTCCACCATATTTGACTGTAGGTACTGTGTTCTTTACTGAAAACGGAATGAGGCCTACTAAGTAAACAGTAGAATGATGCGCTTTACCAAAAAGCTCTTTCTTGGTCTCATATGTCCACAAGATGCTTTCCCAGAAGGACTTTGGCTTACTGACGTACATTTTGGCAAACTGCAGTGTAGCTTTTTTATGTCTCTGTGTCATCAGCAGGGTGCCGCTGGGTCTTTTGCCATAGCGTTTCATTTCTTTCAAATGTGGACAGATAGTTCATGCTGACACTGATGCACCCTGAGCCTGCAGGACAGCTTGAATTTCTTTGGAACTTGATTGGGGCTGCTTATTCCCCATCCGGACTATCCTGCGTTGCAACCTTTCATCAATTTTTCTCTGCTGTTCACGTCCAGGGAGATTAGCTATAGTGCCATGGGTTGTAAACTTCTTGATTATATTGGGCACCGTGGATAACGGAACATCAAGATCTCTGGAGATGGACTTGTAACCTGGGACTTGAGATTGTTGATATTGTTCAAAAGTTTTGGTTCTCAAGTCCTCAGACAGTTCTCTTCTCATCTTTCTGTTCTCCATGCTTAGTGTGGCACACACAGACACACAATGCAAAGATTGACTTTTCTGATTACTAGCTTCCTTGTTGTCGCACCAGATCTACCAATCAAAATAGTTGGAGATACTGGCAAGTAGGACGAGGCCTTCAGGGCTTCCGTCCATTGGCCACGGACTACTGACCCGGCAGCTGGACAAGGGTGCTGCCATCTAATCTATCAATCTAAGGACTAGAAACTTCAAACTGCAGTGTAGCTGTATACACAAAATGGTAAGAGATTTTTAATGTGACGCCCGTCACCAGGATGCCGGGGATGGAGGGACCAGGTAACGACTGATCGTCTGCAGTCTGATCATAGCTCTGCAGAGGGGCTGTATACACAATACGGGGTGATGAATGGAATTGTGCTACTTGTGAAGTATTTTTGACTTTAGATGAGTTAAGAGATGATTCTTTCTCTGTAAACGCCGACTTCAAAGTCATCAGATGATTCGCTTGTGTCTACAAGACGTCGATTTCTTGACTCAACGATGGAGTAAACTCTCCGCAGCGGCCCTAAGAGGAAGATCTCTGATCGTTAGTGGGGAGGATGAAGGGCTGGTAATTAGCCGGGAATGTTTCCATGGAAGTCTCGGATCTTCAGTTCCAGCTCTGCGAGTCGGTAATGAGCATGCGGAAACACTTAAGGTTTACGATGAGCTGGAGGCGCTGATTATAGAGGGTGAGTGCACTGCATGCCGGGAAACGTTAACCAATGTGGACCCAGGAGAAGACGCCTCGTGGGGGGCATGAATGTGTACCACCCAATGCATCCCTATACCAATGGTAGCCCCCCAGTGTCAGTCACTAGCCCCTGTATGCCCACATAGACCAATATTAGCCGCAGAGCCCCCCGTCGGCGCCTTACCTGAGCTCTGTTGAATTCTTTGGTGAAGATGCACATCTCTCGCTTCACTTGTTCTTCCATCTTCTGCAACTCCGTCGCCTTCTGGTCAAGTTCCAGTCTCGTTTTGTCGTAGAGGCTTTCTATGGGGGGAGGTGAGAATTAGGGATGTGGAATAATCTTATAAGGGGTACAGTGCAGAGGGGGGCACCCAAACACATCCCACCCATGAGAACTGTGAATAGGCAATGTTCCCCCCCAACCCCGAATCTGCAGACCCCCCAGCCTGTCTTCTTCTCACCTGCAAACCTCTGGTCCTCCAAGGCTTTGGCCCACACGTGCTGCTGCTGGAAGGACCATTCTCGGAGCTGATTTTGCTGTTCTTTTTTCCGGTTCTTCTCCGTCAGATCCTCTCCCATCAGCCGCTGGACCCCGGACACACTGCAGCGGGGGTCGTCATCAGACACTCGCGGGGGCAGATCTTTCTTTAAGGCCAGTGGGTCGTACAGGTCGTATTCTCGCCGGTCTTCCTTCTTCTGGTACTGGAGTCTGAACTCGTTGATGACCGCGTTCAGGTTCCTGATGTCGTCCTTTTGCCGCTGGTCCAGTAAGCGGAGAGTTTGGTCGTTTTGCACCATCTGTGCATCTGGAAATTAAAGGGAAAGGACGTGAATACCGAATGCTCCCATCCCACCATGGCCCAACGGGGTCAGAGCTGACTATGCTGGGTCTCGTCACTGCACCCCATAATCGAAGTCCATTCCCCCATACTTATGGCAGTTTCCCCCTGACTTCCCTTGTGTTAGATACGGACTCTTATTTTAAAGCGTTTTCATTACACCCCTTATATTTTATTTTTTGCAACATACTTTATTAACCCTTTCACCTCAGGCCATTTTCCATTTTTAACACCTCTTTTTCCCAGAGCCACAACTTTTTTTTATATTTCCATCAATATCGCCGTATGAGGGATTGTTTTCTGCGGGACGAGTTGTACTTTTGAATGACACCATTGATTTTACCATATAGTGTACTAAACAACTATAAGTGCGGTGAATTTGCAAAAATAGTCCAATTTCACAATTGTTTTTTGGGTATTTTATTTACCATGTTCACTAAATGCTAAATCTGACCTGTCGTTATGATTCTCCAGGTCATTGCGAGTTCATAGACACCAAACATGTCTAGGTTCTTTTTTTTTATTTAAGTGATGAAAAATAATCAGAAAATTTTTTTTGTTCTTATCGCCATTTTCAGAGTCCGGTAGCGTCTCCATCTTTCATGATCTCGGGTCGGATAAGGGCTTATTTTTTGCGCGCCGAGCTGACGTTTTTATTGATACCATTTTGGGGTAGATATGATGTTTTATTGTATTTTATTGTAATGTTGCAACTGCCAAAAAAAGGTAATTCTGGCTTTATTTTTTTTCTCGTTACGCCCTTTACCAATCGGATTACTTTATTTTATATTTTGATAAATCGGACTTTTCTGAATGCGGCGATAACAAATATGTGAATTTTTTTATTGTTTTATTTTCAATGGGACAAAAGGAGATTAATTTGAACTTTTATTTTTTTTTCCCCCCACGTTTTACTTTCTTTAATAGTCCCCTTAGGGGACTTGAAGCAGTGATCGTCCATTGATGGCATCCGCAGCTCTTCTTCTGATTAGCCGTCCCACTGCAGCGATGATGACGCACCAGCCCGGCTAATCAGAAGAACCACAGATGCCGTCAGGTAGGAGGTGGAACCTCAGGGATCTGGTCCACCTGATGCACCGGGTCCGGCAAAACATCAATGTGTAGATCAGGTGGTGAAACTCTTCACGTACCGAACGCCTCCTGACGCTTGTTTTCAATCTCTTTCTGGATCTTTTTGTCGTGCACTTGAGAGTCCAAGGCCTCCGTATCCACCTGGGAAAATAAAAGCAGCGATATTTCATGAATATGACCCCTTAAGTCAGGATTTCTCCCACGGCAGCACGGACAAGAAGGCGACTTCTAGCCCAAAAAGGAAAAAAAAAAAAGTGACATCCTGTGGGTCCGCATCATACAGATTACTGGCGCCCTCTACTGATTATGACAAAATAAAGCGGCCAGCAACTTTCAAGCTTTTAGGAAACTACAACTCTCATCATACCCTAATAGCTGGATATGTATGAAGGAGGGGACTGGTATGGGGTCTGTATGAAGGAGGGGGCTGGTTTGTTGTCTATATGAAGGAGGTGGCTCTTATGGGTATGTATGAAGGAGGTGGCTCTTATGGGTATGTATGAAGGAGGGGGCTGGTATGGGGTCTGTATGAAGGAGGGGGCTGGTATGGGGTCTATATGAAGGAGGTGGCTCTTATGGGTATGTATGAAGGAGGGGGCTGGTATGGGTTCTGTATGAAGGAGGGGGGCTGGTATGGGGTCTATATGAAGGAGGTGGCTCTTATGGGTATGTATGAAGGAGGGGGCTCTTATGGGTATGTATGAAGGAGGGGGCTGGTATGGGGTCTGTATGAAGGAGGGGGCTGGTATGGGGTCTATATGAAGGAGGTGGCTCTTATGGGTATGTATGAAGGAGGGACTGGTATGGGGTCTATATGAAGGAGGGGGCTCTTATGGGTATGTATGAAGGAGGGGGCTCTTATGGGTATGTATGAAGGAGGGGGCTCTTATGGGTATGTATGAAGGAGGGGGCTGGTATGGGGTCTGTATGAAGGAGGGGGCTGGTATGGGGTCTATATGAAGGAGGTGGCTCTTATGGGTCTATATGAAGGAGGGGGCTCTTATGGGTATGTATGAAGGAGGGGGCTGGTATGGGGTCTATATGAAGGAGGTGGCTCTTATGGGTATGTATGAAGGAGGGACTGGTATGGGGTCTATATGAAGGAGGGGGCTCTTATGGGTATGTATGAAGGAGGGGACTGGTATGGGGTCTGTATGAAGGAGGGGGCTGGTATGGGGTCTATATGAAAGAGGGGGCTGGTATGGGGTCTGTATAAAAGAGGGGGTTGGTATGGGGTTTGTATGAAGGAGGGGGCTGGTATGGGGTCTATATGAAGGAGGGGGCTGGTATGGGGTCTATATGAAGGAGGGGGCTGGTATGGGGTCTGTATAAAGGAGGGGGCTGGTATGGGGTCTGTATAAATGAGGGGGCTGGTATGGGGTCTATATGAAGGAGGGGGCTGGTATGGGGTCTGTATAAAGGAGGGGCTGGTATGGGGTCTGTATAAAGGAGGGGGCTGGTATGGGGTCTATATGAAGGAGGGGGCTGGTATGGGGTCTGTATAAAGGAGGGGGCTGGTATGGGGTCTGTATAAAGGAGGGGGCTGGTATGGGGTCTATATGAAGGAGGGGGCTGGTATGGGGTCTGTATAAAGGAGGGGGCTGGTATGGGGTCTGTATAAAGGAGGGGGTTGGTATGGGGTTTGTATGAAGGAGGGGGCTGGTATGGGGTCTATATGAAGGACGGGGCTGGTATGGGGTCTGTATAAAGGAGGGGGCTGGTATGGGGTCTGTATAAAGGAGGGGGCTGGTATGGGGTCTGTATAAAGGAGGGGGCTGGTATGGGGTCTGTATGAAGGACGGGGCTGGTATGGGGTCTGTATAAAGGAGGGGGCTGGTATGGGGTCTGTATAAAGGAGGGGGCTGGTATGGGGTCTGTATGAAGGACGGGGCTGGTATGGGGTCTGTAAACAGAGGGTGTCTATCACCATGAGGGGTCTCTAAATATGGGAGTTCTGTAAACAGGAAGGGGTGGTGGTCTGGGCTCTGTATAAAGGGGGGGGGTCTGGTTCTTGGATCTGTAAAAAAGGACAGTTTATAAATATGGGGGTCTGTTAATATTCGGGAGGGAGGTATATATTAAAGGAAGGGGTCTGGTCTGCAGGGGTGGTGGTCTCGGATCTGTAAACAGGAGGGGTTGGGTCTGAATACAGGAGCATTTATAGTCTGGGGTCTGGACTGGGGTCTACTTAAAGGGGAGGTGTAAATATGGAGGGTCTGCACACAGGAAAGTGCCACCACTCTGGGGTCTGTACACATGGGGGGGGGGTCTGGTCCACAGCGTCTCATCAGTTGGGGGGACGTAGATATACGACCTCGGCTGCTGAAGTCTGTGGACACGTAGCCATCCAGCTTTTCCAGGATCCTGACTCATTTTGCAGCACTGCCGTAAACAAAGCTTTGCAGCTTAGAGGGGGTCCTTCCTCACCCCAATGGTCCTGGCTCTGGTGTCAAACACCCGGCTCTGCCTCTGCTGCTCGGCATGCCTCCTCCTCTGCAGCACGGCGGCCTCTGCCCGCTCCTGCTCGTACATGTCGCCTTTTTCCCTTCTCACTCAGCAGCATCACGTCTCCTTGGAAACCAAGAACTCGGTTGCTAGGAGTTGGGGACTTCCGGTAGCTGTGGTGACGCATGCGCGCTGTGGATGAAGAAGACGCGTGACGTCACCGTTGTCCGCGGCGCTTTGGCGGGAAGGTGTGGCACAGTTGCTGACTGTCCGCAGCCATGGGCTTCCTCCACCTCCTCGTACTGGAGGACTTTAAGTCCTGGCGGGGCCGGCGGATCATAGGGCCCTTCAAAAGGTTCAATTGTATAATCGGCCCTAACGGTTCAGGTAACGGTGTCCCCGTCTAGCGCCCTCTGGTGGCGGCGCCACAGCCTCACCCTCTGGGCGCCATCTTGTATTCCAGTCAGTGACCTGTTGCCATAGTGTCATGTATGATGGAGCTCCCCTTTAATTAGGTGGAGTGTCTGTGACAGTTTTCACTCTTTCATGTTTTTTTCTTCCCCTTAAGCCATTTTTAAATTTTTCCATTCATGGACGTACGAGGGCGCAGGGTTATTTTTAGTTACCATTTTGAGGATCATGGGACGATTTGTATAGTTTCGGTGAAGCAGGGAGCGAAAACCGGCAGTTCCAACTTTTTACATTTTCTTTACAGCGTCTGATATCCACAGCTCCCTCATCCCGGTATGCATGGCCCCATCCTTATCCTGGAATGCATGCCCCCCTTGTCGCCATCTTGGTATGCAGGGTCCCCCATCTCGTCCTGGTATGCAGGACCCCATCCCCGTCCTGGTATGCATGGCCCCATCCTTACCCTGGTATGCAGGACCCCATCCTGGTATGCAGGACCCCATCCCCGTCCTGGTATGCATGGTCCCATCCTTACCCTGGTATGCAGGACCCCATCCCCGTCCTGGTATGCTTGGTCCCATCCTTACCCTGGTATGCAGGACCCCATCCCCGTCCTGGTATGCTTGGTCCCATCCTTACCCTGGTATGCAGGACCCCATCCCCGTCCTGGTATGCATGGTCCCATCCTTACCCTGGTATGCAGGACCCCATCCCCGTCCTGGTATGCTTGGTCCCATCCTTACCCTGGTATGCAGGACCCCATCCCCGTCCTGGTATGCTTGGTCCCATCCCCGTCCTGGTATGCATGGCCCCATCCTTACCCTGGTATGCAGGACCCCATCCCCGTCCTGGTATGCTTGGTCCCATCCTTACCCTGGTATGCAGGACCCCATCCCCGTCCTGGTATGCAGGACCCCGTCCTGGTATGCAGGACCCCGTCCTAGTATGCATGTTCCCATCCTTACCCTGGTATGCATGGTCCCATCCTTACCCTGGTATGCAGGACCCCATCCTTACCCTGGTATGCAGGACCCCATCCTTACCCTGGTATGCATGGTCCCATCCCCGTCCTGGTATGCATGGCCCCATCCTTACCCTGGTATGCAGGACCCCATCCCCGTCCTGGTATGCATGGTCCCATCCTTACCCTGGTATGCAGGACCCCATCCCCGTCCTGGTATGCATGGTCCCATCCCCGTCCTGGTATGCATGGTCCCATCCCCGTCCTGGTATGCATGACCCCATCCTTACCCTGGTATGCAGGACCCCATCCCCGTCCTGGTATGCATGGTCCCATCCTTACCCTGGTATGCAGGACCCCATCCCCGTCCTGGTATGCATGGCCCCATCCTTACCCTGGTATGCAGGACCCCATCCCCGTCCTGGTATGCATGGCCCCATCCTTACCCTGGTATGCAGGACCCCATCCCCGTCCTGGTATGCATGGTCCCATCCTTACCCTGGTATGCAGGACCCCATCCCCGTCCTGGTATGCATGGTCCCATCCTTACCCTGGTATGCAGGACCCCATCCCCGTCCTGGTATGCATGGTCCCATCCTTACCCTGGTATGCAGGACCCCATCCCCGTCCTGGTATGCATGGTCCCATCCTTACCCTGGTATGCATGGTCCCATCCTTACCCTGGTATGCAGGACCCCATCCCCGTCCTGGTATGCATGGTCCCATCCTTACCCTGGTATGCAGGACCCCATCCCTGTCCTGGTATGCATGGTCCCATCCTTACCCTGGTATGCAGGACCCCATCCCCGTCCTGGTATGCATGACCCCATCCCCGTCCTGGTATGCATGGTCCCATCCTTACCCTGGTATGCAGGACCCCATCCCCGTCCTGGTATGCATGGTCCCATCCTTACCCTGGTATGCATGGTCCCATCCTTACCCTGGTATGCAGGACCCCATCCCCGTCCTGGTATGCATGGTCCCATCCTTACCCTGGTATGCAGGACCCCATCCCTGTCCTGGTATGCATGGTCCCATCCTTACCCTGGTATGCAGGACCCCATCCCCGTCCTGGTATGCATGGCCCCATCCTTACCCTGGTATGCAGGACCCCATCCCCGTCCTGGTATGCATGGTCCCATCCTTACCCTGGTATGCAGGACCCCATCCCCGTCCTGGTATGCATGGTCCCATCCCCGTCCTGGTATGCATGGTCCCATCCCCGTCCTGGTATGCATGACCCCATCCTTACCCTGGTATGCAGGACCCCATCCCCGTCCTGGTATGCATGGTCCCATCCTTACCCTGGTATGCAGGACCCCATCCCCGTCCTGGTATGCATGGCCCCATCCTTACCCTGGTATGCAGGACCCCATCCCCGTCCTGGTATGCATGGCCCCATCCTTACCCTGGTATGCAGGACCCCATCCCCGTCCTGGTATGCATGGCCCCATCCTTACCCTGGTATGCAGGACCCCATCCCCGTCCTGGTATGCATGGCCCCATCCTTACCCTGGTATGCAGGACCCCATCCCCGTCCTGGTATGCATGGTCCCATCCTTACCCTGGTATGCAGGACCCCATCCCCGTCCTGGTATGCATGGTCCCATCCTTACCCTGGTATGCAGGACCCCATCCCCGTCCTGGTATGCATGGCCCCATCCTTACCCTGGTATGCAGGACCCCATCCCCGTCCTGGTATGCATGGTCCCATCCTTATGGTTAGCAAACCATCCTGGTATACACAGCGCCATCCTTATGATTGGATCCCACCCCTATCCTGGTACTATGCACGGCCCCATCAGAAAACCAAAAAAAACCCATTATACTTACCTTCCTGCGCTCCCTCGCAGTGAGTATTCATTGCTCTCTAGCGAGCACAGTGTCAGCTGGAGACTTCCTACTGCTGCCGGCGGTCATGTGTGCCAATACTTAAGAGGAATTAATAAGTATCGGCACACGTGACCGCCGGCAGCGGTAGGAAGTCTCCAGCTGACACTGCTCGATGGAGAAAAATGAATACTCACTGCTTTGCGCGCACACAGTCCCGGCGTGCTGAGCATTGAGGCTATGTGCACACGCTGCGGACTGGTGTGCGGATTTTTCCGCACTGATTTTGATAAATCCGCAGGCAAAAACACTGCGTTTTTCCTGCGGTTTTTGTGCGGATTCTACTGCGGGTTTACACCTGCGGTTTCCTATTCTGGAGCAGGTGTAAAACCGCTGCGGAATCCGCACAAAGAATTGACATGTTGCGGAAAATAAACCGCTGCGTTTCCACTCGTTTTTTTCCGCAGCATGTGCACAGCGGTTTTTATTTTCCATAGGTTTACATGGTACTGTACACCGCATGGAAAACTGCTGCCGATCCGCAGTAAAAACGGCAACGTGTGCACATGGCCTCAGTATTCCGGCAGCTGTGCTCTGCTTGTGAACACATGACGTTCCTGCCATGCGCTGCTTACAAGCATAAAGCAGCTGCTGGCATCGGAACAGGACGCTGCGAGGGAGCGCAGGAAGGTAAGTATAATTTTTTTTTAAAAAATGTTTTCTGATGGGGCCGTGCATACCAGGACGTGGGTGGGGGCTAATCATAAGGATGGGGCCATGCATACCAGGAATGGCGTTTGGGGGCAATCATACCAGAATAAGGATGGGGCCATGCATACCAGGATGCCATGGAATGCAGGGAATATTCATTTCTCTTTAGCAGTGGGCACAAGAGTTAGCCTCAGCAGCCAGCTCCTTCGTCTGTGACCCCCCTGCTCCGCCAAAACCGCTCCCCCACCTCCACACCATAGCCAGAACCGGTACATCCGGACTATAAGACGCACCCCCCCCCATTTTCCTCCACATTTTTGGAGGGGAAAAAGTGCGTCTTATAGTTGAAAAATGCAGTAATTTCTCCTACGCCTCATTGGGGGACACAGACCGTGGGTGTTATGCTGCTTGCCACTAGGAGGACACTAAGTGATACAAAGAAAGTTAGCTCCTCCCCTGCAGTATACACCCTCCTGCTGGCCCTCAGCTAACCAGTTCTTGCTTAGTGTCTGTAGGAGGCACTTGGGTCTGTTTTCAGACCCCAACTTTCTTATTTTAATTTTAATTTTTATTTTTCTGTAAATTTTTATTTTTTATTCAACGGAGTGAAGGGGGCGACGGATCCTTTTTTATGGGACCCGCTCTCCCCCGAACCAGCAACAGGCGAGCACGGCGAGTATACCTCCCCGTCCCTCTCCTGCGACGTTGGAGCACGCCAATTTTTACTGGGGCGACGGGTTTCCATCTTTGGTCCCGATCTCCCTTCCCCCTGCAAGACGGCGAGCACATAGAGCCTGGCTCTAATGTTCCTCTCCGGGGGCCCGACATACAAGGCCCACATCACATGGCGTTGCATACTTGCGGCAGAGCCCACCTCTCCACCTACCTAACAAGGGGATGATGGATTGAGAGAAGAGGTTGAGGATGGAGCGCGCAGGTACAGGGGGACCTGCATTACAGGACTGTGAGTATATCAGGAGTTCCCCTCCTGCGCTCCAGATCGCTTTGCGGCCGCGCCGCCGCACACCGCCGGGCAGGCCGGAAATTTAGTCCCCGGCTTTTCAGCCGGAGTAGGCCGCAGTGGCCTCTATGGGCAGGCGCCGGCGGTACTTGCGGCAGAGTCCCTGGAGAGAGGCGCCGGCAGTCGGGAAACTGCGGCGGTTAGCGTCGCTCCGTTGCGGCCGCCGCGCATCGCCAGGCAGGCCGAAAATTTAGTCCCCGGCTTCTCAGCTGGAGTAGGCCGCAGTGGGCAGATCCCTCCCATGGCCGTAACCCCGCCCCCTATATCGGCGCTTCTCGTCTGGGACGAGAGGCGCCCTGCAGATCTCGGGGGCCATTCTTCCTCACGCTGACTGTGTGGGAGATGCGGTCCTGGGGGTGCCACTGGCCGGTACACCAGCGGCAATCATTCGGCGTGCGGCCCGCCGACGCGCTCCACCGGCAGGCTCCATAAATTTAGTTCCCGGTTTTTTCAGCCGGACTAGGCCGCAGTTGAAATCCCCTTCAGGGACGAAGGTGCCTTCATGGTCCCGATGGGCTGAACTTCGTGGATATACAGAAGCCCCCCTCCATGGTCCGGGCAGCCCCCACTATCCCACCACGGTGAAAGCGGATGGCGCAAGGAGGCGGACGGTTCCTCTCCACCTCCCTAACAAGGGGATGATGGATTGAGGTTTATCTCTCTATCCCTGCACCGTCCACGCTGCAATACTGACATCCGCGGCGGCTCCATGCCGGGACGCGCACCGTTGGTAAGTGGATCCTGCCAGTAATGGGCTTCTGCAGCAGGATATTGACAGGCAGTCTCAGGCTTCCCTGTGGCCACCTCCCTGAGGTAACGCTCCAGCCGGCTAAAAAATTTAGCTCCCGGCTTCGGCCGATGTGTAGTCCGCACACCAGAAGCGCACTGTGTCGCCTCAAGGCGGCTTAGCATTTTTTCCTGGCACTTAGCTCCTGACGCGGAAGCGCTCAATTTTCTCGAGCAACGGGTGACCACCCCTAACTTCTACACTGACGCCGGCTGCAGAAATTTACGCCCCGGCTGGGGCCTATTCATGGAAGTTTCGAGGCTCCGCCCACGTCATGCCTGTGGCTGCGCCCCCTGAATTGGCGCTTCTCGTTCGCTGCGAGATTTTACCTAAACCCGCAGGACATGACCAGTATTCTCTGGTCTTAAAGGCACGTGACCAGTATTCCCTGGTCTTAAAGGCACGTGACCAGTATTCCCTGGTCTTAAAGGCGCGTGAACAGTATTCCCTGGTCTTAAAGGCGCGTGACCAGAATTCCCGGGTTTTAAAGACACGGGACCAGTAAGTATCCCCGGGTTTTAAACGCACACGTCCAGCATTCCCTGGTCCTAAAGGCACACGACCAGTATTCCCTGGTCTTAAAGGCACACGACCAGTATTTCCCGGTCTTAAAGGCACACGACCATTATTCCCTGGTCTTAAAGGCACGTGACCAGTATTCCCTGGTCTTAAAGGCACGTGACCAGTATTCCCTGGTCTTAAAGGCGCGTGAACAGTATTCCCTGGTCTTAAAGGCGCGTGACCAGAATTCCCGGGTTTTAAAGACACGGGACCAGTAAGTATCCCCGGGTTTTAAACGCACACGTCCAGCATTCCCTGGTCCTAAAGGCACACGACCAGTATTCCCTGGTCTTAAAGGCACACGACCAGTATTTCCCGGTCTTAAAGGCACACGACCATTATTCCCTGGTCTTAAAGGCACGTGACCAGTATTCCCTGGTCTTAAAGGCACGTGACCAGTATTCCCTGGTCTTAAAGGCGCGTGAACAGTATTCCCTGGTCTTAAAGGCGCGTGACCAGAATTCCCGGGTTTTAAAGACACGGGACCAGTAAGTATCCCCGGGTTTTAAACGCACACGTCCAGCATTCCCTGGTCCTAAAGGCACACGACCAGTATTCCCTGGTCTTAAAGGCACACGACCAGTATTTCCCGGTCTTAAAGGCACACGACCATTATTCCCTGGTCTTAAAGGCACACGACCAGTATTCCCTGGTCTTAAAGGCACACGACCAGTATTCCCTGGTCTTTAAGGCACACGACCAGTATTCCCTGGTCTTTAAGGCACACGACCAGTATTCCCTGGTCTTAAAGGCACACGACCAGTATTCCCTGGTCTTGAGGGCACTATGACCAAACCGAAACTGGTCATAAATGAGGAGCCCTCTGCCGCTGATCCCAGTTTATCCCAGTGTAACTAGTTCCTCAGCCTAAACTCCCTCGTAGAGCTTTTGCCATCCAGTCCGGATAGGCGATTCACTGGACAGAAGCCTCTACGTGGGACGCTATGCCTGGTCTGATTTTTAAGGGCGACAGGCACTTTAAAGGGCGCCGGTTTCCCCACACCATCCACAGATGGGCACACGAAGGTCCAGGCCTAACGCCAGACAACCTGTCCTGTCCACCCGGAGACCTGAACTCTGTGGATGTACAGAGGCACCCCTTTTTTTCGGGCGTCTGAGCACCCCCCTCTGCATCACCACTATTTAACAGAAGATGCAAGTAGGCGAATGTTCCCTCTCCACTTCCTTGTTAAGAGGATGGTGGATCGAGGCTCCTAATTTTTAACTCTGCAATGACCTGCTGGAAGCAGCGGCGCATTCTGCCACTCGGCAGATTAACCGGGTACAATCTCCTGTGGTTTACCTACCAGTATTCCTGCCCGATATGTCCTCAATTAAAAATGCCACGATCTGTCAAATAGCACATCTGGTTTGTTCCGTTTGGCAGCTACGGGTCCAGCCCTTTAACCTCCCTATCCGCCGCATGGATTGCTAGAGCAACGGTCTCCTGCTTGGAGTCCTTAACTATTTTGATTCACACCAGTATCCCTTTCCTGAAGACAGTTCAACTGGTCAATCATATTTTTGAGCGGGAGACTAACGAAGAATCGTACGTTCCCGCAGCCCCGACCAACAGTGAAAGGGTTGTCCAGGACAGTCTAGATCTAAGGGTTCTTGGTTCCTAAAAAGGGGAACGAGAAGTAGGACCGATCCCGGACCTCAAACTTCTAACAATCTTTTCACAAGGTTCTTTTTCTTCTTCGAATGGAGTCTCATCCGCTCAGCCACTACTTCAACAAAAAAGGGTGCAGTTTCTGGCGTCCATCGACATTCGGGATGTCTAACCTCTTCAAAAATTCCTTTGCTTTTCCATTCGTGAACAGCATTTAAGTTACGACCTTGTTCTTTGGACCGCATCCAGGGTGTTCGCAAGGGTCATGGCGGCTGTCATCTTGCACCTAGAGGCGTGGTCGTCCTGCCCTGTTTGGCCGACTGTTTACCCGCCCTTGCAGGACTACGCTAGGTCGTCTATATCACTTGCGATACCCTCTCACCTGGGCTGGTGGCTAGACTTAGACAACTCCTCATTTCCAGCCCAGCAGATATCCTTTTTGAGGATGATCCAGTATTCTTCCAGAAGGGTGGTAAATCTCCCCCCAGACAAGGTCATGGTTTTTCAACAGGGAGCTCGCGCTCTTGCTCACTCATCCCCTCATTTCATTTGATTTGCTGGGAGGGTTCCAAAAAAAAAATAAAAATAAAATAAATTAAATAAATAAATAAATAAATAAAACGGAGACAACAATGGAAGCATTTTCCTTCGCTCCGTTAGTTTTCGGCAAGTCAAGCAGCCTTTCAGACGATAGTCTGAGCTCCTTCTTCATCCGGAGTTTTTTCGCCCGGTTCCATGGTTACTAGTAACTTCCAATGCCAGTTCTCTTCTCCCGATCATTGCTCTGGAGATCTCAAGGGTAGTCCTATAGTAGGTCCTCTCCTTATGGCGGGTCAACCCATCCGAATTCAATTGGACAACGCCACGGCTGTGTCATACGTCAATCATCTAGCGAGTACCCACGTTCAAGCACCATGGCCAAAGTAACTCACATGGGCCAAGATCTATCACTCGGTGATCTTGGCAGTACATATCCCAGGAGTAGACCTCTGGGCTGCGAACATATTTAGCCGTCAGGGTTTCACCTCAAGTGAGTGGGAACTTCACCGGAAGTATTCCATCAGACCCGCCTTCACTGGAGCTCTACAGTTGTGGTTCGGATGGCGTCCTGACTGATCGCCTGTGTACTGGAGTTTGTTGTTCGGCCTCGAGATCCAGGAGCCTTCGCACTGCATGCTCCGGTTATTCCGTGGTACCAGTTTCCACTTCCGAAAGCTTTTCGGAAACAGAAAGGGCCCCAGTGATCCTCGGAAATCCGCATTGACCACGTCAGTTCGCTTGCAGTTCGTCTTTCTGCAACAAAACTGCAAGTAGGGACCACCTCGCAGGATGTTTTCACATGTAATTCTTCCCTATTGCATACCGTTAGATCATTGGGATCTATTCTATTAGGGAAGGTTGCCCCCTTTTCTCTCGGCTATATCCTCATCCTGACGAGTCTTCGGTGCTAACGGGTCTTTTCAGACTTTTTTCTCTTATTTCCTTCAAGGCAAGGTTGTCCTCAAGCCTTCCCTGTCCCTAGTTACCAAGGTGGTATTGTATTACTACTGTCATGAGGGCATAGTTCTTCCCTCATCTTTTTTGGCACCACTCCACAAGATGGAATGAGGTCCCCATATTCCGGACAGAGCAAGTGCTCTGAGTAGGTATGTCTTGAGGACGGCGTCCTTCCGAAGGTTGGACACTGTATCTTGGGTTTCCTAACGGTAAGAGGAAGGCTTCCTGACTTTTACAGGAAGGGTTTGGCCGTTTCCATCGGCCATTTAGCCTGGTGTATTCTTTCACCATCCAGTAGTCCTTCCGTGTTAGATGACAGCCTATCTCCCCGTCTATCGTGGGTTCCAGGCACCAGGCGTCAACAAGACACGCCTGCAAGCTTGCGGATTCGTCCAGTCCGCATGCATTCTTGAAGCATTATAATTCCCAGACTTCCACAGATGTGAGTCTGGGCAGGCGGACTCTGCAGGCCGCGGTGGCGCACTTGTAAGTAGCGGTTACACAGAGCCTGATCTGATGTTGTCCCCACCCAGGGACTGCTTTGGTACGTCCCACGGTCTGTGTCCCCCAATGAGGCGTAGGAGAAAAGGAGATTTTTGTTTACTTACCGTAAAATCTTTTTCTCCGAGCCAATCATTGGGGGACACAGCTCCCACCCTGGTATTGGCTTATGCTTGTTTTTACAATCCGATATGCTATACTCTCATATATAATATGACATACTGTAAGCTAATATGTTGTTACTGATCTCCTACTGCTTTTTTGCACCGAACTGGTTAGCTGAGGGCCAGCAGGAGGGTGTATACTGCAGGGGAGGAGCTAACTTTCTTTGTATCACTTAGTGTCCTCCTAGTGGCAAGCAGCATAACACCCACGGTCTGTGTCCCCCAATGATTGGCTCGGAGAAAAAGATTTTACGGTAAGTAAACAAATCTCCTTTTTTTTTTTTCCAGACTTATTTTTTTTTTTTTTTTAACTTTTTTTAAATGTTTCCAACTTGTGATGAGCGAATATACTTGTTACTCGAAATTTCACGAGCATGCTCGGGTGTCCTCCGAGTATTTTTTAGTGCTCGGAGATTTAGTTTTTCTTGCCGCAGCTGGATGATATGCTGGATATCAGATGTAAAAGTACATGTGGGGATTCCCTAGCAACCAGACAACCCCCACATGTACTTATGCTGGCTAACAGATGTAAATCATTCAGCTACGGCAATAAAAACTAAATCTTCGAGCACTAAAAAATACTCGGAGGACCCCCGAGCATGCACGGGAAATCTCGAGTAACAAGTATATTCGCTCATCACTATTTCCAACCTTTTTCTTAACTGTATTTTTCCATTCCTCCCTAATACCAGCTTTACACATGAGTATGTCACAGTCCGTATACAGAGCACATTACCCGGTCTGGCAGTGGGTCTCCTGACCCTAGCTTACAGCCTAATATCTGTCTGGGTCGATGAGACCCTCTATCAGTCCAGCTTACCCGCAGACTCGGCTTCATAGGAGGCTAAGATGGCAGCGACTGAGTCTTTTATAAGGTCCCTGGCTGTCGATGTGACCCATCAGCGTCTCGGGGAGGTGCTGGAATGATTGTGCCAGGCAGTAGCACCATTTATATGCCGCTGTCAGAGATGGTACGGTTTATGGGCTGTCCACTACCTATATTTAAAGACGAGCTCATGGGTGTCTTAAATGTAAGAACAAATACCTACTGGACCCTCCGCCACCGCGCACTACTGCCGGTGTCCCCCACCGGTCTCCTCGCACTACTGCTGGTGTCCCCCACCGGTCTCCTCGCACTACTGCTGGTGTCCCCCACCGGTCTCCTCGCACTACTGCCGGTGTCCCCCACCGGTCTCCTCGCCTCCTCTTTCAGCAGGAGAAGGCAGTTGATGGCGGAGAGGTAGTCAAGAGACCAGGGAGGCAAAGAAGCGGCAGAAGTCCAGTAGGCGGTATTTCTTTTTAGTGTCGGTTTTAGCTGAAGTAATAAACTGTTTTTGGTCAATTCAGGAAAATCCAACTTAATGGACGCCATCAGTTTTGTGATTGGGGAAAGAACGGCCAACCTGAGGGTGAAGAGCGCCCGAGAGCTCATCCACGGAGCCAACATGGGGCAACCTGTGTCCTCCACTGCCAGCGTGCACCTGGTGTACTGCGAGGACGACGGCAAGGAGAAGACCTTCTCCAGGATCATTGCCGGTAGGGAGGACACACATGGAAGCAAAAACAACTGCTTAGGGCAAAACTATCCATCCACTGATCTAGTGTTGATGCCTGTTCTGAGGACAGCACATTTATTTTAACCCCTGACCAGGCTATTTTCTGTTTTTTCCTCCTTTTCTTCCAAGAGCCATAACCTTTTTATTTTTCTGTCAATATGGCCGTATGAGGGCTTGTTTTTTTGTGTGGGACAAGTTGTACTTTTGAATGACACCATTCATTTTATCTTGCGATGCAGTGGAAATCAAAAAAAAGCCATAAGCCATAAGCCATAAGGCTTTAACTTTTCTGGATATGGAGCTCATGTTTTGCACCCTGAGCTGATGTATTTTTTACTGCTAAAATTGTGGGGTAGATGCGATGTTTTGATCGCTTTTTATTGCCCCCCAAAAATAATTCTGGAATTTCCGTTTCTTTTTTTTTTTTCTCTTTTTTTTCCTTGTTACGCCATTTACCCATTGAGTTTATTTATGCAGTGTTTTGATCAATCAAACTTTTCTGAACTATATATACGGTGTGGTGTGTATGTATGTGTGTGTATGTATGTATGTATATATATATATATATATATATATATATAATATACACGCACACACAGACTTTGAGGCTGCAATTGTCCGACCTCTTGTACTATACATACATAGCAGTGCATCAGCCCATCATGACATATGACGTAAGTGTACGTTATGTCGGGAGCGGGTTAAGTAGGTCAAGACTGGGCTCCTTCCACTTCTCCATCTTTTAATAATTTATTATTTTTTTTCTAGGGAACTCGTCAGACTATTGCCTGAATAGTCGGTCGGTGGGACGTGCCGCGTATGTCTTGGAGCTGGAAAAAATTGGGATAATTGTAAAGGCCAGAAATTGTCTAGTGTTTCAGGTAAGGATATATATGATGAGCTGAGTGTAAAGGGTCACCTTTTAGTCTTTGCTCGTAAATTATTTTAACACGATGTCAGGGAGAAGTGGAGTCTATCGCGATGAAGAAGCCTAAAGAGAGGACGCACCTCTTCGAGCAAATAAGCAATTCCTTAGAGTTTGCCGATCAGTACGAGCAGAAGAAAAAGCTGATGTTGCAGGCGGAAGAAGACGCACAGTTCAGCTACAACAAGAAGAAGAACGCAGCCGTGGAGAGAAAGCAAGCCAAGCTAGAAAAGGAGGAGGTGGGTCGCCTAAGACTACGTCATATAGTCTGGAAAGTAATGTCCATAGATGGAAAGAAGATGATCATCCTTAGTGCCCTGTATTGGAGGTGGCTACTCTATAAATTAGTGTCTGACCCCTTTATAAAAAGCTTGATGAGAGCTGCAGATAGGTGTCTGGCTTCATTTATGCCCCCAGACATGTGAAAAGGTCAGACATCTACTATATAATTGTCTAAGGGTCACTTCCGTCTTTCTGTCTGTCACGGATATTCATTGGTCGCGGCCTCTGTCTGTCATGGAATCCAAGTCGCTGATTGGTCGTGGCAAAACGCCCACGACCATTGCCACGACCAATCAGCGACGCGCACAGTCCGGAAGAAAATGGCCGCTCCTTTCTCCCCGCACTCAGTGCCCGGCGCCCGCATACTCCCCTCCGGGCACCGCTCACAAAGGGTTAATGCCGGCGGTAACGGACCGCGTTATGCCGCGGGTAACGCACTCCGTAACCACTGCTATTAACCCTGTGTGTCCTCAATTTTTTACTATTGAGGCTGCCTATGCGGCGTCAATAGTAAAAAAAAATGTAATGTTAAAAATAATAAAAAAAACAAACAAACCTGCTATACTCACACTCCGTAGTCCGCTGAGCCGCTCGTGCCGGCCGCCATCTTCCGTTCCCGGCGATGCGTTGCGAAATTACCCAGAAGACTTAGCGGTCTCGCGAGACCGCTAAGTCTTCTGGGTAATTTCGCAATGCATCCTGGGAACGGAAGATGGCGGCCGGCGCGAGCGGCTCGGCGGAGCTTTGGTGGATCCCAAGCGTCGGTAACCGCTTCCTGGATCCAGGCGCCAACGGAAGGTGAGTATATAACTATTTTTTTCATTTTAATTTTTTTTTTTTTTTAACAGGGATATGCCCACATTGCTATATACGTGGGCTGGGCAATATACAACGTGGGCTGCGCAATGTACTGCGTGGGCTGCGCAATGTACTGCGTGGGCTGCGCAATGTACTGCGTGGGCTGCGCAATGTACTGCGTGGGCTGCGCAATGTACTGCGTGGGCTGCGCAATGTACTGCGTGGGCTGTGCTATACACTACGCATACATATTCTAGAATACCCGATGCATTAGAATCGGGCCACCCTCTAGTTGTCTTATAAGACGGTGAGAGAGTTTTTATTACTGTGTCCCCTTTTCCAGCCCCAATGCTGAACCGTTAAATTGGGCCACTGCAACTTTGGGCACAACACACATCGCTCGGTCAAAGGTGTCTCTTTGCAGGATAATGGGTCCCGTTGCATGTTCTGGTTGCAACCATTCCAGTGAAACCCTATGAACTTTCATTACTCTGCGTGATCTTCGATCATGCAATGTGTCTCTTTTCCAAAGTCGTCGTCTGTTCCCAGCCTTATTCTTCAGGCCAAGGGTCAAAAGGGTCATATCTTGGCGATAAGGCCCCTTTCACACATCAGTTTTTTGCCATCAGTCACAATCTGTCGAATTTTGAAAAAAATGACTCTGGCGACTGATGCCGCCGGATCCGTTTTTTTTCTCATAGACTTGTATTAGCGACGGATTGTGACGGATGGCCTCACGTTTCATCCGTCGTTTGCCGGATCCGTTGAAAATTGTTTATCTGGCGGCCGGAGACAACGGACAAAGTAACATTTTTTGTGTCTGTCGAAAAAACGTACAGCGACGGATCCGTCGCCGTCCGTCCTTTGCTAGAATGCAAGCCTGTGGCACCGGATCAGTCAAATGACGGAATCCGGTGATGGATTCCGGCTTTTTAAACTGGGCATGCTCCAATTTTTTTAGGATCCAATTAGCCGGATCAGCTAGTCGGATCCGGCGAAAAAATGGATCCATCGCATCAGTTTTTCACAATCTGCGACAGATCCGTTTTTTTTCAAAATTCGACAGATTGTGGCTGATGGCAAAAAACTGATGTGAAAGGGGCCTAAATCATCACCTTGTAATACCTCTTTAAGGGAAGGTTCAGTAAGGTTCACTTTTACCTGACTAAATGTGTTGCACAATATTATGGGCCTTCCGCAGGCAGACCTGTACAAGGACCTACAGCAGCAAATCCGTGTCGGCAAAGCAAAGCTGCAGCTCTTCCAGCTTTTCTACAACGAGAGTAAACTGGACTCATTATCAAGGACCTTGGAAGGAAAACAGGTTGAGACGAACATCCAGAAAGAGAAAGTCACACATTGCGAGATGGAGCTGAAAACAGCCAAGAGGGACTCCGGGAGGATGAGCAGAGAACTGCAACTAATCGAGAAAGAAATTAAGTAAGTCTCAATGAGCCGAAATGTCACCCTGGTAATATGATGTAAGAGGCTTTCAACTACTACATACTGATCCCTTGAGTTTAAATGAGATTGCATAAAAAAGGCGATAGCCTTAGGTAGGTCACAACAATGAACAATTTCCACCTGGAACCCCCCATAGACTTATAAACATCCGAGTGGTCTGCATTGTACTCTGCACTGATGGCCTAAAACCTCACTGCATAGTAGAGCAGCTGCACAAGATGTGTGACAGCCGGACTCTCTCCATAGATAGGCAGAGATGGTTTATTACCGTCTCTGCCTTCCCGATTGCTTTATGCAATATGGGATGGGCAGATAGCTTTTCCTCCATGCAATCACTGAGTGTAGGAAAGAAGCTGCTGGACCATAACAGACCTAGATTAGCTCTGCCGTGCAGCCAGGAGGCTGAATTCCCCCTGTAACTGGGACTTAAAGGGAATCTGTCACCCCCAAAATCGAGGGTGAGGTAAGCCCACCGGCATCAGGGGCTTATCTACAGCATTCTGTAATGCTGTAGCTAAGCCCCCCGATGTATCCTTAAAGATAAGAAAAAGAAGTTATATTATACTCACCCAGGGGCGTTCCCGCTGCTGGTTCAGGTCCGCCGCCTCCTATCTTCATCAGATGACGTCCTCTTCTTGTCTTTAGGCTCTTTGTTTTGCCAACATACTCCAGCCCGCACTCACAGCTTGCTTTGTAGATAACGCCTTTTGTGCGACAGTTGATGAAGTGTCGAATGGAATAAGATCTACCTGTTACACTGCTTGAGAAGTTCTTCGTAGTTAATATGGAAGAACAGGCCTTACATCTGCCACATTTAGGGTATGTGCACACGTTGCGGATTTCTTGCAGAAATTTCCTGAAGAAAACCGGAAATTTTCTGCAAGAAATCCGCATTTTTTTTTTTGCTTTTTTTTTTCCGTTTTTTTCGCGTTTTTTTAGCATTCTGCAAGCGTAATTAGCTTGCAGAATGCTAAAGTTTTCCAAGCGATCTGTAGCATCGCTTGGAAAACTGACAGGTTGGTCACACTTGTCAAACATACTGTTTGACAAGTGTGACCAACTTTTTACTATAGATGCTGCCTATGCAGCATCTATAGTAAAAGATAGAATGTTTAAAAATAATAAAAAAAAAGGTTATACTCACCCAGACATCTCCTCACCGGCGTCCGTTCCTCTTCCTATAGCTGGTCTGTGCGCGCAGGACCTTCCGTGACGTCACGGTCACGTGAGCGGTCACATGACCGCTCACGACCAATCACAGGACAGTGACGTCATCGGCAAGGTCCTTCACCGCACATCAGCTACAGGAACCGAAGCGACAGCATGCAGTGGAGGCGGGAAGACATCGAGGGTGAGAATAGGACTATTTTTTATTTTAATTCTTATTTTTTGACCGATTATATGGTGCCCAGTGCGTGGAGGAGAGTCTCCTCTCCTCCACCCTGGGTACCAACCGCACATAATCTGCTTACTTCCCGCATCGTGGGCACAGCCCCGTGCGGGAAGTAAGCAGATCAATGGACCCCTAGGTGTGTGGAATCCCCTGCAATTCCGCATTTTAATGAACATGTTGCTTTTTTTTCCGCAATGCGATTTTTTCGCGGAAAAAAAGGCTACATTTGCACAAAAAATGCGGAATACACTTAAAATAATGGGAGGCATATGTAAGCGTTTTTTTCGCGTTTTTATCACGTTTTTATAGCGGAAAAACGCGAAAAAAACACGAAAAATACTTAACGTGTGCACATGGCCTTAAAACAACCCTTGATGTTATCTAGGCGTGGATTAAGATTACTTTTGGAATCATAGTGGCTATGAACCAGCCTGTCACCTAGAGACCTCCCTTTTCTGTACGTGATTTGCGGATATGGGGAAACATGCTCTTTAATGTCCCTATCCATTAACAGAACCGGCCAGTGCTTTTTAAAGATGTCTCTAATGTCGTCTGCCCCATTACAATATTTGGTGATGAACCGAATGGTCATGTCACTCTCTGGTTTTGGTTTAGATACCAGTAAATCCTTCCTTTCCCTCTTTACAGTTTCTTTGTAGGCCCTTTTTAACACTCCTTCAGGGTAACCTCTGTCAAGGAATCTGTTACGCAGATCATTAGCCTGTTCTTGAAAGGAACTATGATTTGAGCAATTCCTTCGAATTCTTAAATATTGGCCCTTGGGAATCCCTCTCTTCAATGGGGCAGGATGATTACTCTCCCATCGAAGGAGGGAATTGGAGGCCGTGTCCTTTCTATGAGTTTTGGTGGATATAGCGCCATTGCTGTCTCTTTCTATGAGAATATCCAGAAAAGCCAGCCTTGCTGGGTTGGCCTCATACGTGAAATGTAGGCCTACATTGTTTACATTTAAACTCCCCACGAAGCTGCCAAAATCATGGATACTCCCTCTCCAAATGACCAGCACGTCGTCAATATACCTTAGCCATAGTACAATCCTTTCATCTAGGCCCGAGGTTCCCTCTCCAAAAACCAAGGTTTCCTCCCACCAGCCCAGGAGCAAATTTGCATACGAGGGCGCACAGGGGCTACCCATCGCGGTGCCCCTGAGCTGGTGGAAGTACTTGTGGTCGAATAAAAAAACATTCCTGGTTTAGACAAAATTCCAGGGCCTCCAGAACGAACTTGTTGTGTCTGTCGTATTGAGTGCCCCTGGTGCTGAGATAATGATGTACTGCCTGTAGACCCTTGTCATGTGGAATGGAGGAATATAATGCCTCTACGTCTATGCTGGCCAGTATCATGTCTTCCTCCAAATACACACCGTCTAATTTACCCAGAAGGTCGGTGGTGTCCCGCACATAGGAGTTCAAGGAATTCACAAATGGTTTGAGAATTTGATCTATATAGAGCCCCAATCTTTCCGTGAGGCTATTGTTACCAGAAACTATAGGTCTCCCTTTAAGGGGATTAACCCCTTTGTGTATTTTTGGGAGGCAATAGAATGTGGGGACAACAGGATTTTTTGGCATGAGAAAGTCTCTCTCCTCCTTCCCCACTACACTATACAATGATGGTATTCAGCTCCATCAAAAAAGTATCAGTGGGGTTATGACTCAAGACCTTATATTCATCCTTTTTGTCCAGGAGGGAAATGCACATGGAACGGTAATCAGTGGTATCCATGATCACAACATTCCCCCCTTTGTCGGAGGGTTTTATAATGATGCTGTGGTCTTTTTCAAGATCACAAAGACCTGCCATTTCCCTTATAGACAAATTGAATCGTATCTTTTTCCTGCTTTCAGGCAACTTCATGATATCCTCAGTAACCAAATTTAAGAAGATATCAATAGAGCCAAGATCGCCCATGGGAGGGGGCATCTTAGAACTCTTGTTTCTCAAACATATGAAAGGACCGGTGCCATCCTGGTTAGGGATAGGATCACTCAAGTGGAATAGCAGTTGTACATCTTGGAGCAAATCGTCCGGAATACCAAGTTCCGTGCACTTTTTTCTATCCTCCTTCAAAAAATTTTTTTTTCCATTTTAGGCGTCTCCCGAAAAGATTGAGGTCCTTAATGACCTCAAAAGTGTCCATGTCAGAAGTAGGGACAAATGTCAGACCTTTGCTCAATAATTGAGTTTCTTCATGGCTAAGAGGTCTGGATGATAAATTAATCACCTGTATATTTATGTTGGAGGATTGGTCCGATTCCTGAGGGGATAGCCTAGTTCTAAAAAACTGTTTTTTTTGGGGGGGGATCTTTTATTACTCCCACGTCCCCAATTGCTACCTCTTCCTTTCCCTCTACCTCTCTGACCACTTGATCGTGTATCACAGTCCGAAGCCTCAGCCTCTGAAGAGGAGATATCAGTCTCAACTCTCCGTATAGATCTAACTGTAGTAAGGGAGTAGGCTTTATTTTCTTTGAAATCTTGCAAATCACGTATGAAAAATTTATGCTTTTTCTCCTTCAAGTGATATTGGAACCTTTCCAAAGAGTTCTGTAGTAGTGTCTCCTTTTTGGAGAACTCAGGTTCCGTGGAGAATTTTTTAGTGATTTCAATTTGTTCCTTTAAAGAATCATTTAGACCCGTCAAATTATGTTTTTCTTCCTCTAGTAACAATTTCATTAGTCTCAAAGAACTATCAGTGGCTTCCTTTTCCCACTTGACTAATAAAGCCGGGTTCTTATACCGGTATCCTGGTGCTAATGTGATTCTTAGGTGTCTAGGTACGATTCCAGACTTGATGTAGTTATCTAGACTCTGCACTTCCCACCAGGAAGATATTTGATCCTTATATATTTTTGTCAGTTCTTTAAATGCCCCATTAAATGATGGAACATATTTCTTTTGGGTATAAGTTCTATCTGAAAACACATCTGTTACCTCAGCAAACCACTGATTCGTGTCAATGCCTGTAGTCAAGAAACCTGCCATATCACCAAGGTGTATATATATATATATATAAGCTGGGTACTAATCCAAGAAGGAATAATAATAAATAGCAATTGGATAAAACTTAACCTTTAATAGGTTTATGTAAAATAGTCAAAAACAGACCACACAACAATACAAAATAGTAGAAAAAGAAGGAACCCTTTAGTGAGTAAACCCTGACAAACACAGAATGGAAAAAGAAATGCTAAAAGCAAGCGTAACTGACAGTACTATGAAATCGCTTAAACTATGCGTGTGGTAAGGAACAATTCCATAGACATCCTACCACCTGCGCTCCATGTAGGATACGCTCAATTATCTAATGTATAATGGGCTGTGTCCACTTCTCTAAAGGTAGTGCCCTTATGCCCAAGGGCTATTGTCAATATCTTATTGGCAATAAAGAGTGTAGTGAAATTGTACTACAATTGTTACCGATTCTATCTTATTATCAATGCGCATATATGGCGATAGAACATGAAAGTAATATTATATATTAGGCACTAAACCCAATTATCACTAAAATGTCAGTTTCTAAAGAACCTGAACTGATCATACTCAGTCATAGATAAAGTGCAGATAATGCCATTATACCCACATATAACGCCATTGTACAATACATACTGTCAGAGGTTTTTTGGCAGCATAAGAGAGGCTATACAAATATGATGTGACTGAACAATAAATCACTATTTTGCCAACGTTCCGGGACCATGCTTCCCCATGTACTTTCAACATGAGCGTCCCTATTGGTCACCACAGTGCAGCCACCATCTCTCTGTTTCAGGCACTGTTAGCCTCGGGCATCAATATGTGCAAATACCGCAACAGAGCCCCTGTGTAAACTGTTGGATCTCCCCCAAAGTTGGAGAGAGTTAACGTATCTCTCAAAAGGATGAGCTTGCCCCTCATACAGTCAGAGCGTCTCCCGACGCGTTTCGTCCGATTGGACTCATCAGGGGAGTAAGAGAACTGCCGCTTACAGATCTTACTCCATCTGTGCTTTAAAAGCGCTAAGTCCGGAAGAGCGCCTATTTGGGACTCCGCCCCTGGCGTGTGACGCGCTTCCTGTACTGCGCACAATGTGTATAGTGTATCGGAGCATGCGTACGGGCTGTGGAACGCTGAATGTCATGGAGATGGAACGCAAGCGCTCCACTCCATTATCATGCGCCGCCCGGCACAAAAACCATGTAAGCTCCATACTCACGTATTGTCAATATGAGACTCTCTAAAAGTTTGTCTCAATGGACTGAATAACACAATGGTGGTGCCCAAATGTGCATAATGAGCATCCCTGTGGAACTCAGTGCTTAGATGGATGGACCCATTGTTTTTATTAAAGTAGTCCTATTCCCCCATCAGATATGTTGCAGTGTTTTCTTGACTATGATGCTAAACAACGTAAGCATGGTTCACTGAGGCCAGATAAAGTGTAATGTGAACTAGATTACTTCTTAAGTGGGCCCAAGTGAGTATAATCTAACCTCTTTTTTTTATCTTTTAGGATACATCGGGGGGCTTATCTACAGCATTACAGAAGGCTGTAGATAAGCCCCTGATGCCGGTGGGCTTACCTCACCCTCGATTTTGGGGGTGACAGATTCCCTTTAATATACCAGCCCTAGTTACAGGAGAAATCTGCAAAAATAAAAAAGTATGTACATTTTGAAATGCCAACAAAGGTCTTTCATGACCTTATGGGGCGCACAAAGTGTGAAACAAAAAAAAAAGTCACCACATATCTAATTCGCTGTTACTAGCCCTTCCCCCCATTTTGGATAAAAAACATATCCGATACATAAATTATTTTAGTAGTGCTTTCTGTTCATAAAAAATATATATAAAAAAAAAATTAGTGCGAAACAGACACGACTGTCCTTTATTTTCCTAATGATATCGATTTAAAAAAAAAAAACAATAGTGTGAAAACAACATTTAAATTAGATCACACATATAATGAAAAAAATTTGATTATCCGATTGTGAAAATATTATTTTACAGCTCTTTAGACCGTATATAAGAAAAAAGTCAAAAATGTGCCCAATTAGGACCAGGGGGAAATGGTCTGGTCTTGGAGCTGTTTACAGAGAATCTATCAGGAGGGATAACACTATCTGCAGAAATAGGGAAGGTGCTCGGCCGCTATACTAAAAGCATGGCTTCCGGGAGAAAATGATCTCCTGGAAGCCGCCGGCTTTTTGTCACGTGAGTGGGGGCTCTAAGGCGCCCCAGCACTGTGACTTATCCAATATGTAGACAACCCACCAACTTGGGCGAGAGTGGCCGAACACGAAATGTGTATGGAGGCCTCCTGTCTGTCAGGTGATGTGAGGAGCGAGAGAGATCTTTTTTTGTTCGAGGTGGAGATGGAGTCTGGCAGCAGAAAACCGACTCTTTGAGCCTCGTGATGGCATCTTCCTGGAGTTCCTTTTGTAGAAGATGACGCTTCTGGTGGTCATAATTTTCAGCTCGCTGCTCTTTCCAGGAGGGCTCCATTCCTCGTCCTCCAACAGGATAAGATGGTCTTAGATCCCGTGCCATCCTTTTTTGGCTCTTCACATCAGCAATGACATCGTCATTCCATCCGTTTGCTTGTCTCCCATTCATCCCCAGAAGCATTCTTTCCACCTTCTTGAACTCTGTGCTACTTTTCGGCAATGAAAGCCTTTTTTGGTGATTTTGTTGGACCACGCAAGGTGCGGTCAACCTTCAAGGCAACCATTTCCAAATGGATCACGCTGGTTGTTTGTGGAAGTCAATGAGACCAAGGGCAAACCTCCAACTTTGTGGGGCAGTCAGGGCCTCCTGGTGGCGCTTTGCAGAAGGTTGCGGAACCTTATAAAGCTTGACACAGGCTTCCTAGGGGTGAGCTTTGCAGAAGGTGGCAGGGCCTTACAAAGCCTGACACATTAATCATGATTTACTATCAGTTGTACAAATCTATACCAAACTACAGCTTGCGTTGATATTTTTGGCAAACGCACAGCAAGTGATAAACCAAATATATTAAGAGTCGTGTGACTCTGGTGCATTTTATGCCAGCGTGCTTTTCTTCTTCGTTTTAGAAGTCGAGAAATATTATTAAATAACCTAAGACCCCAGTACATCAAAGCAAAAGAAAATACCGCCCACCAGCTGAAGAAATCCGAGTCCACTAAATCTGTCAAGAAGAATAACGAGAAACGCTGCCACAAACTGGAGCAGGAGATTACGGAACTGGTGACAGAAATCGGCGCCATCAAGGAGGCGCGGAGGGAATTCGAGAGGAAGGTGGAAGAGGATCATTCGAGACGACAGGTGGATGTGGAGCTGGAGCAGAGTCAGGTAATAGAAGACCGCAGAGTCTGTGTCAGAGCTGATGGTCGCATTGTGTTTTCGACTTTATAAATGCATCGCAGCCTGGTTCTACCTTTTCTTTTATTGTGTGAGGTGATTGCTCGGTTTTATACTTTTACAGCTAGAAGAGTACAAGTCATTGAAGGACACTGCAAGGAAGAAAAGCGCCATTTTGCAACAGCATTTGGAAAAACTGCATTGGGAACAAAAAGCGAACCAAGAGAAGATGACGATAGGCGAGAGGAGGCAGAAGGAAATAGAAGTAAATACGTTGAAGTTGAGTCCAAGTGGTGATCTGACATTTACTGCCGTAATAAGAGGGTGATCATTCTTTCTTTTACAGGGGAATGTGAAATGTGTGGAGGATCAGGTAGAAGAATACCACAGACGCAGAGGGAAATTGTCAGATTACATTAACACATGCATGTACGTATTACATTACTAAGCATCGTGTCGTGCCTTGGTCAGAGCAATAAAACAGTCAAAGCTGCAATCATTGTCCTCTCAATCTTTTTTTTTTTTCTTACTGTTATTGATCCTGGTAGTAAAACGACTGGAATATGTTTTACAGCAAATCTCTGGACGAGCACAAGAAGCAAGAGGAGAAACTCATGCATGAAATCGAATCCGGAAAGCAGAGAATGTCTGAAGTCAACGAAGAACTGAACAGCACGGTCATCGACCTGCAGAACGCCCGAATCGATTACCACGAAGGAAGCCGTCAGAAGAGGAAGACCGAAATCCTGGAGAGCATGAAAAGAATGTATCCTGATGCTGTGGTAAAACATGGCTGCCTACTTTCCTGAAAGCAAAATTCGCTAACCCGGTTGTGTATGGGTGTCGCTGTGTTAATTCTATCTTTTTATTTTGCAGTACGGGAAATTATTCGAGCTGTGTCACCCAATCCACAAAAAATATCAGCTCGCCGTTACCAAAGTGTTCGGCAAATACATGCACGCCATCGTCGTGTCTGCCGAGAAGGTGGCAAGAGACTGCATCAAGTTTCTTAAAGAGGAGAGGGCAGAGCCAGAGACCTTCCTTTCTTTGGACTACCTTTTAGTAAGTTTTAATTTTGCATAAAATAACCCGGTAACAGGTATTATAATATCAGAGATAGAAACAACGTCCTTTCATCATCTATCTACAGATAAAGCCGATAAACGAAAAGCTAAGAGAAATAAAAGGTGCAAAAATGATGATTGATGTGGTGCAGTGCTCCAGCCCCTCATTAAAAAAAGTGATTCAGTTTGTATGCGGCAACGGGCTGGTATGTGAGACAGTAAAAGAAGCAAAACACATTGCGTTTGATGGACCTCAAAGGCACAAAGTAAGTTATCGATTCATTGCTTAAAAAGAAATTATATATATATATATATATATATATATATATATATATATATATATATATATATATATATATATATATATATATATATATATATATATATATATATATTTAAAGGTGATGTCCAGCCATCCTGTCTGACCTCATCTGGGCTTGGAGAGTCGAAAGTGCACTCCCAACATTCGCAGGGTGGTGGATGATCACCGTGCAGTCGTCTCTCCATATCAAGTGTCAAATCATATAGAGGAGATTTTGCCTAGAAAATCCATTTAATTCCAAGTATTTAATATATAATATAATATATATCTATAGTGGTGCAGTGACCAATGTTACAGCCAAGGGGTGCTGTGTGTGCGCTGCAAGATGCACTTGGAGGCATAATTCTGACTAGATGTTTCCAGCCAGCTAATGCTCGTGCTCGTTGCTATCTAATTAACGCTGCTGGTGATTAAACTAAAGTAAATAATGACAACATTCAATAGCCCTTATGCAGGTGGTAAATTAACTTAAAAGGAAGTTAATAACAATAGTGTGATGATGAGTTGGGGGCGGGATTGTGTGGTAATGGGGTGGGGGGGCGGGATTGTGTGGTAATGGGGTGGGGGGGCGGGATTATGTGTGGTGATGTGTTGGGGCGGGATTACGTGTGGTCGTGTGATGGGGGGGCGGGATTACGTGTGGTGATGGGGGCGGGATTACGTGTGGTAATGTGGTGGGGGGCGGGTTTACGTGTAGTAATGTGGGGGGGTGGGATTATGTGTGGTAATATGGGGGGCGGGATTATGTGTGGTGATGTGTTGGGGGGCGGGATTATGTGTGGTGATGTGTTGGGGGAGGGATTGTGTGGTGATGTGTTGGGGGGCGGGATTATGTGGTGATGTGGTTGGGGGCGGGATTTGTGGGGGGCGGGATATGTGGTGTGGATTGTGTGTGGTAATGGGGTGGGGGCGGGATTCTGTGTGGTGTGTTGGGGGCGGGATTAGCGAGTAATCACGATGCCTCTTATATATATAGATGAGACAAAGTCCGGCAGTGTTGTGAATGGCCGATATGTGTCGCAGAGGGAGTCTGCGTGGTAAGTCTGATGAAATGTTGTTGTTCTGGGACCTGTAGTCCCTCAAGAGTGTGTATATCTATGGTGTAGTTGTAAGGGAGACTTACTAGGCTAGTTGTGTGAGATGGGCTGGACAAACTAGCCACACATCCACACTCCCACCTGTGGGAGTGGTTAGTACTATATAATGTGACTGAGGTCTGGTCACATGGTCTTGGAGTGTGGACCTGAATGGTCTATGCCGGAAGGTCCTGGAAGCCTGTGTTGGAAGTCCTGGAGAATAGGATTCCTGGAGAGCACATGGCAGGGCTCTGGACCTAGCACATGCCAGTGTGTGGAACGGTCTGATAACCATGGGCAATACTGACCGGGGTCAGTGAGAATTGCTGTTTGTGGGATACCTCTGAGGAGAAGAGGGATCCGAGAACCTGTGCGGCACCAACAGGTAATGGAAATGGATCTGTGTTATGCTAACCGGGGTTAGAAGAGAGAGACATTGTGTCTGGGGCACCTCTGAGGCCAAGAGGTGTCCAGGAACCTGTGAAGGTCGCCAATGGGTAACGGACAGGGGTCTGTGTGTTATGCTGACCGGGGTCAGAGACGAACTGTGGTGAAGTTGAATATGTCCAGATGGTGTTCAAGCTGTTACCAAGTTCCTGTGGATGTGGTTTATGTTGTGTGAAATAAACCTAAGAGACTCTGTTTTATAAGAAAACCGTGCCTGAGTGCCTTAATCCCGTGTCAAGCGAGTGTCCTCCAAGACACGTAGTAGGCGCCATGCTACAATATATATATATATATAGATAGATAGATATATAGATATATAGATATATAGATATATAGATAGATATATAGATATATAGATATATATATGTACACTGTGTTCCAAATTATTATGCACAAAGAGTTTAGGAGTGATAAGGTTAGAATTTTTTTGTTTGTCATTTAAACTCATTGATGGTGATGTGTGTCAGGGCTCTTTATATCACTGAAAGCAATTGCAGAGACCTGTGCAAATTAGTTTGGCAGGTGTGTCCAAATAAAGGCAAGACTACTTAAGAAGGCTGTTCCACATTATTAAGCAGCCTACATTTTTTGCCAAAATGGGAAAGAAAAAGGATGTGTCGACTGCTGAGAAGCAACAAATTGTGGAGTATTTAGGTCAAGGCATGACTACAATCAACATTGCCAAGACACTTCATTGTGATCATCGCACAATCAAGAAGTATGTAGCTGATTCCCAGAACACACATGTGCGTGCTGATAAGGAAAAATTGAGGACTCTTTCCAACAGGCAATTGCGTAAGGTTAAAAGAGCAGCTGCAAAAATGCCTTGTCATAGCAGCAGACAAGTTTTTGAAGCTGCTGGTGCCTCCAGCGTCCCCAGAACAACAAGATGCAGGGTCCTTCAGAGGTTTGCAGCTGTGCGTAAGCCATCCTGTCGACCACCTCTATCCACTGCACACAAGCAGAAACGGCTCCAGTGGGCCAAACGATACATGAAGACTGACTTCCAAACTGTTTTGTTCACCGATGAGTGCCGTGCAACGCTCGATGGTCCAGATGGATAGAGTGGAGGATGGCTGGTTGATGGACACCCCATGAAAACACGGCTAAGGCGCCAACAAGGAGGAGGTGGAGTAATGTTTTGGGCTGGAATCATGGGGAGAGATTGTCGTCCCCTTTATGATCCCTGAAAGGGTAAAGATGAACTCCACAATCTATGTGGAATTTCTAAAACAACACTTCCTGCCATGGTTCAAGAGGAAGAACTGTGCTTTCCACAGCAAGATCATTTTCATGCATGATAATGCACCGTCTCATGCTGCAAAAAACACATCTGCATCTCTGGCTGCTATGGGCATAAAAGAGGACAAACATATGGTGTGGTCACCATCTTCCCCTGACCTCAACCCCATTGAGAACCTCTGGAGCATCATCAAAAGGAGTGTCTATGATGGTGGGAGGCAGTTCACATCTAAGCAACAGCTCTGGGAGGGTATTCTGTCCACATGCAAAACAATTGAAGCAGAAACCATCCAAAAACTGACAAATTCAATGGACGAGAGAGTTCAGAAGCTTCTTTCGAACAAGGGGTCCTATGTGCAAATGTAACATCACCTAGAATAAAGTTTTCACTTGAAAACTGTTTGATTTCATTTTGTAATAAGCTGATAATGCTTATAACTTCACAATTGACCATTTTTTTGTTCAAAATAAAAAAAAAAGGTTAAAAACTCTGCGTGCGTAATAATTTGGAACATGCATTTTGAGTGTTTATTTTTTTAAAAAAGATTCTGTTTTCATAGGCAGCTTGTTCCAAAACATTGCAATTATACTAGAATAGTAGATGACTGGAAAATAACAATGACTGCAATTCAGATAGGTAATTTAGAGAAAATAGGAGGAAATATTATTTGCATAATAATTTGGAACACAGTGTGTGTGTGTGTGTGTGTGTGTGTATATGTATATATGTATATATATATATATATATATATATATATATATATATATATATATATATATATATATATATATATATATATATATATATATATATATATATATATATACTGACTTTATTTTTCAGACTATGAGACGCACCTAGGTGTTAGAGGAAGAAAGTAGAAAAAAAATGTGGTCAATTGTGCACTAATATCCCCCATGCTGATAGATAGATAGATATATGTGTATGTATCTCCTCTATCCGGGTATAAATGACCCCCTAATCACCATCCTTGTATGCGTGGCCCCCATCCTTGTATACATTGTCACATTGTCCCCTCATCCCCATCCTGGTCTCTATCGTATATATACTTATTTTTTTGGGAAAAAAAACGGGGCCTAAAGAGCCTTTTTTCTCTGTCACTCCCGAGTTCTAAAAAATAAAGATTTAATAAGAACTTTATATTAAAGGTACCCAATCAACTTCATTTCTTGAACTAGTGACCAGGGATCCCTGTTTCCTCAATTTCCTGTTTTTCCTCTTTGTCATGTATTGATATGAAATAATCCCAAAAATCACAAAAGAAGAGAAAGCTGTAATGCAGTTTCATGTATGTGGGGTTTATCTTTCCAGACCGTTTCTCTGGATGGAACTTTATTCATGAAATCCGGGGTTATTTCCGGAGGTTCAAGCGATTTGCGATTTAAAGCAAAACGTTGGGACGAAAAAGAGATAAATGAGTTAAAAGAGAAGAAAGATTGCCTGATGAGTGAGCTGAAGGTATGGTATAAAGTTTTTCCTCCTTTTGTCTCTGTATTTATTGCTTTGATTGTTTGTTTGTATTTTAACTTAGGAACTAATGAAGATAAAGAGGAAGGAGAGCGACCTAAAACAGCTTCAGGCTCAGTTACAGGGAACCCAGACTCGTCTTAAGTATTCCCAAAGCGAGCTCGAAGTCATTATGAAGAAACAACTCGTGAACTGCTTTGCAGTAATAAAACACTATTACACGTTTCATCTGCTTTTGTGTATAATAACGATAAAGTATTTTTTTCTTGCTGTGTTTATTGGGGGGGGACAGAAGACCATGGGGTGACTCTTGATACCATGCAGCTGCGGGCAAATGTTAGCTCCTTCTCTACAAGCTATAACCCTCCTACAGCCACTGAACTAATAAGCGTGTTCACAAGAAATAAGGAGAAGCCAAGTGATGGTTGTTGATGGTTGGACTGAAAAAAAGGCATGCAGATGAAGAAATTCTGTTTCCTCTTCTGTATAGTTGGAAGAATAAGGGTTTTCCTAAAAGCAGTGTCTGGGGACAGATAAGCCAACCAGCTCTCTGCGGCGTGAGAACATTGCGACTAGGAGAAGCAACCAAAGCTCAACGTGTGCCCTGAAGAGTAGACGCCCACCCAAAGCAGCTCCTACCTGAGGAGCAGACACTTGTGTTGCATCATCCTCCATAGAAAATGTGTAAGGACTTGCTTTTGCAAAAATAGCCTTACAAATCCTGATCTGTTGAACGATTGGAGCTTTAGACGCCGTCTAGGTGACGAGAAGAGAGCCTAAACGGTGAAACAAGGATGTTTCAGGCTTCCAGATTAAGCAAAAGGCATTTTCTTGGATGGGAAGGAGATGGGGGAAAAACTTGACTTCTTCATAAGGACTGAAGATATAGGGGGAAAGCTCTACATGGAGAGTGGCAGTGAAAAAAATAAAAGGTGACTACGAACCTGGATGTTGTAAAATAGCCACCCAAAAAAGGGAAGGGATGGCCACTAAAACGACAACCTTTCTGTAAGAAGCCAAAGAAGAGGCAAATACATGGCCATGGTAGAGTGTTTCTTCATGGGAGAAAACTGTCTGGTTTGTTTGATAAAGGTTAATAAAAGAAGACTGGAGAAGGTCCTTCCTTACTCCACGAGGAAATTAAGGATACCAATGTGGAGAGACATTTTTGTACTTGAAAATGGGCAATTCTAAATGTTGGTGGAAGACTAAGGCAATTCTAGCAATCAACATCCATTTGCAGAGCCAAAAAATCCCATATCTGGACCTCTAACTGGGAAAGTTGGGATTGAATTGCAATCGAAAACTAAGTCTAGGTTCTCCACCAGATGCAAGACTGGTAAATTAAGGAACTTCTCTCTTGAATCCTGACTGTTTCTCCTGAGGGAGTCTGATATCAGTGTGTTCACTACCAAGATGTGGACTCCGGGAAGAGCCCCACTATGGAAAGCGACTTATCTGGTTGACACATCGATGCTGAGCTGTGGGTCCCAACTTTGATGGTTCACAACTCCTTTGGCCGACTCTCCAGATATGATGTCCGTCTCATAGTAGAGACAAATAATTCATCCATGGATTCAGAATATTAGTTGGAAATACCTGTGCAAGAGTATAAAAGACAGCAAAGCAGAGCAGGATTCAGAGTCTTCATTGGAGTGCGTGATATATAGTCAAAAGGATGAGATGATACTATGAGGCTGGAGATAGATCTCAGTGGGCTACAGCTGCCTGTAGAAGGGGGCGGGTGTGAAGAAGAGAGCAAGGGATGTGCTGTTCTTGGGAAGAAGGACCTGGTCTAACGTAGCAGAGGATACCATGCCCAACAAGGTTATTTGGGTCGAAAAGAAGAAAAAGACTTACCGTAAGATGATTAGAAGGTTGAAAAGACTTTCAGAATAAGAAAGAACGATCAAGTCGACCAAGTATAATAACAGCAATGGCGCAGACTTCCCTTTGGCAATATGTCATGTCCTAAAGGACATGAGGAGCATTCTCCGGGCTCAAGGAAAGATCCATGAAGTTATGAACTTCAAAGAGGCTGATGGAACTGGCTTATTGGGATGTGGCATCATTGTTCTCCAAAGAGGAAGAAAGTTGCTACGCTTTTCAGAAGTGATCACTATACCACAAGAACTTAAAAATGATCAATGTATATTGGTATCCTGATGGGGAAGGTTTAATCGCAAAGGTGAAAAAGGCTGCAAAATACTGTCAAAAAGAGGTTTCAGGAAGGCCAGGATCTGTATTTATAACTGACCATGTCACAAGGAGTGGGCTCAGCCCGGAAAATAAGGGTATTTTCCAGGAGATCAATCGATGGAGGGAATTTGAGCACCACAACGGAGGACTCTGACCACCTGCGAGGAAGGTTTTGTAAGAGAAGAGACCTTGTGGAAGGCCTCCATTGTGTTGGGAGAGTAATCATTCTCCAGATGAATTCCCAAGGAATGAAGATGGCAGAGGACCCATGGAATTGGCATGGTGCTATACTCGCCATAGTTGTCGTATGCAATCTTCATGTTCTTTTCTTTGGTGTCCCTGGAGTCCTAGTCTACACACCATTGGTGAGACATACTCCCTCAGTTGATCTGACAGTAGAGATGCAAAATCTTTTTGTTTACAAGGCTTGTCATACCTTTGTAGTTCCAGATTGTTTTTTTTTTTATATAATTTAATTTTTCCTCACAGTCTAACAATCTTCCTATGCAGGAAAGATCCAGGCTAGAAAGTGAGTTCTCCAACATGGCATCTCAGATCGCAATGGAAAAGGAGGAGATCGAAAGGAGAAGAATCGAAATAGAGGAAATTCAAGAACAAATGAATAAGGTAGTCTATATGCTGTGCCACGTAATTATATAAGTATCTGTATGAGGACAAGCTTGGTTTTACCTTGTTTGCGGAGGGTCTTCGGGAAGGACAACAAGGGCTCTCTCTATACAGAGGGGAGCACTGGAGGGAACATTTTGGATCAAATGTGTATGTACAAGCTAAAGTGAGAAATGCATATACATTTTCATAATGTGAATGTTGTACGTTCCTATTAACTTTTTTTGTTAAGGTGGAGGATACAGTGTTCAGAACTTTCTGTGAAGAGATTGGTGTGTCTAACATTCGGGATTATGAGGAGGAATATTTAAAACAGCATCAAGAAACTGATAAGAAGAGGTATTTAAAAAAAAAATATATATATATATATATATATATATATTAGCACCTTAAAGGGTTCATGTAGGACTTGGACATCGATCACCTAACTTTAGGACAGATCTCCAATATCAGTTTGACACCTGGTACACCCATCGATAAGCTGTTTTAGGTCTCCCCGCGGGCTGGTGGATGTATATTGTGTAGGTGCCGGTCTCTAGTCTTTGATACTTGGATCACGTGCAATAGAAGCTGAGCTGCATACACAAGAGCGGCCATTATTCTGTTACAGAGCTGTGATGTCCCCGCTCTTTACATTGTGTACTTGCTACTGTTAACTGTGTGGGGTACTGGGTGTCCGACGCACACAATCTCAAGGTTAAGTGATTAATATAATGGTCACAAATAAGTGGTCATACACATTAAAAGAAAGTCACATTAAAAGAAAGTCATCTTTGCCCCACTGATTTTGGCTGTATTAGCTCACCATCTAATGTATTACGATGTCTCTGCGCTTTCCTTTTTCTTTATAGTTGGAAAGAAAGATCGGTCATGTTGGATTTCAGTATACCTGATCCTTTAACATACAGAGTTCATGCCCATGTGGAGTATTGGTGTCAGACGAACATTTCGCCAACAACTAAAATGCATGGCTTTCCTTAGTTGCAGTTGATGCAAGGCAAACCAATTCTCTGCCATCTGTATCATAAATAATTATTTATATAATGCCAATATATATAATTGCCTAAGTATGTAGCAATACAGACACAGAGTGCTATTAACTGTATAAAGTGTATGAGAACATGATGCGAGGAACCTGATTTTGGTTTAACTTATATGAATGGGCCACACAGGGATAATTAGGTTAATGCGTTGAGGCGGTAGGCCAGTCTGAACAACTGCGTTTTTAGGGCACGCTTAAAACTGGGGATTAATCGTATTAACCTGGGTATTGCATTCCAAAGAATCGGCGCAGCACATGTAAAGTCTTGGAGACGGGAGTGGGAGGTTCTGATTACTGAGGATGCTAACCTCTCAGGTCATTAACAGAACGGAGAGCACGGGTAGGGTGGTAGGCTGAGACCAGGGAGGAGATGTAGGGTGGTGCTGAGCCATGGAGCGCTTTGTGAATGAGGGTAATAGTTTTGTACTGGATTCTGGAGTGGATGGGTAACCAGTGTAATGACTGGCACAAGGTAGAGGCATCGGTGTAACGGTTGGTGAGGAATATGATCCTGGCTGCAGCATTCAGGACAGATTGGAGAGGGGAGAGTTTGGAAAGAGGGAGGCCGATTAGTAGAGAGTTACAATAGTCCAGACGAGAATGAATGAGTGAAACAGTAAGTTTTTGCAGAGTCGAAAGTAAGAAAAGGGCGAATTCTAGAAATGTTTTTGAGATGCAGATAAGAAGAGCGAACCAATGATCGGATGTGAGGGGTGAAGGAAAGCTCGGAATCAAATATGACCCCAAGGCAGCGGGCATGTTGCTTGGGAGTAATGGTGGAACCACACACGGAGATGGCAATGTCAGGCAAAGGTAGGTTAGTAGAGGGAGAGAACACGAGGAGTTCAGTATTTGACAGGTTCAGTTTCAGATAGAGGGAGGACATGATGATAAAGACAGCGGTAAGACAATCACTGGTGTTTTCTAAAAAGGCTGGCGTGATAACAGGAGAAGTGTATAATTGGGTGTCATCAGCATAGAGATGGAACTGGAAACCAAATCTACTGATTGTTTGTCCAATAGGGGCAGTATACAAAGAGAAGAGGAGGGGGCCTAGGACTGATCCTTGAGGTATCATGTATTTAATTTTTCTTCTGTCACCCTCCATGACCGCACCTCAGGAGGGGGTTGAAGAACCAGAAATATGAAGAGGTTATAGTCTGCCCCCCATCTCCTCCAGCTCTGTTTTTCCTGTCCCTTTGGGACATGGAGAGATAGGAAATCAAGCTCCAAACCGATGACTGAGTGTTAGTAATGTTCTCTTATACTCGCAGGGCAGCTGAGGGTCATCACCCAGCCTTCTTCCTCATCATATAACTAAGGAGAACTGTGAGTCAAAAAAATTGCCAAAAAGTAATCTTAAATGAATTTTATTAAGAAAATTATGCAAAAAACAATGAAGACATGTACCATAATATGTAAAATCATGTGACAAATCCATGAATACATCAAATAAACCGAAGATCACGGATCAGGACACTGCTGGGTGTGCCAAACATAAATATCTGTACAAAAGTGTGCGACTAATATATTGTCATCAAATATATCCAAATGTGGATAGGCTGTGGCACTTCAACAACAAGATATGACTTGCTCGTTCAATGCCAGTAATGTTGCCACATGCCTGTCAACAGATAAAGTGCAATATACGTGCAAAATAAGTTTAATTACCCATATTAGTGTGGCAGGTCCTGTCCCGGTCTTGGTAAACTACCCCAACGCGCGTTTCGCGTCTGGTGAATCCCGCTTCCTCATCATGCTGCTCCTGTCTCTGGATTCAGAACCTACAATCTTTCAATTAGTTTTTAGCTTTTTGCTTCGGACCACCAAGATTGCCCAGAAAGAGCCTCCTCCTTTCCCCCCCCCCCCCCCCCCGAGATATTGGTGCGGCACAACCTGGACTTGAGACGCTGCGGTCAAGTGACTTCTTGGGCCAAAATCACGTTTGAGCTGGGCAAGATGATGTAGTTTTCGATTGTGTGGGAGGATTGCATTTTCGAGCGTTTGAGCTCTGTTGGCAGTAATAGCGCTCCTACCAGGCTCATGGTTTTTATTTTCTGACCTGCTTATTGCCTGGAGGTTTGGTCAGAAGGAGACTCATAATCACTGATGTATGAAAGCACGCTAAGTCCTGGAGGCTGTCTCTAAAGCTTCCCTGACTGAAGAAACCCTTCAAAGGTAGGACTGATTGTTGAGGCATAGCTCCATCATACCTAAGCTTGAGGGCACGTCATCCCACACTGATCTGCAGACTTAAGCGCGAACCCCCAGATCAGTAAGTGCAACTTTTCTTTATTAACTTTTTCCTTTTATCTTTCTTGGTCATAAGGATTAGGGATAAAATTAAAAAAAAATTGTCATGTGTAACAAAAAAACAATAAAAACTGATGTGTCAGCCATGTTTGGTGTAGTACAACCTTTGTTAATATAGGAAGTCAGAGTTTTAATACATGAGGAGATTTAATCTTCTTTATCCTCCGACTTCCACATCGCCGTCTCCAGGTCTTCTGCCCAAAAAAGAGAAGAATTAGTTTGTGGTTTGCCGATGAGGAATCAATGACGACAACTATTCCGTGAATAGGACAGGATTTCGTTATGGCAACAAGGTGTATTGCCCCATCCGGAAATTTCTCAAGATTTGCACTAATGGACGATAAACAAGTCCAGCATTTTCAGTTTGGATTAGAAATTCCCTCAGCTCCTGGGATATTCGCAAAGGTCATGACCGAGGCTGATGTTAAAGAAGACATAAGCACTGTCCCTTACCTCGGTGATCTTGTTAAAGATTATCTAGAAGGAACCTGATTAATAGTTAAATATCCCCGGCTAGATCATCAATTTTCAATAATCTCAACCTGAAAAGTTTCCACCGCCCTCAAGTCCTTTCTTCTTCCCCAGGAAAGAAGAATGCATTTTTGTTTTTCCAACATATCTTCATTTCAGAAACTGTGACAGGTCTCTTTGAGGACCACCGTGCCTATTCCAGGATCATTGACCGCCTCAGACAAGGCCTTTCCCAATCACCTATTCTGTACGAAAGAGACAAATCTCCGTTCTCTCTTGAAAAGAAAATTTCTTTCACCAGCCACATAAGAATATCCTTTCTTTGGGTAAAAGCATAGAATGTAAAGAACAAAGTAAATTGGCATCAGTTTTCTGTAACAAGTCACTGTCGACTGGAGCTTTGATTCAGAATATATTCGGATAACATGATGACCGCTGCCATTTTAATTAATCTAGGTGACAGAAAACAAAAGGATTCTCGTTCTGTCAGTCATTATATTTTCTTGGGCAGAAACACATTTTCTGACCTTATCAGCCCATCATCTATGTGGCTCAGATAACGTTCAAGTGAATTTCCTGAGGCTAAAAGATTTAGATCTAGGGGTATGCAGCTTAGACATCGAATTTCAGTTAATATCCTGGAGGTGGATCGCTTTGAAACCGAAAGAAATACCTAGATTACTTTCTTATACTCCTAAATTAAAGAGACACTTCATTTGGCGGTAGACACCTTAGCTTCATAAATGGGCTTTCAATCTGGCATATGCATTTTCTCCCATTTTCGCTTCTTCAAAAGATACTACCCAGAGTAAAAGTTGGAGGGTTACTACCCAGAGTAAAAGTTGGAGGGTGTCAAGGTGATTCTCATTGCTTCTCTTTGGCCGAAGAGGGAATGGTTCAGTCTCCTGAACAGCCTTAAGGTAGAGGAACCTTTTCATACTTTTCATACTCCTGTCGCCTCCAGCTCAAAAATATCTCCAGAATCCGCATTTTTCTCAACCTTCAATCTACTAAAATGCTTGTGCATGCCCTCATCATCTCCCGCCTTGACTACTGCAACATCTTTTTTCTGTGGCCTCCCTGCTAACACCCTTGCACTTCTCCATTTCTCCGGATTTGCGGGGGCCAATCCAGCACCTCTACTTCATTGTCATTGAATTATTATCTCACCAATTTCGACGTATGCTTTGGGTCTTTGTCCTTCTGGAACACTGTCGTCCTTTTCATACCCATAGTATTCGAGTGTAAAAAGTAACTCATCTTTATGGATACTTGTCTATAGTTCAGCAATGAGACCACCATCGATCTTGGTCAAGTATTTTGGCTGTGAAACAACCCCATATCATCAGGCTTCCTCCACCGAAATTTTATTTCAATTTCTCAATCCGTTCTCTTCTTTTTTACCCTTGTTTCTTCCAGACCCATTTGCACCCATCAGAGTCTAGTCTATTGACTTTTTTTCATCTCTCCAAATCACTAGATTCCAATTTTCTACTGTCCACTTTTTTGTACTTTTTATTTTTTTACAAACTCGAACCAACGTTTCTTATGATGATATTGAAGTTGAGGCTTCGTCACCTTTTTTCGGGCCACCATGCCAGACTTATGTAACGAGCATCGCTCCGTGCTTGCATGGACGTCTGCGATCTCACTATTACGGAGCTTATGAGCCTCCTCCTCTGCCGTGTTTGTCGCACCAGAAATGATAGACCTTGTGATGAACTGACTTGTTGACTCCGATATTTTGCCTGGACATCCACCTCTTGGCTTTTGAATAAATGGATTGACTTAATTTTGTTTTCTTACATTTTTCATGGCTCACATGATGCGGTTTGGCAATTTTCTTGGCCGAGAGACGACTATTGGTAAGCTGGATGATGCTGTTTCTCTTTTCTTGGGAAATCTTCGTCATGGCTGCTCCTCAATTAGTGACCTTTCACTTGGGAATTAACCTAGCACCACGGAGCTATTAGTGAATGTGAGAACAGGTTGTACTTTGTAGTGAACAGGGAGAAAAAGATTTTTCCACCACCAGGACCAAAACAATAATAATGCAGTGACATGACAAAATCTGCATAACTAATCATATGCTAAATAGTTGCAAGTCAAATTTATGTATGAGGTATCGAAGATGATTGTCTATAAAATGATGGTTGTCTCACGTTAGAAGCAGTAGTGGATGGTGAGCTATGGAGACTGAAAGTCAACAGTTTAAAACAGTTACCCTATTGCTCATCGGTGTAACAAGATTTGGAAGACTTCCGCTTTGTGGGGAGCACACTTCTGGACCCCTTTCATCCTAATTTCTCAAAGGTCTTGGATTTCTTTAAAAAAATGCTTTGAAAAAGGATTTTAGCCTCATGAAAAGTTCAGGTTTCAGCCTTGTGTTCATATTTCGACCAAGATCTGGCCGTCCTTTGCCAATAGTTTGTGCCTTTAAAATTTTCCTTCTAAACTATGGGATGTAAGGATAGACCTTCCGTCAGTTTTGAATCTCTTTCCACTACTAACCTCGATTGTTCTAGAAAGCTGCTTATAGCCATAACCGCTGTTAGAAGAGTGGGAGAAAATCGGGCGATCTCATCTGGAGAACATCACTTACAAGTTCAAGACTAGAGTTGAGCGAATTTTTCAAAATTCTGTTCCGATTACGATCGGTGCCGAATATTGCATTTGCAATATTCGCCGAACGTCAGTGGGAATAGAAATGAACGAATATGTTCGGAATCCATTGTCAAACATAAATTCTGCACAAATAGGGTACCAATATGGCAAATTCAGATTCGGCAACCAATTCCAGACATATTTGCTCAATTCTATTCAAGATGACCAAATCATCTTTACGCATAGATCCTACTTTACTATCCAAAATCATTTCGGAAGTCCACATGTTACCAGAAATCATTTTACCTTTTTGGCCGAATCAATCCAACAAAAAAGAAGAGGAATTTAATTTGTTTTGATGTCCACAAAACAATTCTCCAATATTTAGAAGACCAATATCTCTTCATCCAGTTTTGCTCTTATAAAAAAACAAAAAAGGGGAAAAGATTTCAAGTCTTTCGAGACACTTGGGTCAAAAAGGCCATGTGTGAAGCATTTCGGAAACAAAGACTATGTCCTTCAAAGAAACTCAAGACTCATCCCAACATAACTGTCTTTTTCTGGAACAGAGAAGGTGAATTCTTCCATCAAGGAAAGCTGCCACATGGTCTTCAGTTCACAACTTCTAAAGATCTGTCGTTTTGGGAGGAAAGTCCTCCAAGGTATTGTCCCTCTCGAAGTTTATTATTTGACGTTTCTCCTGTGGTGCGGTCATTGAGGTTGAGTGGAAAAAATAAAACATTCTATCGGTAATTCACTTTCTAGAAACGGCACGCCTTTTCCTTCTTATCTTTTCTATCCTTGATTATATATATAGATATATAGATATATATAATATATAGATTTTTTTTTTTTTATGCATCCGTGTCAGTGTTGATATTTTGGGTTTGCGGGTGGGAGAGGATATGTAACCTCTTAGTGTTTCCTGCCGCTAGGAAGACGTGGAGCCAACCCCATGTGGAGCTGTCGTGGAGGGTTCCTTAAAGCAAAAAATGAATTACCGGTGAGACTAAATTTACTTTCTAATAAATCCAATTTTTTTTTTTTTTTTTTAAGGCTGGAATTTGAAAATCAAGAAACCCGATTAGAGATTCAACTGGGATACGTTCGGGGACAAATGAGGAAAGAGGGGGAGAAGGTGGCGAAGCTGAGGGAAACTTTACATCAGGAAGAAGAAGAAATAAAGAACATGAAGAAGGTACTACAAGTGTCTATGTGGAAACCTCTTACGATACATGACCTCATAGTTCTTGCTTTCAGCTTGGGCTACATGGGCGACAGCAATTCTCCGCAAAGTCTAGTTTCATGTAAATAAAAAAGCCAAGTTGCAGATAAGTTGCATATCGCGTGCGGCTTCCATTGAAATCTATGGCAGGTGTGTTGCGTGCGGTTTATCACAAAAAAAGCCAACGTGTTCGTAAACATTTGCGACTGTCACAGGTCACAAAGACCATAGGAATTCTTTACATCCAACGTGTTACTGCGATTTCAGTGTCGCCATTTAGCCCCAGCCTTAAAGGTGCCGTCTGGTTCACCCACTTCCATTTTGGGAAGGGTTGAAGCACTGAAAACCGATGACAAAAGTTACATCTGAGTAATAATAAAAATAAAAATTGTCCCCATAGGTGGACCCCCGCCCTCTGCCTTCAATCTATTTTAATATTAGCTTTTGCCACATTTATAGCATCTGACTTGCTAATCTTGCTTTGGAAATCACATAAATGGCACCGAAAAAGGGAATGGAAATATAAATTCCCGTTTCCGTCAGAGCCTGGACGTAGCAGGCGCTTTGTCAATATATTTAAGAAAAAAAAAAAGATGTCTGAAAGAAGCCTCTGTTCACTGACGTATAAGACATCTGCTCGGCAAATACTGAACAGTCAGGTTAACGTGCAGTTAGAGGGATATTTCCATCTTCATTATTAGGGTCGGTATGGGGTCCACACAGATCCTACACTCTTTTCTAACAGTGATCACAACTGTTTAACCACTAAAATGCTGCTGTCTCTAACATTAATTTTCCCCATCAATCCCTAACCCAAGACCCAATTTTGGGGTACCATTGGTAGCCAGGATCTATTAAAGATCCCCTCCACCACCATCTTGGTGCTATATGTATTACAATTGATCATACGGTCAGAGGTTTAAGTCAATTAGGGGAAATAAAAACAAAACAAAAACATTTTTTTAAGAGGAATCTTCGCAAAATAATGTAGGGGTTGAGAGCCTAATTCCAGGGATGTGTCCCTTGCTCAGCTGTTTGCTGTAGTTTTGGTACAATCAGGGTTTTATCAGCAGGAGATTCTCTGTAGGACTAGGCGTCTCGTGCCAGACAGTCCAGTTTATCTGAGTAACTCCACCCACATCTCAAACAAGGAAGCAGCCAATCGGATATGTGGGAGGGGTTATACAGCTCTCAGCATTCTCAGCAAACAGGGATTTTATCAATACTGCACCCCAGTAAGTGATATATCACTGGAATCGGGGTCTCTTCCCCAATATCATGCTGCTCTCAAGATTCCACAACAAAAACCTGCTTACAGATTCCCTTTTAAAAAATAATAGAAATAAAAATAAGAAAGTCACGAGTCTCTGAAAATTGCAACATAAACCAATTTTAATTAAAAAAAAAATAAAAATAAAAAAATATATATGTGTATATATACAGTACAGACCAAAAGTTTGAACACACCTTCTCATTTAAAGATTTTTCTGTATTTTCAGGACTATGAAAATTGTACATTTACACTGAAGGCATCAAAACTATGAATTAACACACTTGGAATTATATACTTAACAAAAAAATACAGAAAAATCTTTAAATGAGAAGGTGTCCAATCCAAACTTTTGGTCTGTACTGTGTGTGTGTATGTGTGTGTGTGTATATATATATATATATATATATATATATATATATATATATATATATATATATATATATATATATATATATATATATATATATATATATATATATATATATATATATATATATATAGTATGTATTATGTATATGTATATATATATTATATATATATTATATATATATATATATATATATATATATATATATATATATATATATATATATACTGTATGTATATAATATGATTTACTACAAGGTACTGTATTGCAGCAATCGTGGTGACCTGGAGAATCCTGACACCAGGTCATTATTTCTGCACAATAAATGTAAAAATAATAATCTCTTCCTCCCCGCCATAAGGAATAATGGAGGAACTAAATTTTTTTCTTTCTTTACCATTTCACCTCTACATTAAATTTCTTCTTTTCATTGCAGGAGGAGCAGAGAATCCGCCTCGCAGTGGAAGACGTCTTATCTCAGCAACAGCAGCTGAAGAACCAGCTGTTACTAAAAAAGTCAGAAGTTGGGGATACCCAGAAGTTGGCTGAAGAAGTACGAGTGAAGCTTCTGAGGGAGAACAGGTAGCGATGATAAGGTCTGCGTTATTATTGGGGGTCTCGGAGCTGGCACAACTCTGACCGCGACCTTGTCGTCGCGCTGACTTGTAACTTTATAATCGGTGCTGTGTACGTGTGTTTTTACCCATAGGGAATTGGGCAAGAAACAGAAAGAAACAATGACAATAGAAAGTAAAATGGAACAGAAGAAATTAGAAAGACACAACTTACTCCTGGATTGCAAGGTGCAGGATTTGCAGGTTAATCTCTTGGCCGGCTCCTTGGACGATATCACAGAAGTGGAGGTAATAACGGATAATGAACACTTCTCCTGTCTGTTTTTCACACGTTATATAAATGTGACTATTATCGTTCGCAGCTGAGACGTTCACTTCTCTTTCTAACGTATTGCGATTTTTATTTATTTTTTTTATTTTTTTATCCTTCCCGTATTGTAATTTTTTAATCTGCTAAAATGAAATGGAGGTGTCCGTGTCTTATAGTTGGAGACGGAGAGTGGCAGCACATCAGCCACCGCGGACATCTATGAAAGAGAGCGGAATATTCACATTGATTATAGTGACCTGTCTGACGAGTTAAAGGTATAGTCCTCTTCTTTTACTATTAGACAATGTTACATGTTTTTTTTCCCTCATTTTATTTTTTTATTTAATAACCTGTATTTATTTAAAAAAAAATTTATAACCTTTTATTTCTTTTTGATAATAACTTGTATTTTTTTCCTTTTGTTTTATTTTTTTAATAACCTTCTAGTATAGTGTATATTTTTTTTACCTTATTGTGTATATTGTTAATGAACAACTTTTATTATTGTATATTTTACCTTTTTTTCATTTATTTATTTTTAAGAAGTAAATGGTAAAATTCTAGCCGCCTGCAGTCACCACTAGGGGGAGCTTAGTGCATACTGTTCATATACTGAGTTCAGTAATTAAAAAGAAGCTCTTTATCTCCCCCTAGTGATGGATGGAGGTAAGTGGAAATTTAACATTTATATCTGGGGAAGTGTGATCCCTATAATGATCTCCTTGAAGAAATTAATCCGCACAAAATGTTTGACTTGCTATATGTAGATAAATATAAAGGTGAGTTTGATTTAAAGGGGTTGTTCCTGCTTAAGTAATTCAGCGTCACATAGAAAATAAAATCTATATGCTCCCCTGCCGCAGCCGTGTCAACGCTGCTCTTTTCAGGCATGTGACGTAATGTTGTGTCACAGGACCGCTGCAGTCAATCGGCAGTCGCTGACCGGCTGTAGTTTTCACTATTTCATAAGAAAAGTCCACTCAGAGGGAATATTGATGGGCAGAAGGTGAGTATCCGTTTTTTATTTCCTATTTAATAATTATGGATTGTTTGGTAGTGGATAAACCCTGTTAACTCTTCTTTACAGCAAGTGGTAAGATATCTGTATGAGGGAATGCAAACAAATGACGTCTTTTTAACCATTTTCTCTTTGGGCGTAATAGTACGCCCACGTCCCCCTAACGTTTTTAATTATACCATTTTGGTGCAGATACGATCTTTTGATCGCCAGTTAATGCATTTTAATGCAATGTTGCGTCTACCAAAATAACGCAGTTCTGATGTTTTGACTTTTTTTTTTCAGGAACTAACAACAGAAAATGCAATTTCTGCTGAACTAGTGAGGCTGCGTCAGGAATGTATCGACCACGAGAACAACCTCCTGAAAAAATCTGCCCCAAACTTAAAGGCCATAGAAAGACTTCAGACCATCGTCAACAAGTTTGAAGAAACTGCAGATGGTAAAAACCTGTACAAAATGTAAAAAATTCTTGCCGTTCAGCACCGCTCCTCCAATCTCCCAGACAATCACACAACATGGTCACGTGACAACTTACTCCAATCAGCGGCGGCTGCCAATCCTTCTCAATTCGGAATTAAGAAGGCTGCAGCCAATCATCGGCCACTGATTGTCGGTAGTGGTCACTTGGCATTAAAATAGGGGGATGAACGCAGGAGCGGTGCCGATCCGAGCGTTTTTATTTTCAGTAGTAGACTGAAACCCTTTTAATGGTCAGAACTGGAGACAACTCTGGTCCCAGTCATTTAAAGAGATTTTATGTTTTTTATTAAAAGGTTAAGGCTAAAAAAAGAATAAAAGAAGCAATACTTTGCTCCAGTTGTCTTCACCTGTTTCGAAGTAATGACGTCTGGACCACCGCCGAGGCCACTGATCGGCTGCAGGTTCAGGCGACTGGTGGTGGTCAGGACGTCATTCCTGCCGTTCGATCCAGCAAAGTATGACCTCTCCTATTCTTTTATCAGGATGGTTTCTGATTACTACCTTTTTGGAAAACCTTTTTTTTTAACCATTTAAGCATCGATTGCTGCACACACAGAGAAAACAGGGGGAAGGGGGATAATGTGATGGAGGAGATTTTGACTTCCCTGATAAAGCCCCCTTATCACAGAACTGTCAAAATATTCTCTTGTTATACCCTGTGAAAGCCACAAATGATGCACCGCTCACTAATGTAGTCTGTGGATATATGAAAAAAAAATAAAAATTAAAAGTCCCCTTAAGGGACTAAGTAAAAAAAAAACCAAAACAATAAAAAGGCTTGTCTCACAAAGAAAACATCAAATAGTTCTGGTGTATTTAATTAAAAAAAAAAAACATATACAGGGGGTGAGAAGTTTTGAACGCATCAGCAAATCAGTTCTAAAGGTGCTCTTGACATGAAATTCGCACCAGATGTCGGTAACAACCCATCCAATCCACACAGACAAAGAAATTAAACCATAGATGTCCATAAATTAAGCTTTGTGTAATAATAATAAAAAAAAGTATTAAACACATGAAGAAAGAGAGGTGCTAAAAGACTATGGAAAGTCGTGACACCAGCTGAAGTCAGTAATTAGAAAGCAATCCTGACACTTAATGAAAAATATTGGAAAGTTCAACTGATGTCCTATAAAGAGGCATCTCATTACCAAGGTGCCACACAAGAAACACCTCATGATGGATAACGGGTGAGTTGTCTCGAGACCTTTGCAACCTTATTGTTGAAAAACATACTGATGGCATTGGTTACAGAAGAATTTCTAAACTACTGAAGGTTCCAGTCAGCACTTTTGGGGGCATAAGCCAAAAGTGGAAAATACATCATTTCACTATAAACCTGCCATAACCAGGTGCTCCCTGCAAGATTTCAGACAGAGGAGTGAAAAGACATATCAGAAGAGTTGTCCAAGAGCCAAGGACCACCTGTGGAGAGCTACAGAAAGACCTGCAATCAGCAGGTTCAATGGTTGCAAAGAAACCAATTGGTAATGGAGAGAACCACCATGGCCTGCATGCACGCTCACTACGCAGGTCTCCATTGCTAAACAAATATCATGTTCAAGAGCGATTACAGTTTGCTCAACATTTAGAGAAGCCTGTGAAAAACTGGGAGAATATAGTCAGGTTAGAGGAGAACAAAATTGAACTCTTTGGATGCCATAAAACTCACCATGTTTGGAGGCCAAAAGGCACTGCATATCACCCCAAAATACCATACCTACAGTGAAGTTCGAAGGTGGGAACATCTTGGCGTGGGGCTGATGTTCAGTATACGACACTGGCAAACTGCATATGATTGATGAAAGGATCAATGGATAAATGTACCGAGATATTCTTGATAAAAAATATGCTTCCATCTACCAGAATGATGAAGAAGAAACAAGGGTGGACATTTCTTCAAGACAATGATCCCAAACACACAGCCAAGGAAACTCTCGATTGTTTTAAGAGAAATAAAATAAAGTTACTAGAATGGCCAAGCCAATCACCGGACCTGAATCCAATAGAAAATGTATGTAAGGAACTAAATCTCAGAGATCATAGAAGGAGTTCATGAGACCTTCAGGATATGAAGAGCAACTGTGTGGAAGAATGAGCAAATATCACACCTGAGCAATGCCTGCGACTAGTTTCTCCATACAGGAGGCGGTTCGAAGCTGTCATCACCAACAAAGCCTTTTATACTAAGTAATACATATCGGTAAGCGTGTTCAATACTTTTCCTTGTGTCATTACTGCACATAATTTATGGACATGTATGGATGATTTCTTTGCCCGTGTGGATTGGATGGGTTGTTACCGACATCTGGTGAGAATTTCATGTTCACTAGAACAGGGGTCCCTATTATCTGATGGCGGTAGAAAAACCTGACCTGAGAAAGGAGTAACGTGGGGGTGGGAAAAGGGGCTCTTGTTCTAGTGATTGGTGGGGGTCCAGTAATTATATTATGGGAACCTCGTCCCACCCCTTTAAGCTAAGTTTAAATAAATAGCATAAAAGTGTTGCTTGTGCGATGTGGTCCTGGTGGCGGTCAGACGCTTCCGCTCCTGTGCTCTGACCGTCCGTCTTCTCTCTCCCGTAGCTTTTGAGGCCAGCAGAAAGAAAGCCATTCTGTGTAGGAAGCAGTATGAGCAGGTGAAGCAGAGGAGATATGAGCTATTTAGCCAGTGTTTTGAGCATGTTTCTGTAGCTATCGATGAGATCTACAAGAAGCTCTGCAGAAATGCCAGCGCTCAGGTTTGCGTCATTTACCGCATTCAGTTTCTCATAGAGTAATAATAACTAAGCGTAAAATCAGCCTCACTGAGCGCTCAGATTTCCCCCCGAGGATCCTGGCATCCGGCAGAGTGCTGTACCCCACAGCCAGGAAGGGAGAGCGAGGCCTCGGGGGGGGGGGGGGGGAATGTGAGCGCAGTCAGCAGGACGCAGGCGCGACGTAGTGCAGCTGACAGCGGTGGTATAACACCCCCCTCCGGCACATATGACCGCCTGTTTCCTGCTGACAGCAAGAACTGTGACCATGTTATAATCTCAGAAAAGAATGACATTGTATTCATTGCTAAGAATCCCCCCCCCAAATTATGATCATTTACATGTGCTATACTGTATGTGCTTTCCATTAAAGGGGTACTTCTCTAAAGGTAATGACTGGTGGGGGTCCGACTTTTACGACCCAGAATATTAGAAGGTACATCAGTAACGTAGTTTTGAGTACATTAATGGGGTTTAAGAATTGTTGATCTATGCTTAGGAGATCAGACTGGCGGGGGTCCGACGCCTAGGACCACCACCACCGATCAGCTGTCTGCAGGTCCCACAGCGCCGTACCGTGTAGTGGGCGTTCCTGGTACTGCAGCGACAATCACATTCACTTCAATAGGAGCTGATCTACAGTACCGAGAGCGGCCACTACATGGTATATGGAGCTCTGTAAATCTGATAACAGCTAGTCAGTGGGGGGTCCTTGATCTGGATGTCGGACCCCCCACATATCTTTTCTAAGCATCGATCATCAATATCTAACAACCCCCTTAAAGTGAATGGGGCTGGCTGCATCAGAGGAAAATCAAGAAGGGGACCAGCACTGTGTTCTTGTGCATTTCTGGGGGTCCCATCAGTCATAAAGTGATGACAAGTCCTGACCAAGGTGACACAACCCCCCCCCCCCATCCATCTCCCGTGGCTCTTATACACGTGAAGCCACGTTAGCTGTTAAAGGGGCTGTCTAGGAGTTTGCCATTGAAGGTGCATCCCTACGACAGACCACCAATATCAGATCAGTGGGGGACGGGCCCCTGGGGCTGTGTAATACCAGGCACGGCCACTAGTAAATGTATGGCGCTGTGGCTAGTAAGATATGATCCATTCAAACAGTTGATCTGTAGGGGTCCAGAGAGTCGGACCCCCCACTGATCTGATATCATTACACCTTTGTATGTGACGTAGCTGTGGGTTATTAGTATAGTGGCGGAGATAATTGTGACTTCTCGACAAAATGGGAATCCGTACGGCACGTGGGACGGACGCCGCCCGAGTTCTGCTGATTGCCGAGTGTTAAAGTTCTGCGTTTCATACATTTAGGCCTTTCTGAGTCCTGAAAATCCCGAAGAACCTTACCTGGACGGCATCGGGTACAACTGCGTGGCCCCAGGAAAGCGCTTCATGCCGATGGACAACTTGTCTGGAGGGGAGAAAGCTGTGGCCGCCCTCGCCCTGGTGTTCGCTATTCACAGGTAAAACTGCAGATTTAGGGTATGTTTCCACGTTCAGGAAACGCTGCGTTTTTGACGCTGTGTTTTTCTGCAGCGTCAAAAACGCAGCGTCCAGATGTTACAGCATAGTGGATGGGATTTTATGAAATCCAGACTCCACTATGCGTTAAAAAACGCATGCGTTTTTGCCGCGAAAACGCATGCGTTGTGCGTTTTTTCAAAACGCAGCATGTTGCTACTATGAGCAAAACACGCAGGTACACCGCAGGTGACCTGCCAGTGACCTCAGGTGCAGTTTTGGTCAGGATTTTACTTGCATAAAATCCTGACCAAAGCCTGATGCAATCCTGAACGTGGAAACATACCCGAACTGTCCCAGTAACGGGCAGGGAACATAAGAAACCCATCCGCAAATATCAGATTTTTAACTCCCCTTTTTCCCAGAGCCATAACCTTTTTATTTTTCCATCAATGTGGCCGTATGAGGGCTTGTTTTTTGCAGGATGAGTTGTACTTTTGAACTACACCATTGATTTGATCAAATAATGTACTAGAAAATGGTAAAACAAATTCCAAGTGTGGTGAAATTACAAAATAAAGTGCAATTCCACAATTGTTTTGGGGATTTTTTATTTACCAGCTTCACTGTATAGTAAAACTGACCTGGTAATATGATTTTCCTAGTAATTATGAGTACGTAGACACCAAACATGTATAGGTTCTTCTTTTATATTCAAGTAGTGAAAAAAAATGGCAACATTTTATATGAAAAAAAGTTTTTGCTTGTGTCGCCATTTTCCGAAACCTGTAACGCTTTCATTTTTCCTGATTTTTATTTTTTGTGCAGCGAGTTGAGCTTTTTATTGATACCCTTTTGGGGTAAATATGATGTTTTGATTGCTTATTATTGCATTTTTTACGGCGACCAAAAAAAGTAATTCTAGCGTTTTTGATATTTTTTCTCGTTACGCCGTTTTCCGATCGGATTAATTAATTTATTTTAGATTTTGATAGATTGAATATTTCTGAATGCAGTGATACCAAATATTTTTTATAATTGCTTTATTTTCAGTAGGGGAAAAAGGGGGTGATTGAACTTGTGTTTTATTTTTTCATATTTTTAAAACTATTTTTTGGGGGAAGCTGCGATCATCCGATCAGCTGTGCTACAATACTGGCAATACTACAGCCCTGTTATGTGTAGCAGAAATTGTGATCAATGAATGCCAGATACGGGCCGGCGTTCACAGCAGTATCAAAATGACAGGGACGGGGGTCTTCTGCAGACCCCCAACTGTCATGACAACCCATTGGCTCCCCGCAATCACAAGACAGGGGTGGCGATGCGCAGCCGAAATGATGCGCTTTTGGCTGGTGCCTGTTAAATCCTGCTGTCAGAGATTGCTGTTAACCATTTAAATCCTGCTGTCAGAGATTGACAGCAGGATCTAAATGGTTAACAGCAGTGTCAGTCAGGGTCACTATGTAAATGTCGTGAAGGGGTTAACCTGAAGAAAGGTCCAAGCTAAACACCTGCAAGATGTCATCAAGATTTATCAGGCCAGATCCCTAAAATTAATTGCATGACAAATCAGATCGCCCAAATTTAATCAGACTCTAAACAAGCCCCTACACTTATTTAGACCGCTATCAAACCCCTAAAAGTTTTCAGTTCCCAGCCGAGACCTTTAAAATGAATCAAATCTTAAACTAGACCCCTAAAATACTGTATTTTCAGACCCCAGATTAGGACCTCCGTCCGCTAGTGTGATGGCACCGCCCTAGGGGTCTCACTGTGTATTACATGTTTACATGCAGAGGATTTGGAGCTCTGTGTAAGAAAACCGCCGCTCTGCTACATATATTTTTTTTGGGGGGAAGGGAACAACGAGCGTTGATATTCTCCTTTCCGCTTTCAGCTTCCGCCCTGCACCGTTCTTCGTTTTAGATGAGGTGGATGCGGCTTTGGACAACACCAACATTGGCAAGGTGCGTGAGCGGACATCACAGCGGGTTGGTCAGGCCGGCCATGAGCTGCCACCCCCATATTGTTTATCAGACACGGCACCATCCCTTTAGCAGTGGCCGTGCCTGGTGCTGCAGCCGAGTTAATGGTACTAATCTGCAATTCCAGGCATAGTCACAGTTTCATCAATCCTCCCATCACGTATTGTACCTGTAACGTTACCGACTCTGCTACATCTGCCTGCAGGTTACTCATTACATCAGGGAGCAGTCCAGGGAGCAGTTCCAGATCGTGGTGATTTCCCTAAAAGAGGAGTTTTATTCTAAGGCGGATGCATTAATCGGAGTGTGCACCGTGGTAAGAAGGGAATATTTATACCGAATATTTAGTTTTTTTTTTTTTTTTATAATTTGACTTTTTTTGAGGCTTTGTCACAGCTGCTGCAGAACTTCACAATATACATAACCACATTGTTCGCTTCGGTAGATTTTTCCTCTTTGTGACTTCAACCTTCCAGCTGATCTGTATTATATTTTTTTTTTTCTAAGCATGAAGAATTATCCAGCCAGGTGCTGACTCTGGATCTCACCAAGTTCGAAGACGATGAGGAGGAAGACTCTGAGCAGGGATCATAAGACGGGACACTCCTCTCCTGGCCGGCCAGTTTTCTGCTGCACATTTCCAAGGCTTTGGGACAAATTATCCCACACTGGTTTCTTATTGTTAAGTTACAAAAAAATATTTCTGGGTTTTTTCCCTTTGTTTTATTTCTGTTGATGCAGGGAATGTTTTATTTCTCTTGAGCAAAATTAATTCTATGAGTAGATCATATGTTATCGTTTGTGAAAAAAAAAAATACATGAACAGTTTGACATTATCAGCTCTTTTCTGTTTCACAGAGCGCAAGCTTTCTCCTCTAATAATTGTGTTTCATGAAGAGTCAGAGCTTCTAAATCGTTTGCTTTCTGTAATGATAAAATGTTGTTAACCTCCAGCGGCCACTAGAGGGAGCTCTGTGTACTGTATTGAGTTCAATAGGAGCTTCATGTGCAGTGAGCTCCCTCTAGTGGCAGACCGAATGTATAACGTTTCTGTACGAAAGGGAAGCAGCAGATTTGGCATTCTGTCACCGACAAACGGATCTATAAAGATATATACGATGTCAGGTCTGGAACAATTCAAAGCTATAAAGTAGTGTAAAAAAAATACTGGCTCCAGAGGGATGGCTACATCTCAAAGACATACCATCCAGTGTCAGTAGATGTATGTGACGCTTCATTTTTTTCTGTATGGATGAAATGTAAGTGTTAAAGGGTTTGGAAGTAAGGAAAAAAAAAAGGCTGCTTTCTTCCAAAGTTGTCTGCCACAATCCCTTTTAAGAAATCCTAAAATTAAAAAAAATAAAGTTTGCATCCAGCCCTCAAAAAAAGAGAAATAAAAAAAAAAAAACATTTGTTACTGCTGCGTCTGATCTGATTCTGATCAAAATATAAAATGTCACACCCTACTGTAAATGATGTGAAGAAAAGATATATTATAAAATGATAATTTTTTTAGAATATATTAATATATATTTAGAAAATGGCAATATAAGCCAACATTTTAAGAAATGTTCTAAGCTACTAAAATAATATGTATGCCAGATACAAAGCATTGGCTGTATGCAGGTGTTAAAGGGGAAGTGTTCACTCTTTTTGCCAAGAAAAGCAGGCCCTCGTCTGAAGAAGCCTGTGCATCTTTATAAAAATAGTCCAGTATGGAAATGTCATAAAAAGCCGTGTACAAGGAATGTACAGGAGCCTGGGGCTGTGTTTGTTATCATTAATCCCAGACCTCCAGTCAAGTCTATTAGGCTATGTGCACACGTTGCGGATTTTGCTGCAGATCCGCAGCAGCTTTCCATGCGTTTACAGTACAATGTAAACCTATTGAAAACGCAATCCGCAGTGCCCATACTGCGGAAAAAAACACGCGGAAATGCTGCAGATTACATTCCGCAGCATGTCACTTTGTGCGGATTCCGCTGCGGTTTACACCTGCTCCTCTATAGGAATGTGCAGGTGTAAAACCACAGGTGGAATCTGCACAAAATCTGCATAAAAACCACGGTAAATTGCAGTGTCTTTTACCTGCGGATTTCTAAAATCCGCAGAGCTCCTTTCTACGTGTACACATACCCTTACTCTTTAATTACTCTCCTCTTACCTTCCCTCTGTCAGTTCTTCCTGGCAACCAATCAAGCTGCAGCGTTTAAGACTGGGCACCATCTTTTGTTATACCTAGATCTTCTGGTTATAACAAGTAGTCTCCTATACTCAGGACTCTTATCTACTATATCGGTGGGGATCTGACCACCGAGACCCCACCATTTTGGGGGATCTTGTGTCTTCTTACACAGAGCAGAAGCAGGTCAAATGATTCCCCATTTTCAGGTCCTGGCATTTAGCCGATTACCAGTATGGCCACCACGATAAATTTCAGCCAACTTTACAAAGATCATAAGGGGTACATTTTTGCAGGGTTGCATCTCCCACTCCTGATATATTGTTAGTCCGGCAAAGACTGGTAACGTTACTTGTCACTGGGGTTTATCAATACCTTGCACCCCTTCAGTCCCATGTGGGGGTGGGTCACTGGTTCTCGGTGACCCCAATATTTTCGCTCTGCACCCACCACAAGAACAGATACATTGTCACGTTCCAAAATAAAAGAAATGCAAGAATCTGACCCCAAAACCAGTCTTGCCGCATTCCCTATGCGCTGTTTACCAAGATACCTAGGCCACAGCGACCAGAAATCCACCCCTCAGTTGGGGTCATGTGTCACACTGTGCTGAAATAATTTCTTTATGGAACGGTTGGAAAGTTTATAAAGATTCAATCAATTGCTTGTCAGTATCCCCAACATTAAAGCATTTGAAGGGGAACTCCATAACGAGTTATGGGGAATATAATTATGTATCCTTCTTAGAATCAAGGAGGGGGTTGCAGGATAAAGTAAAAACTCTACATGGGGTAACAACCATGTATGGTTGCAGCAGACATGACGATACATCGTCTACATAGCCACCGTGGGAAAGATTTGGTAATACACACAAGCCTATAGGTGAGGAGGGTCTGCAATGTTTTTTCTTTAGCTCGATGGCTACATTGCCAGAGGATCGCTAAAACATTAAGGGTATGTGTCCACGTTCAGGAAACGCTGCGTGTTTGACGCTGCGCCGAGCCGCAGCGTTAACCCCTTCAAGTCGCGGCCCTTTTTCGTTTTTGTGTTTTCGTTTTTCGCTCCCCTCCTTCCCAGAGCCATAACTTTTTTATTTTTCCGTCAATATGGCCATGTGAGGGCTTATTTTTTGCGGGACGAGTTGTACTTTTGAACGACATCATTGGTTTTACCATGTCATGTACTAGAAAACGGGAAAAAAATTCCAAGTGCGGTGAAATTGCAAAAAAAGTGCAATCCCACACTTGTTTTTTTTGCTAGGTTCACTAAATGCTAAAACTGACCTGCCATTATGATTCTCTAGGTCATTACGAGTTCATAGACACCTAACATGTCTAGGTTATTTTTTATCCAAGTGGTGAAAAAAAATTCCAAACTTTGCTTAAAAAAAAAAAAAAGTGCAATTTTCCGATACCCGTAGCGTCTCCAATTTTCGTGATCTGGGATCGGGTGAGGGCTTATTTTTTGCGTGCCGAGCTGATGTTTTTAATGATACCATTTCGGCGCAGATACGTTCTTTTGATCGCCCGTTATTGCATTTTAACGCAATGTCGCGGCGACCAAAAAAACGTAATTCTGGCGTTTCGGAATTTTTTCTCGCTACGCTGTTTAGCGATCAGGTTAATGCTATTTTTAGTTGATAGATCGGGCGATTCTGAACGCGGCGATACCAAATATGTGTAGGTTTTTTTTTTTATTGTTTTATTTAGGATGGGGCGAAAGGGGGGTGATTTAAACTTTTATATTTTTAATATTTTTTTCACATTTTTAAACTTTTTTTTTTCACTTTTGCCATGCTTCAAAAGCCTCCATAGGAGGCTAGAAGCAGGCACAGCCCGATCGGCTCTGCTACATAACAGCGATCATCAGATCGCTGTTATGTAGCTGAAATGCAGGTGTGCTGTGAGCGCCGACCACAGGGGGGCGCTCACAGCAGGCCGGCATCAGTAACCATAGAGGTCTCAGGGACCTCTATGGTTACCTTCCTGATGCATCGCCGACCCCCGATCATGTGACGGGGGTCGGCGATGACGTCATTTCCGGCCGCCCGGCCGGATGCGGTAGTTAAATGCCGCTGTCTGCATTTGACAGCGGCATTTAACAGGTTAATAGCGGCGGGTGAATAGCGATTTCACCCGCCGCTATTGCGCGCACATGTCAGCTGTACAAAACAGCTGACATGTCGCGACTTTGATGTGCGCTCACCGCCGAAGCGCACATCAAAGCAGGGGACCCGACATGCGCAGTACATGTACGCCGCATGTCGCGAAAGGGTTAAACACGCAGCGCCAAGATGTTGCAGCATAGTGGAGGGGATTTTATGAAATTCAGTCTCCACTATGTGTGGTAACACGCATCCGGCGGCCCTGCGATTCCGGACATGCGGCGCATCTTTTAAGATCGCAGCATGTCTGTGTACCTTGCGGCGACGCTGTGCCGCCGCAAGGTATATCACAGGGAACTATGTGTGTGCAATGAACACATCCAGCATCATTGTGTCACAGAAGGGGGCGGGGCTTTGGGCGGAGCAGGTTTGCCGCTCCATCCAAACCGCCGGCCATCCTGAAGGTGGAAACATACTCTAAAGGTTCTTGAATTTTTTTCTTCATTTGGGGGTCATTCTAAAAAGCGAAAAGAATAGATATGCGCCCTCATCAACTCCCTGAAGCTCCTGTTCTGACACTCACTGTCTTGCACTTAGGAAATGTCCACTCGGCCAATCACTAGTCGAAGAGATCCGCTTCAGGGGTAGAGACCAGTGGGAATTATGGAAGCATCAAAACATGAGCAGCGTTCAAACCACTGCAAGCAATCCTAGTGGCAAGAAAAAAAAAAGTACATGTGAAAATAAATTTTGTAATGTCAAAGAAGACTGCTTTTTCCTCATTGCACAGATAAAATCTGTACTCCGTGAAGAGAGATGACAGTTGGTGCTCAAAGTCTATGGAACTTGCAGTAGAATGTCTGCGTCTGCCTCTAGCTCCTCCCTAGAATGTCTGCCTCTAGCTCCTCCCTAGAATGTCTGCCCCTAGCTCCCCCCTAGAATGTCTGCCCCTAGCTCCCCCCTAGAATGTGAGTTTATATATAATCTCTCTGAAGAAAAAAAAAAAAAAAAAAAAAAAGGCCAATTTAATACTTAAGAACTTTTTTTTTTCCTTTTTGCTTGCTTCTATAGTCTGCAGTTGTCTGATCGCCTCGGCTACACACAGGCAATGATAAGCGCCTGCGTGTAAAAGTAACGCTCAATTTCTATGAGCGCCGACCACAGGGTGACGCTCATAGCAATCCAGCAATGACGGGGGGGGGGGGGTCCAACGTAGGCATACTATTACACCCAACATCGGAAAGTGGTTTAAGGCTACTTTCACACACAGCATATTTGCTGTGTATTTTGCTGCTGCTTTACCTGCGTTTTTTTACGCAGGCAAAAAACGCAGCTGCTTTCACACACAGCGTTTTTTGCTGCTGCGTTTTTTTCAGCATTGTGTACTGAAAATAAAGTTTGTTTGAAAAAAAAAAAAAGGAAAAAAAAAAGTCATTGAGGTCATTTCCTCTCTTTATGACTCAGAATACAATACACACTGGAGTTAACATCATGTCGATTCTGCCAGCTGCAATGGCCTTGAGCCAAAGACGCCTCAGCAAGCGGAACAGACATCAGCTGGGGTTTACTAACCCCACTGTCACTAACCCCAGGTTACTAGGGCAGGCGTCAGTCAGACGCCCCCCCTCGTAACCCTGTACGGTAAGGGTATGTTCACACGATCCTGATTTCAATCCTTTTTTTTCAGGACAAAAACCGCAGCTCTTGGCAGAAAACGCAGGTGCGTTTTTGGTGCGGTTTTTAGTGCGGTTTTTTATGCAGTTTTCTCTGCAGATTGTCTGTGTTTGACACAAATAAAGCTTTAACTGCAGTGGGGGAAAAAAAAAAAGAAATGATGTCATTTCCTTGTCCAACCCTTTTCTTCTTCCATCCTCCATTTTGGGACTAAACACCAAAATGAGTGGACGTGTTTTGAATGACAGCGCTCCGCAGAGTGCTGAGCGTAGGCCAGATCACAGCCCGCGGATCCAGCTCTATCTAGCTATTTAAGTCTACGTTCACATTTGCGGTCTGCGCCGCAGCGTCGGGCGCCGCATGCGTCATGCGCCCCTATATTTAACATGGGGGCGCATGGACATGCGTCGCACTTGCGTTTTGCGCCGGCCGCATGCGTCACTGCAGCGCACGCATCCGGCCGCAGAGGACGCAGCAAGTTGCATTTTTGCTGCGTCCAAAATCAATCAAAAAAAGGACGCATGCGGCGCACAACGCAAATGTAAACATAGCCTAAGTGCCACGTATTTCAGTGCCACGTATTTCAGTGCCACGTATTTCAGTGCCACGTATTTCAGTGCCACGTATTTCAGTGCCACGTATTTCAGTGCCACGTATCAAAGTGCCACGTATCAAAGTGCCACGTGCCACATATTTCAGTGCCACGTATCTAAGTGCCACGTATCAAAGTGCCACGTATTTAAGTGACACGTGCCACGTATCAAAGTGCCACGTATCAAAGTGCCACGTGCCACGTATTTAAGTGACACGTGCCACGTATCAAAGTGCCACGTATCAAAGTGCCACGTATTTAAGTGACACGTGCCACGTATCAAAGTGCCACGTATCAAAGTGCCACGTGCCACGTATTTAAGTGACACGTGCCACGTATCAAAGTGCCACGTATCAAAGTGCCACGTATTTAAGTGCCACGTGCCACGTATCAAAGTGCCACGTGCCACATATTTCAGTGCCACATATTTCAGTGCCACATATTTCAGTGCCACGTGCCACGTATCAAAGTGCCACGTATCAAAGTGACTGAGCGCCGGCCCTAAAGTGAAAGTGAAAGCAGAGCGGTGACGTCACCGCTGTGCTGTTAAGGCCGGAGCTCAGTCAGTGTCAGGAAGCAGACGCTGGGGGACGCGCAGGTGAGCATGTACTGTTTTGTTTTTTTTACTTTTACGCTGGTAACCAGGGTAAACATCGGGTTACTAAGCGCGGCCCTGCGCTTAGTAACCCGATGTTTACTCTGGTTACCCGGGGGCCTCGGCATCCTTGGTCGCTGGAGAGCGGTCTGTATGACAGCTCTCCAGCGATCAAACAGCGACGCTGCAGCGATCGGCATCGTTGTCGCTATCGCTGCAGCGTCGCCACACACACACACACACACACACACTCACACTCCATGCTGCTTCACTGGGGGGCGGGGGCTTCCCTCTTCCTGTCCGACGTCACGTCCGGTCCTGGGTGTCAACCCCTCCGTACAAAGACGCCGACACCCAGGACAAAGGCGCTGTGTGTGCACGTTAATATGGGGCCCTAGGGGGATACGCAGACACGCCGCTGCGTAAAGAATTGACATGTCAATTCTTTTTACGCCGGCGTGTTTGCAGACAAAAGCGCCGCGTTTTTTTGCGGTGTGTCTGAACGGCAAAGTGAATTTCTCATTCACTTTGCCGGCAGACGAAAATGACATTGCGCATTTTTGAAAAGCGCCCGCAAAATAGCGCTCAAAAATGCGCTATGTCTGAAAGTAGCCTAACAGTCTGTTGTTTTTTTTAACCTTCAGAATTAAGCTCCCCACACACAGAAAAAAAAAAAAAACAAACACCTGACTACACAGCATTTGTAGTCTGTTACCATGGACACAGGCCTGCAGAGAAGGTTGTATACCCCAAATCTCATCAATTTCTCTTTACAGACCCTTTAAAAGCCAAAGAAAATAATGACAAGACCAGACTTTGCTTTTTGTACATACGATGTGATACTCCGGATATCATCCATTCGTCAGATCACCCATCGTGCCCTATGCAGTAGGTCATCTAACAACCTAGGTTTTTTTTTGAGCAGTATGATATTTATATATATGTGTGTGTGTGTGTGTGTGTGTGTGTGTGTGTGTGTGTGTGTGTGTGTGTGTGTGTGTGTGTGTGTGTGTGTGTGTGTGTGTGTGTGTGTGTGTGTGTGTGTGTGTGTATATATATATATACACACACACATACATACATACATACATACACACTCTGGATTTTTTTTCCCCCTCTCTTTTTCAGTTACATCCAAGACTGGTCACTTACACAAAATATTTTATTTAGAAAAAAAGAAAAAAAAAAAAAGTTACACTTCAACAATTTCCTTAAAAACAACTTTGGCCACAGAAGCCTCTAATACTTTTCCAACTTTACGAAGTCTTTAAAGTTTGACTATAACAGCACACGGGGGCAGCAGGCAAGTACAAGAAGTCAGGGATCTCAGGTCTCAAGATTAGTGGGGCGTTGTGTAAAGAAAGGGGCGGCCATGACAGATAACCCATCTTGAGAGGAGGGGGGAGATACTGGCGGTAACCCTTGGTCTGGAATTATCTGAATCTATACCATAAAAAAACAATATTAGCATGAAAATGTGGTCCTACGAGGCAAAAAAAAGGGGGATATAATCTGTACTGAAAACATCAGCAGCCTCGTACTTGTAGCAAGACCTCCATTTTTGAAAATGTAACATTTAAAAGGGATTGTTCAATACCAAAAAAAAAAGACAAATTTGGCCAGAAACAGCGCCAAACATGCCTAGAGGTAGTTTGTGGTACTGCAGCTCAGACCAAGTCATGGCACAAACACCAGGCACAGACCATGGGCCCATAGATGCGTCCGCTCAATTGAATTGGATAACGTTGCAATACCCAGTGCCGCCACTATGAGATGTATGGAGCAGTGTAAATAATGGAGACCATAGTGCTCAACGGATTGTCGCAGCCCTGTTAATCAGTGAAGTCGGACCCCTACCCATTTAATATTGATACGCGTAAGTCATCAATATTAAAATCTCAGACAACCCCTTTTCGTTTTCAGTAGACCATTACGAGAGCCACATCAGTCACCGGATACAACGAAACCCCAGTAATCAGCGTTCTCCACCCCCCTCCCGCCAACTAGAAATCTGATGGTCGGCATTAATTCATGACTTCATAAACTCGGCTCATCAGCTATTTGCGCTGGATTTTTGCAGAGCTTCTTCAGGATTGCAGGTTGGTGGTAGAGTAGCGTTCACCGCCCTCGGCGGCGACAGCAGCAGCTCCTCCTTCCAGACTCTGCGGCACTACATGACCCATCCGGCTTTCATGTCTTGTAGGCTCCAGTTCTTTTGTCGGAGACCTGTTTGGAAGAAGAATAGATACTTAATGAGCAAGATGAAATTATCTTTATTGGTTCCTCCTGCATTTTTATGGAGAAATCTGATTAATGACAGGAGGAGACGGGCAAAACATGGTCGAAATTTGTAAGTTATTTCGTAGGAAGTGGTCATGCGGCATGTCTCAGAAGAAAAGGACAACTACTATAGCCTTAGTAATCAGGTTTTTGGAGAAACGTTTAGGTGGAGAACCAACTACCGTAAGTAGACCTTAATTCATCGACGAAAACCTTTGCGGTACAGATAGACGTCATAGTGGGTGTCTATAGACACAGGCTACTTAGATTTTTTTTAGTGTCTACTTACAAATGTATGACAGTCTCCTATATTTGCACCACACATGAGGCCACTGGAGCTTTGATATTGAGATCTGCCAAGTTGATGCTCCATCTAGAATTTCTTTCTACAAGAATCTGATTACTACAGCCGCCGTATGTAGACAATTATTGAAGACTGCTTGGTTAACATCTACATACAGTGGCCATAGTAAATCAGATTTTTGTCAAAAGAAGTTTTAGGTGGAGAACCAACTAAGGAGACCTCAAAATCGTAGGTGGCTTCAGCCACCTAAATCCGTGAGATACAAATATAGGAGCATTTCTCAGTATATACTACACAAATCTGATTACTAAGGCCAAAGTTGTCTGTGTATGCTGACACCTACTGCATGATGATGACCTCCTATACTTCTACTGGACAGATTTAGGTCACCTGAAGAAAGCTTGGACTTTGTCTTGGTTGGTTCTCCACCTAAACTTCTCTGTACAAGAATCTGATTATTATGGCCGGAGTATATAATCAAATTTTTGTAGATTAGTTGGAGACCTCAAAGTCCGAGCTCTCTCCAGTGACCTAAATCCGTAGAAGTATAGGAGGTCATCATGTAGCAGGCATCAGCCTACATAAATCTGATTACTAAGGTCAAAGTAGTCTATGTGTAGGCCGATGCCTGCTACATGACGACCACCTATACTCCTACCGCACAGATTTAGGTCACTGGAGAGAGCTCGAACTTTGATGTCTCCATCTAATCAACAAAAATGCAATTCCACACTGCGGCCATAGTAATCAGATTTTTGTAGAAAGAAGTTTAGGTGGGAGAACCAACCAAGACAAAGTCCAAGCTTTCTTCAGGTGACCCAAATATGTCCAGTACAAGTATAGGAGGTCATCACTCAGTAGGGGGGTCGGCATACTCAGACTACTTTGGCCTTAGAAATCAGATTTGTGAAGTATTCACTGACATGTTGCATGGCAATCTCCTATATTTGTACCACAAAGAATCAGAACTCAGTTGAGTGACCCAATTCTGAGGTCACCTTAGTTGGTTCTCCACCTAAACGTCTTTCTACAAAAATCTGATTACTACGGCCACAGTATGTCGATGTTAGACAAGTAGTCTTCAATAAAGGATTAAACCCGAGACTAAGAATAAATTGTGTAAGGACGACCATAAACATGACAGCCTTTGGCTTAAGGAGCATCTCCGTTGACCTTTCTATCCAACACTTCCGGGAATGGACACGAGACAATTGGGAAATTCAGCCGCTTTGTCTAGTTATGGAAATTGTACAAGAATCCACCCACCAATTGTTCATCTTGGGCAACCCATGATTTCAAATCCAGCCATATACTCACATGAAATATGTAATTATCGCGGCCACCAGACCTGCCAAGACGAAGAAGGTCAACACGCTAAGAATGGAGGTTATGACAATCATCCCACCGCTTCTTCTACCAGGCCAGGTGTCTATGTTGGTTGAAGATACTCCTGAAATAAAATACAAAAAAAACGTTAACCAATACCATTTGGTGACAGAGCCTTTTTGTAGCAGCTTTCCATGATGGCTAAAAAAGGAATTCCCTCAATCTGGAGGTCGCGGCGTGTTTAGGTCCAGCTCAGTGGATTCCATCCGAACTGTGTAATACCTCACTTGTCCTGCGGAGGCAGTGTAGGGAAATTTCTCCGATTAGAGCAGATCACAGAAGGCAATTGCCAACTGGAAAGAGTTAACGGTAGAACAAAGGTTTATTAATTTCCATCCATGGGGTAATGATCACCGATCAAGTGTACAAATGATCTTTCTCCCCCGATTGTCGCCTGGTGTAAGCGGCTGACGTAGGTCAAACAATACTACAATCATACGAGGGAACTTTTACACGAGTTCTTTTTTGCACGAAACCCTCTCAATGATTGGAGAAGGCCACACGATTGACTCGGGATTTATCAGTATCAGATCTAGTCGGAGATCAAAGATCACATTGATCATAGTGATCCGCCATTACCGCACACCCCGTGATCTTAATCCTTACCTTGTTTAGTGGTGATTGGAGCCGACCAATCTGACTCGTGCAGCAATGCATTATTTGCATCGTAAAATGCATACTTAAACCTGAAAAGAAAAAAATATATATATATCTGTAACAGCGCCACCCTTGTAAGCAGGTTGTGTTTGGTACTGCAACTTGGCCCCATTTGCTCATATGCTTGAATAAGTGAATACCTATAAACAGTGTTGTTGTCCAGAGGTCCATTGCAGTACGCGCTATTGAAGCAGTTCACATTACTTCCCACGCGGTACACGTATTTTTCTACATCAGCGGTGGTGGGGTTCTCAGAGCAGTCGGGATTAGCAATAGTATCCGCTACATACGGTCCTGTACTTCCCTTATCCGTCGTATAGTAGGTACTGGTCAACGCTAGTTGCTGGCTCACAGCAGCTTAAAGGAAAAAACGCAACATACTAGTTATATTCTTGTACATAGGGGCAGTATTATACTAGTTATATTCTTGTACATAGGAGCAGTATTATAGTAGTTATATATTTGTACATAGGGGCAGTATTATAGTAGTTATATTCTTGTACATAGGAGCAGTATTATAGTAGTTATATTCTTGTACATAGGGGCAGTATTATAGTAGTTATATTCTTGTACATAGGGGCAGTATTATAGTAGTTATATTCTTGTACATAGGAGGCAGTATTATAGTAGTTATATTCTTGTATATAGGAGCAGTATTATACTAGTTATATTCTTGTACATAGGGGCAGTATTATACTAGTTATATTCTTGTACATAGGGGCAGTATTATAGTAGTTATATTCTTGTACATAGGGGCAGTATTATAGTAGTTATATTCTTGTACATAGGGGCAGTATTATACTAGTTATATTCTTGTACATAGGGGCAGTATTATACTAGTTATATTCTTGTACATAGGGGCAGTATTATAGTAGTTATATTCTTGTACATAGGGGCAGTATTATAGTAGTTATATTCTTGTACATAGGAGGCAGTATTATAGTAGTTATATTCTTGTATATAGGAGCAGTATTATACTAGTTATATTCTTGTACATAGGGGCAGTATTATACTAGTTATATTCTTGTACATAGGGGCAGTATTATAGTAGTTATATTCTTGTACATAGGGGCAGTATTATAGTAGTTATATTCTTGTACATAGGGGCAGTATTATACTAGTTATATTCTTGTACATAGGGGCAGTATTATACTAGTTATATTCTTGTACATAGGGGCAGTATTATACTAGTTATATTCTTGTACATAGGGGCAGTATTATAGTAGTTATATTCTTGTACATAGGGGCAGTATTATAGTAGTTATATTCTTGTACATAGGGGCAGTATTATAGTAGTTATATTCTTGTACATAGGAGCAGTATTATAGTAGTTATATTCTTGTACATAGGAGCAGTATTATAGTAGTTATAGTCTTGTACATAGGAGCAGTATTATAGTAGTTATATTCTTATACATAGGGGCAGTATTATAGTAGTTATATCCTTGTACATAGGGGCAGTATTATAGTAGTTATATTCTTGTATATAGGGGGCAGTATTATAGTAGTTATATTCTTGTACATAGGGGCAGTATTATAGTAGTTATATCCTTGTACATAGGAGCAGTATTATAGTAGTTATATTCCTGTACATAGGAGCAGTATTATAGTAGTTATATTCTTGTACATAGGGGCAGTATTATAGTAGTTATATTCTTGTACATAGGAGCAGTATTATAGTAGTTATATTCTTGTACATAGGGGCAGTATTATAGTAGTTATATTCTTGTACATAGGAGCAGTATTATAGTAGTTATATTCTTGTACATAGGGGCAGTATTATAGTAGTTATATTCTTGTACATAGGAGCAGTATTATAGTAGTTATATTCTTGTACATAGGGGGCAGTATTATAGCATATGGTGATGTTAGAGTTAGTTCTGACACCATATAACCAGTTATCAGTATATACCGTCCCGCTTGGTTCCTGGATACGGACATTTCCATACACAGAATAGAAGGCAGTTTCATTGTTGCACTTACAGTCCTTCACTACGTATAAGGCGACCATGTTCAGCGTGGTACTTATATAGAAGCAGTAGGGTCTCTCTAAGGTGACAGTATTCTGGGTTGGATTGATGTTGCAGACACTGGAGCGGCACAATAAAGGCGCCACGGCGTGTGCTAGAAAGAAGAACAATTATAAATAGTTTGCCCAATCAGTTTCAGATTCCAAATCAAAACTATGAGAAACCTAAAGAATTCTACCAAGTCCGTCCTGCGGGATCATTTCTTCTTACAAACGTTAGATCGGGGGTCACCACACCCCCAGTTATTTTATGGCTGTAAGACCAACTCCAACATCATCCACCTCGACCTCCCCTCTCCAAACAGTTTTCAGAAGAAAAATAGGTGTAAACTGAAGGCTTGTCCAGGATTTAGAAAAATAAGACTCTTTTCCTCCAAAAACAGCGCCACACCTGTCCACAGGTAGCACATAGTATTGCATCTCACTTAGTCTCCGATCTGCACATAAAACCTCCAACTGGGATCCTCAATGATAATTTCATTTGCCATTTTTACAAGAAAAAAAAAAAACAAACACTAAAATTTGCAACTTTTTCAACAGTTGCCCTCACATTTCTCCTAAATTTCACCATCTACACGGATTTCTGTAAGAGTTGCACTCCAGAAGGTGTGTAGATAATCTAGCCATTTTTGGAGTGGAGCAGGAAGGGGAATAGAAATAAAAACTAAATAAGAAAATACATTTAAAAAAAAAAAAAATGTCGATCTAGTCCAGCTGACACAAGTGCAGGGATCGTTACAGTGTATCATTTTCAGCAGTTTGGACATAGTCAGGTTTTAGCATAAGCAAAAGCAAAAATGTTACCGTTCACTCACAGGCAGCAGAGATTGTGAAACAGATTACGGAACTGATGTGAAACAAAAATAAAATATATAATAATAATAAATATATGTCATTTATTTTATTTTTTTTTAGCAACTCTTCCAGATTCCATTCACTTGCCCCATGCGACATCGAAAGTAGCCCCAATATTAATATTGATGCACAGCCCCCACCCTTAGTGGTCCGCTTGATGATCATCCATCTTCGTGGACTTACGCACAAATGTAGCAGAGCCGATCGTGTGATTTAAAGCTACAGCCAGATCCCAGAAGGTTTCCTTATGTAGGAAATCCCGAGAATTCCGACATTCCGTTCCAAAGTTCCAAAGCTCAGCTCTGCTACATCTGTATGTACATAATGATATCAGGTACTGAAGAAATCCATAAAAGTCACTTACCCAAATCATTCTGCAACAGGGCGACCCCAAAAACAAGCAAACACCTCCAGACCCCCATAACTCATGAGCAGTCGCAGGAAACCTGTATCCAGACCAGCAGCTGAAGTCCTAACTCCACCGCATGGGAAATGTCCTGCAGGTGTGCACCGCCCCACCCACCGCTGCCGGCTCCGCCCATCATCTCCAGCCAATCACAGACCGCCTTAAAAAAAAAAAAAGTATAGGTGCGACATATTAAAATTTGGGTATCCTAGTCGCCGTCAATGTTTCGGGCCTCATTCACACATCTGATTTTTCCAAGTATGGAAAAAAAAAAAGAACTTTTTTTTTTGGGACGAAAGTTTTCAAAAAGTGGCAAAACTTTTTCTTATACTTGGAGAAAAATAGTATTTTTTTCAGAATTTTTTCTTAATATTTTTTTTTTTATTTTTTAGCATTTTTTTTTTAGATCCGTTTAAAAAAAAAAAAACAACTGACGCTCACATTTTATTTTTTTTTATCATCGGGTGTTTTTCAAAACCTGAAGAGGATCAATAAAAGTCTGAACACAACTATTTTGGTAGCGCTTTTTTTTTTTTCAGGTTTTTTTTTTTTTTTTAAAGCCCCTCCTATAAAAACATAACTCTATAGCTTTATTGTATTTTGCATTGGGGAAGAAGTCGTAAAAGAAAAATAAAAAATAAAAAATGCGCCATTTTCATCTCCTTTAAGACTCTCGTCTCTAAATTTGCTGATGAAGAAAAGTAGAAATCCTGAACGCTTTAATTTTGCGCTTATTTTTTTTTTTCCGCATTTTCTTGCTGCAGATTACCACCTCATTTTTAAACTTTTTTTTTTTTTTTTTTATTGTGTAGCTAAAAACATCACTTTAAAATAAGAGCCTGTTTCTTTAAGAGGGTGTATTTCCATCAGTAATTTTTTGGCAAAAAAAAAAAAAATTATTATTTTTTAGTTCTTAATCTTCCATATCAAATTCACTTATCCTATTCCTGGTGATAATCTCCTTCTTAGAAAACCATTCCTTCAATCTTATTGTTCTAAAGAAGCGTGCTAAGACCACTTGCAATTCAAACCAATCCATGTGTGAACATGGACTGAGTGACAGTCCTTTGCTTAATACTGATACCTGGTTTACTGTCAATTCCTTGCACGAAATGTTCACTACAAGTTCTGTTCCCGTTTCCTGAGGTTCGGTTGTCTCTGTGTTAGTTGTTGTGGTTTGTTTTTCTCCATTTTCTTTTTGTTTCCTATGGTGACGTTTGCCTCCTCTCCTTTTGCGTCCTCCATTCCACCTACATTCTCTATGGGAGATAAAGTCGGGTTATCTAGAAAAAGATTTGGTCTAATATTAGACCTCAGTCCCCTTGGAATTTTACGTTCCTTATGGTACTGTCCCAGTGTTGCTAGATGAAGTTGTAAGGTAATTAAACGTCTCGATTCACTTTCATATCTTTTTTTTTTTCATCTCATTAATAGACGGTGTTTTAAGGAAAGCAGGATCTCCCATGACGCCACTGAGTATGCGCTCCCCATCCTCAGGTGTGTAATTGAACACTGAATTTTCATTCATGTTACCAAAAAATGGCTTAAAATTGTTGAATACACAAATAATCGCATTGGACAGCGGAAGACGCTGATTTCTGGATACTATGTCCTCCATGAGCCTGCCATGAGCTGTGGGTGAGTGGCCAGTAATATTGGCATTATGTAAATATAATGATGATTGATGGGGGATCATTTATCTTTAATATTATAGATAGTTACAGTAATATAGTTTAGGGAGCGGTTGAGAGTTGAAAGTTATTTTCTTTCTTTGCACATATGCACAGAGCACAAGGCACTTTATACAGAGGCAATGTACACCGGTAGATGATTTGTAATGTGAATGTTTTATGGATAATTTTTATATACCAAACATAATTGGAAGCAATGTAACACTTGTTGAAACACGTATAAATAGGTAGCAGGTATGGTTACTCACTGCTTGAGAAAGGCTCAGATAGAGCTGAAACGTCGCCCGGCAAGGTGGGTCGATTAAACCAACCACATGTTTTCACCTTACTATGGAGTGCTGCCTCTTTTGTGAATCTGGTGCAATCAATTGGACTGGTTGCCTGGGGCCTTGCACCCGAAGATAAGTATCAGTGTAGTGCTGTTCCTTCTTTTTCTTTATTATATATATATATATATCTCAAAATTGCATAAATTGCAATTTTGTATAAAACCGCGCACAAATTCTTGTTCTCGAAATACCACCGTCCTGTGACGTATATATGAATGCTGCGCTCTACCGCATGGTGAGCATACGCACGCGGTAGTAATAGTGCACTATATGTTCAGTCACAGTTTTCCCATGATTTTTCCCACATTTCCTATATCTTCCGTATGAGGCACTGAGCAGAGCACCATATGGCGGCACTACTCGCCCTATCCTTAGACATGTATCGGTCACCTGCCCGTCCCCTTCTTTTAGAGCCTGAGTTGTGGGTGACCTGTAAGCTTTATTTGATGAGGGCCTTTATCATACACATGATCGGCTCCTCCTGCTTTGTGCTGTGGAGTTTCAGGTGGGCTGGTGGAATGTGGTTCGTCCGGACGCGGCGGGTCCGTTCCTCTGGTTGTTGTAAAACATCCAGTTTTTCTACATAGTTACAAAAAATGTGTCGTCTTTAGTTTACACAGCTCCAAACCTTTCTGTGTACTTTATTGTGTTGCTAACTAGCGTGAAAAAAAATCGCAAAAAATAGTTTTTCATATTTTTTTTTCCTAACATAATGCTTTGAGAGCATTTTCTTTCTCCTGTTCGAAACCTTAACATTTTGAAGTCACTTATTACTAGGCTCATAGTAATCTAAGGAAAACTTACCACCGGGTCACCAGGGACTGGACACTGCACCACTAGACCTCCAGGGACTGGACACTGCACCATTAGAACACCAGAGACTGGGTACTGCACAATTAGACTTTCAGGGACTTGACTCTGCACCACTAGACCACCATAGGCTGGCCACTGCACCACTAGACCACCAGAAACTGAGCAGTGCACCACTAGACCTTCAGGGACTCGGCACTGCACCACTAGACCACCAGGGACTGGACACTGCACCACTAGACCACCAGGGACTGAAGACTGCACCTCTAGACCACCAGGGACTAGGCACTGCGCTACTCTACTACCAGGGACTGGGCAGTGCACCAGTTGACCATGAGGGAAGAGGCACTGCACCACTAGACCACCATGGGCTGGGCACTGCTCCACTAGATCACAAAAGACTGGCCACTGCACCACTAGACCACCAGAAACTGGACAGTACACCCCCAGACCTCCAGAGACTGGGTGCTGCACTACTAGACCACCAGGGACTGGGAAATGCACCACTAGACCACCAGGGACTGGACACTGCACTACTAGACCACCAGGGACTGGGCACTGCACCCTTAGACTTCCAGGGACTGGGCACTGCACTACTCTACCACCAGAGACCGGGCAGTGCACCACTTAACCACAAGGGGAAACTGGGCACTGCACCACTAGACCACCAGGGACTAGGCACTACACCACTAGACCACCATGGCCCGGGCACAGCACCACTAGACCACCAGAAACTTGCCAGTACACAACTAGACCTCCAGGGACTGGGCGCTGCACCACTAGACCACGAGGCACTGAGAAATGCACCACTAGATCACCAGGGACGGGACACTGCACTTACTATACCACCAGGGACTTGGCATTGCACCACTAGACCACCATGGGCTTGGCACTGCACCACTAGACCACCAGGGACTGGGCGCTGCACCACTAGACCACCAGAGACTGGGCACTGCACCATTAAACCACCATGGGCTGGGCACTGCATCACTAGACGACCATGGGCTTGACACTGCACTACTAGACCACCGGGGACTGCACTACTAGACCACCAGGGACTGGGCACTTCACCATTAGACCACCAGGGACTGGGCACTGCACCACTAAACCACCATGGGCTGGGCAATGCACCACTAGACCACCAGGGACTGGGCACTGTACCAGGAAATGGATTTAGTTCTATGACCTTGCAAGGTAAAAGACATTGCACAAAGTAGCCATGGCCTGGAACTATAGGACACTGGGTTAAGGTAAGGATAATAATCCAGTGCTGGACATTACATGACTGGACCACCAGGGCTTTATACTAAATTATCAGGGACTCGATGCTTCACCACTGGAAAACAGAGTACTGGGTGCTAAATTAGTGGGACAAAGTTACCTGAATTTTTCACCACTGGGCCACCAGGGGTTTAATACTATGCTACCAGGACTCTTGAGAACAGACATTAAAATACAAGTTTGATTAGAGAAAAGACACTAAACCACTGGGTCACCAGGGTCTTGATGCTTCACCAATGGGTCACAGAGTATTGGGGTACCAGGCTCTAAATACTGCACAACTGTGTCACAGAGAACTAGATATTAGCTCCACTGGGCCACCAGGATCTTTACATTGCATGAAGAGAGCATGGTAGGATACTAAGGGTTGATTAGAAGTGACACTAAACCAATGGGTCACTGGGTCATGGTGGCAGACCATTGGGTCACAAAATACTGACTCTGACACCAGGTACTATATCTTGCACCCCTGGGTTTCAAGGTATTAGGCTAGTGAGGCCCCAAGAACCATGCCCTGCACCCCTGGGTCACAAAGTAATGGGCTAGTGGGACACTAGGAACTATATCCTGCACTCCCGAGTTACAAAGTATTGGATTAGTGGGACACCAGTAACTATATTCTGCACCCCTGAACATTTCACTCCAGTGTCACGCAGTGTTGAAAATTTCACCCCTGGGTTACAGAGTACTGAGTCAACATGATCTCCAATTCTATACCACTGAGACACAGTGTTTTCCAAATAACATGGTCATTCGGGTTTTATGGGGCGAAAAACCTCTAGATCTCTAGCAGATCTTTCGATCTCATACTGAACCACTAGTAAGGTGGGGGTGATAAGCGGCTATCAGACACTTCTGCAGCTGAATATCTTAGGCAAGGAATTCAGTTTGCATATATGATGTGAACCTCAATATGACCTAGGATGTCTTCTCTAGTCCTATTTTGGAATCTGACCAGAGACCAGACCTGAGATACGTGACTTCATACTCCTATATCAGATTTGTGCTGACATTCCACATTCTTACAATTGTTTCTATTCAATGAATGTAGCAGAGCCTGTTCCTTAATGAAATGCTGAGAATGTGACCCATAACTAACCACACAGAGAATTCAATGTATTTATCTGTGTAGTTCACGGGTCTGGGGACTCTCATGTGCTGTGATCACACATGTAAAAACAAGTGAGGACAGTCAGGCTCCCCGATACTCACTACACCATCTGCAAAAATCAACAAGTCCAGCTGGCCTTCATCCTATGTTCAAGAATATAACTACTATAATACTGCCCCTATGTATGAGAATATAACTACTATAATACTGCCCCTATGTACAACAATATAACTACTATAATACTGCTCCTGTGTACAAGAATATAACTACTATAATACTGCTCCTATGTACAAGAATATAACTACTATAATACTGCTCCTATGTACAAGAATATAACTACTATAATACTGCTCCTATGTACAAGAATATAACTAATATAATACTGCCCCTATATACAAGAATATAACTACTATAATACTGCCACTATGTACAAGAATATAACTACTATAATACTGCTCCTATGCACAGGAATATAACTACTATAATACTGCCCCTATGTACAAGAATACAACTACTATAATACTGCCCCTATGTACAAGAATATAACTACTATAATACTGCCCCTATATACGAGAATATAACTACTATAATACTGCCCCTATATACGAGAATATAACTACTATAATACTGCTCCTATGTGCAAGAATATATCTACTATAATACTGCTCCTATGTACAAGAATATAACTACTATAATAGTGCTCCTATGTACAAGAATATAACTACTATAATACTGCTCCTATGTACAAGAATATAACTACTATAATACTGCTCCTATGTGCAAGAATATATCTACTATAATACTGCTCCTATGTGCAAGAATATATCTACTATAATACTGCTCCTATGTACAAGAATATAACTACTATAATACTGCCCCTATGTGCAAGAATATAACTAGTATAATACTGCCCCTATGTGCAAGAATATAACTACTATAATACTGCCCCTATGTACAAGAATATAACTAGTATAATACTGCCCCTATGTACAAGAATATAACTACTATAATACTGCTCCTATGTACAAGAATATAACTACTATAATACTGCCCCTATGTGCAAGAATATATCTACTATAATACTGCCCCTATGTACAAGAATATAACTACTATAATACTGCCCCTATGTACAAGAGTATAACTACTATAATACTGCTCCTATGTACAAGAATGTAACTACTATAATACTGCCCCTATGTATAAGAATATAACTACTATAATACTTCCCCTATGTACAAGAATATAACTACTATAATACTGCTCCTATGTACAAGAATATAACTACTATAATACTGCCCCTATATACAAGAATATAACTACTATAATACTGCCCCATGTACAAGAATATAACTACTATAATACTGCCCCTATGTACAAGAATATAACTACTATAATACTGCTCCTATGTACAAGAATATAACTACTATAATACTGCCTCCTATGTACAGGAATATAACTACTATAATACTGCTCCTATGTACAAGAATATAACTACTATAATACTGCCCCATGTACAAGAATATAACTACTATAATACTGCCCCTATGTACAAGAATATAACTACTATAATACTGCCACTATGTACAAGAATATAACTACTATAATACTGCCTCCTATGTACAGGAATATAACTACTATAATACTGCTCCTATGTACAAGAATATAACTACTATAATACTGCCCCTATGTACAAGAATATAACTACTATAATACTGCTCCTATGTGCAAGAATATAACTACTATAATACTGCTCCTATGTACAAGAATATAACTACTATAATACTGCTCCTATGTACAAGAATATAACTACTATAATACTGCTCCTATGTACAAGAATATAACTACTATAATACTGCTCCTATGTACAAGAATATAACTACTATAATACTGCTCCTATGTACAAGAATATAACTACTATAATACTGCCCCTATGTGCAAGAATATATCTACTATAATACTGCCCCTATGTACAAGAATATAACTAGTATAATACTGCCCCTATGTACAAGAATATAACTACTATAATACTGCTCCTATGTACAAAAATATAACTTCTATAATACTGAATGAATTGCAATACATTGTGCTCCCCCTGGTGGTGACTATAGGAATTAAAAAATGTTTTCAATTAATTTAAGGCAATGTGAATGGGATTTTGAGCTTTTAAAGAGACGAGCACCGAGCCTTATAATGATATGTCATAAAATGAATCATCAAAAAAATAATTGGACCTAATTACAGAATGTGTGCAGAGGTAGCAGTCACATCAGGACCACTGAGTGCGCACAATCGTTAATCTGCCACATAGGATGATGGCGGTATTATATATAGCAAGTGGCCTCATTCTCTTGCATCATATTCATTTCGGCCCTTCACCCATTCTGAGCCCCGGCCACATCGCAACAACTGTACCTGGAAATGTATTGAAAAAGTGATACATTACTAGTACTACCAGCAGCTGCCACCAGAGGGCGGCCTCATTTACATTATTGGCTCCATGTAATGTGCACACTGCAGCACTATGTGGTTACTGTATGGCACTGCCGCTGTCTATGGGATGGGGGCCGCGTCCTGCCGCTGTCTATGGGATGGAGGCCGCGTCCTGCCGCTGTCTATAGGATGGAGGCCGCGTCCTGCCGCTGTCTATGGGATGGAGGCCGCGTCCTGCCGCTGTCTATGGGATGGGGGCCGCGTCCTGCCGCTGTCTATGGGATGGAGGCCGCGTCCTGCCGCTGTCTATGGGATGGAGGCCGCGTCCTGCCGCTGTCTATGGGATGGAGGCCGCGTCCTGCCGCTGTCTATGGGATGGGGGCCGCGTCCTGCCGCTGTCTATGGGATGGAGGCCGCGTCCTGCCGCTGTCTATGGGATGGAGGCCGCGTCCTGCCGCTGTCTATGGGATGGAGGCCGCGTCCTGCCGCTGTCTATGGGATGGAGGCCGCGTCCTGCCGCTGTCTATGGGATGGAGGCCGCGTCCTGCTGCTGTCTATGGGATGGAGGCCGCGTCCTGCCGCTGTCTATGGGATGGAGGCCGCGTCCTGCCGCTGTCTATGGGATGGAGGCCGCGTCCTGCCGCTGTCTATGGGATGGAGGCCGCGTCCTGCCGCTGTCTATGGGATGGAGGCCGCGTCCTGCCGCTGTCTATGGGATGGAGGCCGCGTCCTGCCGCTGTCTATGGGATGGAGGCCGCGTCCTGCCGCTGTCTATGGGATGGGGGCCGCGTCCTGCCGCTGTCTATGGGATGGAGGCCGCGTCCTGCCGCTGTCTATGGGATGGAGGCCGCGTCCTGCCGCTGTCTATGGGATGGAGGCCGCGTCCTGCCGCTGTCTATGGGATGGAGGCCGCGTCCTGTCGCTGTCTATGGGATGGAGGCCGCGTCCTGCCGCTGTCTATGGGATGGAGGCCGCGTCCTGCCGCTGTCTATGGGATGGAGGCCGCGTCCTGCCGCTGTCTATGGGATGGAGGCCGCGTCCTGCCGCTGTCTATGGGATGGAGGCCGCGTCCTGCCGCTGTCTATGGGATGGAGGCCGCGTCCTGCCGCTGTCTATGGGATGGGGGCCGCGTCCTGCCGCTGTCTATGGGATGGGGGCCGCGTCCTGCCGCTGTCTATGGGATGGAGGCCGCGTCCTGCCCCTGTCTATGGGATGGGGGCCGCGTCCTGCTGCTGTCTATGGGATGGAGGCTGTGTGACTTCCTACAAATGGTTTGTTACATCTGACAAAATCTTACCAATCCCATAAATGAAAGGAGACAACGGTCAAATGTGGCCCTCAGGGGGTCACCTGATTGCCAGGAGCCCTCGGTGTAGACCCCTCCAACCCAAACACCCCCCCCCCCCCCCCCCCCCCGTTTGTTCACACTTTTCATGTTCCCGAAAATTAGCAGAGTATGTCCTTACATCATCCTATTCTTTTAAAAGAACGATTCCAAATTTATTTATTTTTTTCAAAAAGAGCGCCACCCCTGTCCTTAGGCTCGTTGTGGTATTACAAGTCAGATCCATTCACTTCAATTGAGTCTAGCTGCAAAACCAGACACAACCTGAGCACAGGGATGGTGCTGCTTTGGGGAAAAGAGAAGCCATTTTTTCTATTCACGTAAGAATTTTGCTCAGCCCAGGGCGACAACCAATATGGCCACCATTATATAACCCACCAAGGTTCATAGAATCATAGAATGGTAGAGTTGGAAGGGATCTCCTGGGTCATCTGGTCCAACCCCCTGCTGAATGCAGGATTCACTAAACCATCTCAGACAGATGTCTGTCCAGCCGATGTTTGAAGACTTCCATTGAAGGAGAACTCACCACCTCTTGTTGCAGCCTCTTCCACTCATTGATTCCCCTCACTGTCATTTAGTTTTTTCTAATATCTAATCTGTGTCTCCCCCCAGTCAGTTTCATCCCATTGCTTCTCATCTTTCCTTGTGCAAACAAAATATTGATGATCCTTCTACAATGTGACAGCCCTTGAGATATTTGTAGACAGCTATTAAGTCTCCTCTCAGTCTTCTTTTCTGCAAGGTAAATATTCCCAGATCCTGTAACCGTTCCTCATGTGACCGGTCTGCAAACCATGTCCTCATCCTTGTCGCTCTTCTCTGAACTTGCTCCAGTTTGTTGATGTCTTTTTTTTTCAAATGTGGAGCCCAAAACTGGACACAGTATTCCAGATGAGGTCTGACCAAAGAGGAGTAGAGGGCAATAATGACTTCACGTGATCTAGACTGTATGCTTCTGTTAATACATCCCAGAATTGTATTTGCCTTTTTGCTGCTGCATCACACTGTTGACTCATGTTCAGTTTATGATCTATTAGTATATCCAAGTCATTTTCACACGTGCTGTTGCTTAGCCCTATTCCTCCCATTCTGTATATGCATTTTTCATTTTTATTGCCCAAATGTAGTACTTTGCATTTTACCCTGTTAATAACCATTCTGTTTGTTGCTGCCCACTGCTCCAGTTTATTTATATCCTTTTGAATCCTCTCTTCTCTAGTGTTAGATATCCCTCCTAGCTTTGTGTCATCAGCAAATTTAATCAGTGTACCCTCAATTCCTTCATCTAAATCAGAACAATACAGGGCCCAGGACAGAGCCCTGTGGTACCCCACTAGAGACATTCTTCCAACTGGATGTGCAGCAATTTACGACCACTCTTTGGGTCCGATCACTAAGCCAGTTATGAATCCACCTAACAGTTGCCCTGTTCATTCCATACTTACACTTTTTTTTTTTTTTTTCAATAAGGATGGTGTGAGATACTTTGTCAAATGCTTTGCTGAAGTCAAGATATACTATATCTACAGCATTTCCCTGATCCACCCAGTCAGTGATTCTGTCATAGAAGGAAATTAAGTTAGTCTGACGTGACTTGTTAGTTACAAACCCATGCTGACTTTGGTTATTCACTTCATTCTTATCCAGGTACTTGCATACATGTTGTTTAATAATTTGTTCAAAGATCTTTCCTGGTATGGAAGTCACTCACCGGCCCATAGTTCCCTGGGTCCATCTTCTTCCCCTTTTTGAAGATAGGAACAACATTTGCTCTTCTCCAGTCTTCTGGGACTTCTGTTCTCCAAGAATTTCCAAAGATTATGGAGAGTGGTTCAAAAATTTCTTCTGCTATCTCCTTCAGTAATCTGGGGTGTAATTCATCTGGACCCGGAGACTTGAATTCATTTATGTTAGCTAAGTGTTTCCTCACTATCTTTCTGTTTATAGATTTCCTGGATCCCAAGAATGCCCACGGCCGTCACGTGGCACTTAGGGCACCACTGCCTCCTTAAAGGGATACTTTGGGCAGCATTTATGTAACCAGCTATGGAGGGACAGAATTAAAGGGGTTGTCTAGAATGATAAAACAGCGCCATATCCGTCCACAGGTTGTGTCTGGTATTGCAGCTCAGCCTAAGATTCTCCCATTAGCCTTTATGTTCATTTTCCGCTCAGATTTTTTTTTTCAGCTCCTCATCTGCAGCACATAAATTAATAAAAACCTCACCCAAAAGTAACGCTGGAGTGGCCTGCAGAGTATCCATCCTATGGAAACAGAAAAGACTGCGATCACGTGGCAGAAAAAAACAAAAACTTTATCTCAAACTTTATCAGGACAAAAATAGAAAAACCTGCAGATCTTCGAGGCCAAAATTTCATGCACGGGCTGCAGATTTATTTTTTTCCGTGCAAATTTCACACTTTTTAATTGAGATGGGTGAAATCAGCAGCAAAATTTATATTTCCCATAAGCAGATTTTTTTTTCTTGATTTCTGTTGCAGATTTTACTCTTTACATGGGAGAAATTAGCAGTAACATTCACATTTCCTATAAACAGATTTTTTTTGTGATTTCTGTCGCGGATTTCACACCTTTTTAGGGTATGTGTCCACGTTCAGGAAACGCTGCGTTTTTGACGCAGCGTTGAGCCGCAGCGTCAAAAACGCAGCGTCCTGATTTTACAGCATAGTGGAGGGGATTTAATGAAATCCCGTCTCCACTGTGCATTAAAAAACACATGCGTTTTTTCAGAACGCAGCATGTTGCTACAATGAGCAAAACACGCAGGAACACCGCAGGTGACCTGCCAGTGACCTCAGGTGCATTTTTGGTCAGGATTTTACCTGCATAAAATCCTGACCAAAGCCTGAAGCAAAACTGAACGTGGAAACATACCCTAAAGCAGATGGGAAAAAAAATCAGCAGCAGAATTTACATTTTCCACATGCAGATTTTGCTGCTGATTTGCATTGAAGTCCACAAGTGTCTGATTTTTACGCGCCGTGTGGTCGTACCCCCCATAGTAAAAGGCTGATTGTGAGGCTTGATTTCAGCATAATAGGAATCGTGGCCCCTGAGATACAGACGAGGGGCCACACCCAGCAGCCACGATGATGTATTCCGGTCACACACACATTCCGGCCGCCTTCAGGGTGAACTTGTCTGCGGCGCACATGTCACCTAATGCATTCTATGTCCCTTTAAACCACAGTGACAGCTGATTGGCTGTCGAATGCCCGCCCTAGGCCCCTCTCGGTACACTGATTGGATAGGTCTCACAATACCACGCCCGCTGTCATTCTTTCCCGGCTCCCTATTGGTTGTTTATTCCCATAGACTCGCCGCTTGCTTGTAATTTCTCCTCGAGCTGATTGGCTATCTCTCGTTAGGTTCCGCCCCTGTCTAGACTAACGGGCCTCTGATTGGCTGTCTCTCCATACTGTTGCAGGAAGCGCCCAGCTGATCCGCTATGAGGGAAGGAAGCGTCGCCTGACTGGGGGTCGGGATCGCCGGCGGGAGTCACTGAGCCGCGGGGAGCGGGGCGATGAGAGGATCGGCGGCAGCGGAGGAGCCCGATGGATGATGGCCGCGGTTAAGAGTCACAGCCGGGTGGGGAAGAGAGAGGAGGAGAACGGGGGTCTGGACCGCTCCCTCCAGCAGATGATCTCAGCCATAGTGGACGAGAGGAACCGCCTCACTATCCGCCAGGAGATCAGCGGCCTGGGTGAGTGGCGGCTCCGGGGGAGCGGGCGGGATCCGGGGGAGTCGGGGTCAGACGATGGATGGTCAGTACTGGGGCGAGGTGAGCGGGCTGATCGGCCACAATAGGACCCATCCCGGGCGGCCGCCGATCACCGGAAGGATCAACAGCGACCTCCATATATACAACCTGTTCTGTCTGTATTCACACGGTGCGGATCACTGTGGGCTGTGGGGAGAACTGTCCGATGGGGGGTCAGATAGTGGGGCAAGCAGAAACTACACCGTGTGATGGGCTGAGAATGTGTGTGTGTATATATGTATATATGTATAGTGTGTATATGTATACAGTGTGTGTGTGTATATGTGTGTACAGTGTGTGTATATATGGTGTTTGTACTGTGTGTGTGTGTATAGTGTACGGTGTGTGTGTGTACAATCAGTGTGTGTGTACAGTGTGTGGGGTGTGTATATAATGTGTGTGTGTGTGTATACAGTGTGTATATATGGTGTTTGCACTGTGTGTGTATAGTGTACGGTGTGTGTGTGTATATATAGTGTGTGTATGTAGTAATACACACTATAGCAATATATTATTATATTGGAGAATTTGCCGTTTACACTGTCAGGACTCCCCCAGTATACAGCCGTTGTGTGTTACACTGTGAGGTTATGGACGATGTATTATCTCCGCTACATTCCATCAGGTTATTATTATTATTCTCACTTTTTTCTTCTGTTCTTCTATCTGTTTATTCTTCCTCCATCCGTCCTATATTGAGCCTCTTGTGTTTCCATTTTGCTGGTTTCTGGTCGCTATACAGGGGTCCGGTGCTGGCGCTCAGGGGGTCTGGTCGCTATACAGGGGTCCGGTGCTGGCGCTCAGGGGGTCTGGTCGCTATACAGGGGTCCGGTGCTGGCGCTCAGGGGGTTTGGTCGCTATACAGGGGTCCGGTGCTGGCGCTCAGGGGGTCTGGTCGCTATACAGGGGTCCGGTGCTGGCACTCAGGGGGGTCTGGTCGCTATACAGGGGTCTGGTCCCGGCGCTCAGGGGGTCTGGTCGCTATACAGGGGTCCGGTTCTGGTGCTCAGGAAATATCTCCTATCCCCGTCTGCAGCGCTCACAACATCCGGACTTGCAGCCATAAGATGTTATGTCCCAGCTCGCTTTATGGCAGTGCTGCACTACTATAACGTGATACCTTTAAATGCAGCATCCCTTTAATAGAAACTCGTCCAGCTGTGGTGTCAGGTGAGATGGAGGTTTTGGGAGCTTCAGATATGTCTAAGGAGGGTCTTTTGTTCATGAGTTGAAAATAGGTGTTGTAACATGATGTTATTTAAAGGGCCAGAAGCCTCTAATTGTGCAGGTGCTAGAATTGGACTGTTCTGAAATCTTTCATCGCCTCGTCCTGCTCGGCCAGTGCAGACTATCTATCTGCTGATCTGTGGCCCCTCCGATTGTCTCTGTATTCTCAGTGTTCTCATCGTCCATAGTACTTAAAGGGGAACTCCACCTTAACATGTCACAAGACTATCCGTCACAGATGGTACGATCTAGAAAGATGCTGCCAATGTCTGACTAGGATTTGCCCCTTTAAGAGAATTTTTACAAAGTTTAATGAGAAAGTTATAAATAATGTGCAGATCTGTCCGTTTTGGTCGCTGATCCCACAAATTATCTCAGTTCCTCATTTCATGTCACCCGAGAAAACTTCCTCCTTCCGCTATTGATTGTGGTTTATCTGGGCACAAACATTACACAAAGGATTGGGGGCAGCTCTCCCCCCCCCCCCCCCCAGGGCCCCCTCCATGTACCAGTAACGATAGGTGCTTTTATGTGTTCAGGTTATTGCGGAACTGCAATATTGTAGTCAGTCGTGTTATGTAACCGCGGATTCACTGCCAGACACCGGTCACTTTCTAAATTCATTACGTTACCTCCTGTATTATACTCCAGAGCTGCGCTCACTATTCTGCTGGTGGAGTCACTTTGTACATACATTACATTACTGATCCTGAGTTACCTCCTGTATTATACCCCAGAGCTGCACTCACTATTCTGCTGGTGCAGTCACTGTGTACATACATTACTGATCCTGAGTTACATCCTGTATTATACCCCAGAGCTGCGCTCACTATTCTGCTGGTGCAGTCACTGTGTACATACATTACTGATCCTGAGTTACATCCTGTATTATACCCCAGAGCTGCGCTCACTATTCTGCTGGTGCAGTCACTGTGTACATACATTACATTACTGATCCTGAGTTACATCCTGTATTATACCCCAGAGCTGCACTCACTATTCTGCTGGTGCAGTCACTGTGTACATACATTACATTACTGATCCTGAGTTACATCCTGTATTATACCCCAGAGCTGCACTCACTATTCTGCTGGTGCAGTCACTGTGTACATACATTACATTACTGATCCTGAGTTACATCCTGTATTATACTCCAGAGCTGCACTCACTATTCTGCTGGTGCAGTCACTGTGTACATACATTACTGATCCTGAGTTACATCCTGTATTATACCCCAGAGCTGCGCTCACTATTCTGCTGGTGCAGTCACTGTGTACATACATTACATTACTGATCCTGAGTTACATTCTGTATTATACTCCAGAGCTGCACTCACTATTCTGCTGGTGCAGTCACTGTGTACATACATTACATTACTGATCCTGAGTTACATCCTGTATTATACCCCAGAGCTGCACTCACTATTCTGCTGGTGCAGTCACTGTGTACATACATTACATTACTGATCCTGAGTTACATCCTGCATTATACTCCAGAGCTGCACTCACTATTCTGCTGGTGCAGTCACTGTGTACATACATTACATTACTGATCCTGAGTTACATCCTGTATTATACCCCAGAGCTGCACTCACTATTCTGCTGGTGCAGTCACTGTGTACATACATTACATTACTGATCCTGAGTTACATCCTGTATTATACTCCAGAGCTGCACTCACTATTCTGCTGGTGCAGTCACTGTGTACATACATTACATTACTGATCCTGAGTTACATCCTGTATTATACTCCAGAGCTGCACTCACTATTCTGCTGGTGCAGTCACTGTGTACATACATTACATTACTGATCCTGAGTTACATCCTGTATTATACTCCAGAGCTGCACTCACTATTCTGCTGGTGCAGTCACTGTGTACATACATTACATTACTGATCCTGAGTTACATCCTGTATTATACCCCAGAGCTGCACTCACTATTCTGCTGCTGCAGTCACTGTGTACATACATTACATTACTGATCCTGAGTTACCTCCTGTATTATACTCCAGAGCTGCACTCACTATTCTGCTGGTGCAGTGCCTTCCCTGGCAGGGTTGCTATGTGTCCCTTGTTGCTCAGTGTGGTCTCGCCTCTCGCACTGCGGTTACACAAGTCACACGGAGCCTCCAAATAGTTACAATGAGTAAATAGGAAAATATTGGTTGTGGCTCCTGTACACCCCTGGGGGCCGATGTACAGGCTGAGGAGGGGGCTGTCATCCTGCCACAACCGGTGGTGGGGGGCGATTCTGGACCCTCGTTCTCACCCTGCAGGTTGGTGAGAAGTGGGAAAAAAACCCTTTACATTATAATCCTGTCTGGGACTCAAGTAATGCCTGTATTGTGTCCATATAATACCGCCATACAATGCCCAATGAACCTTACCATGCAGTTCTAATATAATGCCGCCATGCTATGCTCGAGTGGCGCATCTGTGCTGCAGTGTCACCGCTGATGCCGTTCTGTGCTGTAATGTCGCCTGCGAGAGTATCTAAAACTAATCATACTGCTCTCTAATAATACCGCCATACCGCGCTGTAATGGAACCGCCATACTGTGCCCACTAATATCATCCCCGTACAGCTTACATTCCGCCACCGTACACTGCACAAATAATACCGTAATCTGATGCTCAGATAATACAAGCGCCAACACTCGGTGCGCTCTGATATCGGGTTTTATTGCTGTGTCCTGGATCTCGTTTTCACCCGTTTCGCACCAGTTCACTTTCCCACTCACTGAGGACGTTTCATTTGTTGCTTCTTTGAGGGGCTGAGTCATAACGGGAGACGGGATCCTAATAAAACCTCTACCGGGGCGAGAGGAGTCTGTGATGAGGCGTGTCGTCCACGGAGATAAAGCCCCCGATGGGGAGGGGGGCTGCTGCCGGAGATTATATTACCGTCATATACGGCTTCGTGGCCGCTGCGCAGGGGTCGGCAGACACATTGGTTCCTCTGTTGTTCCTCCTGGAATTGACGGCTCGGTGTTCTCCATGTCCTGTGTCCTCCCTGCTCTCTCTTATTAGTTGGACTTTTACAAGAGGAGAGAAAACACAAGTCGCACATTTCCAGGAGGAATTACAGAGGGACGTCCTAAAAAAAAAATGTTGGGAAAGCCTAAAGGTGCGGATTTATGGGACGTCACTATCTGGTGTTACTGCTTATAATCAGTCCTGCTGACCAGATGGGGATATTTTCCCTAATTTGCCTTTCCTGGATGGCTCTGGTAACCCGCGATCAGTGCTGCAGTGTAAAGCATGGGGAGAAATGGAGGACTCACTGCCCGGGTCTAGTTAGATATTTTTAATACCCAACTTGCACACCTCTTCTTTAGTCACCTTTAGCTTCACACCCAGTGAGCCGATCCATGATCCTACCCCTGCCACCCGCCGGATGGGTGCATCCCTCATCCTACCCCTGCCGCATCCTGGGAGCCAACAAGTCCGCCCATGATGCATCCTACCTGTGTCCACCCCCCGGGCAGCCGTCCAGTCCTCCCATCCCTGGTCCTGCACCTGACGCTCCGCTATGACTACATGGCGGAGGGTCTACTAATGACACACGACCATTACTCATGTACCGGCCCTGACCTCAGATCCCCCGTGTTTCTGGGGGAAGTTCTGGGATGAGATCGCCGTCACATGACACAGATGGCAGAATTTGTTTTTCATGAAATATTAATCAGACGCAGCGATGATATCAGCGGTGAGGAGCTGGGACGTCTGGCTGAGGAAACCATTACAAAAAATGACCGTACTTTTCCGTTAGCTGAATGACTGTGATTGTGACCCGCTGGAGGTCCGAACCCCCCCCCCCCCTCCCCCATAGGTCAGCAGTCCGATACGTGTCCATCATCCAGACCCACCACTGACTGGGGGTCCCGTACATGGCTTCTTGTTGGCGGCTAGGCCCAGTACTTGTCCGGTCTTGTTACAGTGGTGACGAGGCTCGGGTACCAAGCTGGAGGCCTCAGACCATTTCCTGACGCTCGGGGGGGGGGGGGGGGCTCGGGCACCGAGCAGGAGGCCTCAGATCATTTCCTGATGCTTGGGTACCAAGCAGGAGGCCTCAAACCATTTCCTGACGCTCGTGGGGTGCTCGGGTACCAAGCAGGAGGCCTCAGACCATTTCCTGACGCTCGGGGTGGGGAATGGGTTGGTGCTCGGGCACCAAGCAGGAGGCCTCAGACCATTTCCTGACGCTCGGGGGGGGGGGGGGGGCTCGGGCACCGAGCAGGAGGCCTCAGATCATTTCCTGACGCTCGGGTACCAAGCAGGAGGCCTCAGACCATTTCCTGACGCTAGGGGGACTCGGGCACCAAGCAGGAGGCCTCAGATCATTTCCTGACACCCGGGTACCAAGCAGGAGGCCTCAGACCATTTCCTGACACCCGGGTACCAAGCAGGAGGCCTCAGACCATTTCCTGACACCCGGGTACCAAGCAGGAGGCCTCAGACCATTTCCTGATGCTCGGGGGGTGCTCGGTCACCAAGCAGGAGGCCTCAGACCATTTCCTGATGCTCGGGGGGGGGGGGGGGGGCTCGGGCACCAAGCAGGAGGCCTCAAATCATTTCCTGATGCTCGGGGGGGGGGGGGGGGTGCTCGGTCACCAAGCAGGAGGCCTCAGACCATTTCCTGACGCTCGTGGGGTGGGGTGGGGGGGGGGGGGGCTCGGGTACCAAGCAGGAGGCCTCAGGTGGTTTGAGGTTTAGGGTGAAAGCCTCGTTGGGAATTTGGCATTGATGGGAAAAATTCACAAGGCACAAACGTTCTCCATTTGTGAGAATCTTTTGCCGGATACTCAATGTCCTGGAGGTGTCATGGTCTCTGCATCTGTGGTGTCCATGGTGTCTGAAAAGTATTGTACTTCCCCCCCCCCCCCCCAAATAACAGCACAGGTGGTTCACAAATTTTTCACAAAATCAAAACTGCTCTTTATATTTTGTTTCCAATGTTTGTTTGTTTGTTTTTGTGTGCAAAAAGCAACAGGAAGTTTGTGCAAAAAAAAAAAAAAAAATTGCGCAAAAAACTTAGCGAACTCTTTAGAAAGTCACAATTAATGAATCGTCCAAAAACGGATGGAAACCCCAAATGCCGTACACAGTGACCTAAATTTATTTATTTTTTTAAAAAAGGCAATAATTGGACCCTGTGTCTCTGGGCTTTCAGGGGCCCAATGACTTCAGGATCCTTTTACTGGGAAAGAAAAAAAACTTAATTTTGTCACTGCTGTTATCTGCAGGGAACCTGATTATTATCTGTAATAGAGCAGTGCTGCAGTGTAAAGCATGTGGAGTACATAGAACATCCAATCCCTCCATCTGGAAGAAAACAGCCATTTTTTTTATTTAATTTTTTTTACTAATTTCCCAACAACCCCTTTAAGTAAATCGCCTGCCTCCGGGGGATCAGCTCTCCATACACAGACTTCCTGCTGCTTTACAAAGCAGCCAATGGCAGCAGCACAGGGAGGAGGAGCCTAGACAGGAAGAGCCGGTGACCTCATCAGAAGTGGACAGGGGGCGGGTCTCAGACTACAGCTCAGTGTCCAGGAGGTGCAGAGCAGCTGCAGCCACAGATCAGGGCTGAGCCCGGATTTAGCAGAGCTAGGACTGCGCGGAGGTTGTGGGGGCGAGCTGGCAGGTATGTGGCACCCATGGGTGCTGCCGGGTGGGCGATGTGACCCTGCGCTGCACCTCGGCTTTAACTGCACATTATATGACCTCCAGGACCTGGGGCTTCGCTCTTGCAGCAGCTGTAGCTTTTCTTAGATCTCTGCTCTTTGTTGGGGGGCTTTGTTCACATTGCTGTGCCACATTCAGAGCGGGCGACATCCAGGTAGCGAGAGCCTCCTCTTACTCTAACCCTCCCCCGCCAGCTTGCAGATGGCAGCCCCCCTCCCCCATGCAGCTCCCAACTTTCAGCCCTCCTCCTCTTCCTCCGCCCTTCCTGCTGCACACTGGCCCGGCCTCCATCCATAGTCCTGGCTGCTCGCACACAGCAGTCACATGAGACATGTGCAGCCGCACAGGCTTACTCCAAATTGGCGAGACCCCCAATGATCGGAGGCGTATGTGGGGGGGGCAGCCCCCTTACCCCATGTACGTTACTAGAAATAGCGAGACGCTGGATTTATAACATTGCCAGAGATCAGCGGCATCGAGTGTTCGTTAGCCGCTTATCATCCAAAATCAGAATCCAGGGTTAAAGATCCAGCACCAAATTGAGGAAGATCTACCTGATGACTGTTTCCACTAAGCCTGTGTATGTGTATACAGCTTAGTTCCCTTTTTATTTTTTTCTTGGTTTGTTTAAATGTACACAGCAGCTGCGTTATATATATATATATATTTTTTTTTTAGGAAGTTATCTTATACATGCAGTCATAATATACCCCCCCTCTTTTGAGAGAGGATTGGCTGTTTTATGTCTATAAATGGCGCCACCCATGTCTACAGGTTGTTTGTGGTATTGCAGCTTATTTCCATTCCCTGTTGCAGTACCAAATATGACCTGGCGTGGCACTGTTTTTCGAAAAAATGTAAAAAAGTTGCTTTACTAATTTAGTTACCCCTCCCTGCCCCTTTAAAAATAAATATCTGGGTGCCCCTCTGTATATTTTTACAACATCCCCCTCCCACCCCAGATTTAGCCACACATAGGAGCCCAAAGATAAGTAAAAAAAAATTGTGACCTTCCTTCCATCACCCTCTGCCCATCACTTCCCAAACTCTGCCTTCAGCATCATACATAAGGTGGCACTGAATAGGCTACTACCTCACATTTTGGGCTTAAAGGGGGTTGTCCTATCCTTAGAATAGACCATTAATATCAGATCGGTGGAGGATCTGACGGATCAGAGTCTCCTGGTTCCGGAAGTGATTGTTGCAGAGCAGAACTACACAGCGCCATCAACTGTATACTGGCCGTGACCGGATACTACACACCTGCCCCTATTTGAATGAATGGGGACAGATGTGCAGTACCCCACTTTGGCCTCTATACTGTTGACGGAGCTGTGCGATTTCGCTCCGCTACTGAGCACCGAAAGCAGCTGATCGGTGGAGATCCCTAGCACCCCCCCCACTGATCAAATATTGAAGTATTGGACAATCCCTTTAAAGGGGTGTACCATAAACAACATATCGCCTAGCCACATTATGGGTGGTAACTATATGATCGCCGGGGCTTCAACCTCCACCATTAATCACATGAACAGAGGTCCCAAAATCCACTGTATGGATAGAGTGGTACTGAGCATGTGCGGCCAATGCTTGGGAGTGGTGGTCGCACATGCTCAGTAACTCCTCATTCACATAGATGACTGAGACCATGGTCCCATCAGTGGAGCCCCCTCTCGATTAATATAGATCTGTCCTGTCGTCTAGTTTTTAACGTCTTCCTCAAATCTGGTTTTGATGTGTTCTAGGATGCCTTCTTGTATAGTACAAGGCTGTACCTCCTCTTCGAAAACCAAAGACCCGGCTCCGGTTCTTCACGCCTTCCCACCAGAAATCGAAAATGTGAGGACGTGGCTCCTACAGACGAAACAAGATTTCGGAAACCTGAAGGAATTCAGTAAAAAAGTTTCGAAAGCGCCAAGAGGAAGTTACCGAATGTGTTCTCTTCACTTTCACAGAGAGTGCTACGAAATTAGAGGACGCTCGTATTTTCTGAAAAGGGGAGCAATCCCTACCATCTTCAACTCTCCAAAGAAAGCCCCCCAAAAAGCCCCGGCAGAGGAGAAAGAAGAGGAACCAAACACATCTGTAAAAAAAATAAAAAGGAGTGCGAATGTGATCTTAACAGAAGCGGAAATGGCCGCCATGGACCACTGCTATGCTGGATCGGTACCAGACGTGTCCTCCATCGACCAGACGTGTGGTAGCAGCAGTTTAGTCGAGGAATCCTTAGTGGAAGTAGAAGTCATGCCCGATTCTCCAACGAACAGTCCCTTTGAAGACCTTGTTCCAAAATTTGCTAAAAGAAAAAAAATCAAGTTACCCCCACCCAAAAGAGTTGCGCCCAGAGTGACAGATTTTAACTCTCGCCTGACGCACCGCGGTACCAACACCGACCCTTATTTTGGAAAAACGCACAAAAGAAATTCCGCAAATGTACGTCCCAAACATTTTTCTGTCGGCATTCAATGTAATTTGCCAATTTTACCCCCACCAATTTTACCCCTACCATCGGGCGAAGTGAAACAACACCAGGCGGTGCCCTCGATTAGTACGGGAGGTTTGTCGAGGAGAAATATACGGAAGATGGTGCTACATCGAGGAAAGGTTTATGTTATGATTTAGGCCAAGATGATAAAACTTTGGACGATTTGCACCATTATTGAATGAGACCACCACATTCTGGTTACCAGCCAACAAAGTCCTACCCCCGGGCACTGTAATGAGTCAGTCTCATGGTGACATGTACACCCGACTCCAAAAGCCAACATCAGAGATGGTCGTAGTGACGATAGCGTCTTGAATTGAGTATCCTTAGGACAATTTTCCCCCAAATTTCTTTGGTACTTTATCTGTTTCACGCAACTTATCGTGAGGATTTGGTAACATCTCAGACTTTTGGCAAATAAGTATTAAAAAACTTAGTATAGGTGGAGAACAAATGGCTCGAGAAATGGTTATAAGTAATCGGTTGGGTCAAAAAAATTTTGTCCATTGGGGAAAAATCACCGGCCAGATGGGGACATCTTTGTCTTCTTTTCTTCTCCTATGTTTCTAATACTGGAAAGGTGGGATAGTCTTCTATGACCAACCATAGACCATGGTGACTTCAAAGGGTCATCTTGAAGATGTAGAAGGTAGCTACATGAAACGTCAAAAGCCCGCGATAAACCTGAAGGATACTTCTCGAAGCCATGTCGAAGAATTGGTAACCTATCATAACAGTAGCCCAATATATTCTTCATGGCTTGAAGACCTTTAAGGATGGTTCCAGTCATGGTTGGTTGTAGACCCTAACCAGGAACAGTTGCGTCTTGGTCGGTTGGTTGTAGACCCTATTCGGGAGTATTGGTAGTCTTCTGGCCGCAAGGTGGAAGTTCTTATTTCTTGTAGTACCAGATACCAGGTTTGACGAGATGAAAAGCTAACTAGATGTTGAAGAAGAAGGTTAACGTAGATGAAATCTGAACTTTTTTTTGAGGTTTAACAGTTAGAAAAGAAGATGTAATTCTTAACAAATTTCAGTTTTTGTGCTTTTATTCTTTCTATCGATCGTTGGCTTAGGTGCTTGAGAAGGATTTATGGAGTTTGTTGGTTTCTTTTTTTTTTTTTTTTGCTTGATTAATAAAGACTTTTTGGTTCTCATATTTGTGTTGGTCAAATGATTTCTCATTTACAGACATCTTGAAAAGAGAATAATTTTACGAAAACATTGGGGGGGATAAAAAAGATTTTATTTCTAATGGCACCAGATGATGATCTGACGAGAACCCATGACAGAAGAGAAGTGAAGGTTTTTTTTATTTTTTTTAATTTATTTATTTTTTTTTTAAAGAAAAGCAGTGGCCTCTATGTGCCATTTACTATAACCAGGCGTGGAGTCGGATGAAATGGCCGTCGTCTGAGCTTTGAGTCAACGGTTGTTGCATGGTCTAGGTCACCTTAGGTGTTCGGCTGCTCGTTCTGACTGTTGAAGGACCAGTGGCTTCTGGGCACTTTTTATTTTTCTATAGGATCTATCGGGGATCAAATCCAACTTCCAAGATCTGTATCCCACCCATGGGTTATTGTTTTTGGACCATCTGGTTGTTTCTATAAAGATTTGATCATTGGTGGATCCCACTGACAGAAGTACAATATCTACGATGCTGTGGTTTGTTATGTATCTAGTGCCGTACCGGCTTCTAGATGACCACGTCATGAAATATGGTTTATTTCCATAAAGAAAAATCATGGATAGCCTCCTCCTTTTCTAAGAATGCAGTGGGTGGCTCGGTGGTAACGCTGAGTGCTGGGGTCCTCAGCATGAGTGCTATCCATTAGTGATTGGGGCCATTCACGATTTTTCGACCCGTGGAGATATGTCCAATGCTGACCGAGTGTAGGATCAAAAATGGGTTATGCAAGTCCATTTTTCACAGACTGATCTATGAGAGAACTAACGTTTTGTTCTGTTTATCATACAAGAAAAACTGCTGAAATTTGCACTAAATTCGGATGTCTAACGCCATGACCAAACTCTCATGGAGCATTTGGATGTCCATTGAGCTCGGGTCGAGCCTGGACTGGCCGTCGGTCTCTTGACTGGTGTTCGAAATCCTCATAGAAGTTTATATGGGTCCGGAGACCTCCGTCCAGTCCATGCTCGGACAGTTTTACACGACGTCTGAATGTCCGCCTCCAGTAGGCGTTTAGGTCCAAAAATAATGCACGACACAGCACATGTTGACTGTCGGCACCATCTTATAGTCTATGGCCCTGTCAACACATAAGCCCGAATCTCATTTTTTACGGGGTGTTCGGATGAAAGCTGCGACGGGACCAACAAATGTGGGACACAACACAGTGTGAGAGGAGCGTTAGGGCTCATACGCATGTCAGTGATATTTCCTTGTAGGAGAAAATCGGTCGGGAGTGTGGTCGGGAGTGTGGTCGGGAGTTCTTTTTTTTTTTTTTTTTTTTTTTTCCTTCTGATGAGGGGGAATAAAAAAAACAAACAAACAGTCCATCGTCTCCTATCTTTCAGTCCATGAAAAAAAAGTATCACAGCCCGAAGCTCATCCCCTGGTATTTATAGACAAATTTCACCTTATTCCTTCTGCTTTGGGATGTGCAGCCCGTGATTAATTTTCGGGAACGTATCCAAGATTCTGTCACCTATAAATAGTGTGACTGCCTTCTGAAGGAAAACTGTGGATGTTCCCCTGTAAATGCCATAGAATCGTGACGGCATTGATGGGGAACTAGGCTCGATTTAAAAAAAAACAAAAAAAAAAAAAACGCAACCCTTAAATTTTTAGCAAAAAGCTTTTATTGAAAAAGTGGAATAATCTCACCTGGAAAATAGGACACAATGCTTTTTTAAAAAAATTTATTTTTAACATGCCTCATGGACGAAGGACATACTGTAAATATCACCTACAAGAACCTCGTATTGGGACCTTCCAACCATCCAATGAGAAAATCCATCTTTTCCTCGATAAAGGGTCGGGAACCGATCAGACATGCTGAATTTTGGTGCCCAATCCTCCACCATAGATACTCCGCCACCAGATGCATCCGGCGTTGATTTTCTTCACGCTCACAATTTAAAAAAAAAAAGGAAATGGCAGTACATATCGATCGAATCCCACAATAACAGAGTTATTCGGTTACAGTCTTAATTCTGTGATCCAACACGGGAAAAACAATATACGGTATATTCTAATAAAAATAAAAAATAAAATAAAAATAAACATCCCTAAAAATCATCCAGGGGTGGGGGTTTTTGGACTGGAGTACATTTGTGCAAAAATGTTGCACTTTTTTTTTTTTTTTTTTGTCACAGTGGGTGAATCTGCCCAAAGCATCTGAATAATAATAAAAAATTATAATTATTATTAAAAAAATATAGAGCGAGCCGGACCATTGTGGTGAACAATTAAATAAATTAAAAAAAAACAAAAAAAACTTTTTGAAATACTTAAAAAAAGATGCAAGTTAAAAGAAGAAATTGGTACAAATGAAAGCCAAAAAAAAAAAATCACAATAAAGGGAAAATATAATGAATCCAGAACATGGTACCTTCTGTTCTTGTATATGGGCAGAAAAATGGAACTAAAGGGAGTGATGGATATGTCATCTAACCAATGTTGGCGCTGCCCAATACAGTCCACAGCTGTACGATCCCATATGATCTACCATGGTTTTATTTTTTGAATATTGTGAACTTTGTGAATTTATTTTTTTCTATTGTTTATAACATTTTAAGAATTATTATATTGTTTATAATAAAAACATCAAAGTATATACACGTGTGTGTGTGTGTATAAAATTATATATATATATATATATATATATATATACATATATACATATATACATATATACATATATACATATATACATATCTTTAATCTTTATTCTTTTAATGTTTTTATTTTTTATTATTCCTCTGTCTTTTCAGGCTGCTTTAAAGATGACCGCATTGTATTCTGGACCTGGATGTATTCCACCTATTTTATGGAGAAATGGGCTCCTCGGCAGGACGACATGCTGTTCTACGTGCGGCGGAAGCTTTCTTACGTAAACGCGGACGGAAGTGAAGGCACAAAGGTGACTAGCAGAGGCGTACCCCGCAGGGTAAATGCTACATCCCCTTTCCCTAAAATCCTTCATTTATTCATTGATTTTAGCTCTATAAGCAGGACTCTTTATAAACAGAGGGACTCCACAATGTTGAGTTCCAGGAAGAGTTCTAGGATTTTTTTTTTTTTTTTTAATATAGGGGATGCAAGTATTTACTAAAAAAAAAAAAAAAAAATTTTGATCGCATCCCCTGTTTAAAAAAACAAACAAACAAAAAAAACCTCATAGAACTTTTCCGCGGAACTCGGGATTGTGGAGTCCCTCTGTTCATTCTGGAAATGGATAAAGTTAAAACCTCGGGGGCGTGTCCCTTCATACTTGGACACTATCCAATCGGGGCAGACGATCTCTTAACTGTCACCTGACACGCCCCAATGAAATCGGATCTGGTTATAAATTTCCAGGAGGAACAACTGAGGGACAACATGGAGTCGTGCACCGTGATATCTGAGGCATGGAGGGGAGGGGGACAATATCTGGGCCCTAGTCGTACCATTATGAGATCTGAAATTGTCCACCTGCTTTCATGTAAGAACTTCCCCAAAGGGAGGAAATTCGAGAACTAAATACTCAGATTTACTTCTTGAATAACTAATAAGATATTATTTTTTTTAAATATATTTTATCATTTATGATTTTACATAGTATCATAGTTATTAAGGTTGAAGGAAGACTGTAAGTCCATCTAGTTCAACCCATAGCCTAACCTAACATGCCCTAACATGTTGATCCAGAGGAAGGCAAAAAACCCCATGTGGTAAGAGTAAGCTCCACCATGGGGAAAAAAATTCCTTCCCGACTCCACATACGGCAATCAGACTAGTTCCCTGGATCAACGCCCTATCAAGGAATCTAGTGTATATACCCTGTAATATTATACTTTTCCAGAAAGATATCCAGTCCCCTCTTAAATTGAAGCAATGAATCACTCATTACAACATCATACGGCAGAGAGTTCCACAGTCTCACTGCTCTTACAGTAAAGAATCCGCGTCTGTTATTATGCTTAAACCTTCTTTCCTCCAGACGTAGAGGATGCCCCCTTGTCCCTGTCTCAGGTCTATGATTAAAAAGATCATCAGAAAGGTCTTTGTACTGTCCCCTCATATATTTATACATTAACATAAGATCACCCCTTAGTCTTCGTTTTTCCAAACTAAATAGCCCCAAGTGTAATAACCTATCTTGGTATTGCAGACCCCCCAGTCCTCTAATAACCTTGGTCGCTCTTCTCTGCACCCGCTCCAGTTCAGCTATGTCTTTCTTATACACCGGAGACCAGAACTGTGCACAGTATTCTAAGTGTGGTCGAACTAGTGACTTGTATAGAGGTAAAATTATGTTCTCCTCATGAGCATCTATGCCTCTTTTAATACATCCCATTATTTTAGTTGCCTTTGTAGCAGCTGCCTGACACTGGCCACTGAATATGAGTTTGTCATCCACCCATACACCCAGGTCTTTTTCATTGACGGTTTTGCCCAGAGTTTTAGAATTAAGCACATAGTTATACATCTTATTACTTCTACCCAAGTGCATGACCTTACATTTATCCCCATTAAAGCTCATTTGCCATTTATCAGCCCAAGCTTCTAGTTTACATAAATCATCCTGTAATATAAAATTGTCCTCCCCTGTATTGATTACCCTGCAGAGTTTAGTGTCATCTGCAAATATTGAAATTCTACTCTGAATGCCCCCTACAAGGTCATTAATAAATATGTTAAAAAGAAGAGGGCCCAATACTGACCCCTGTGGTACCCCACTACTAACCGTGACCCAGTCCGAGTGTGCTCCATTAATAACCACCCTTTGTTTCCTATCCCTGAGCCAGCTCTCAACCCACTTACACATATTTTCCCCTATCCCCATTACTCTCATTTTATGTAACAACCTTTTGTGTGGCACCGTATCAAAAGCTTTGGAAAAGTCCATATATACTACGTCCACTGGGTTCCCTTGGTCCAGTCCTGAACTTACCTCTTCATAGAAGCTGATCAAATTAGTCTGACATGAACGGTCCCTAGTAAACCCGTGCTGATACTGGGTCATGAGGCTATTCCTCTTCAGATACTCCAGTATAGCGTCCCTTAGAATGCCCGCCAGGATTTTACCCACAGTAGAGGTTAAACTTACTGGCCTATAATTACCGAGTTCAGTTTTTGCCCCTTTTTTGAATATTGGCACCACATTTGCTATACGCCAGTCCTGTGGTACAGACCCTGTTATTATGGAGTCTTTAAAGATTAAAAATAATGGTCTATCAATGACTGTACTTAATTCCTGCAGTACTCGGGGGTGTATCCCATCCGGGCCCGGAGATTTGTCAATTTTAGTTATTTTTAGCCGCCGCTGTACTTCCTGCTGGGTTAAGCAGGTGACATTTAATGGGAAATTTTTATCACTAGTCATATTGGCTGCCATGGGATTTTCTTTTGTAAATACTGATGAAAAAAAGTCATTTAGCATATTGGCTTTTTCCTCATCCTCATCCACCATTTCACCCAGACTATTTTTAAGGGGGCCAACACTGTCATTTTTTAGTTTCTTACTATTTATATAGTTAAAGAATATTTTGGGGTTATTTTTGCTCTCTCTGGCAATGAGTCTCTCTGTCTCAATCTTTGCTGCCTTGATTTGCTTTTTACAGAATTTATTTAATTTTCTGTATTTATTTAATGCCTCCTCACTACCTACTTCCTTTAATTCTCTAAATGCTTTCTTTTTGTCCCTTATTGCGCCCCTTACAGCTCTATTTAGCCATATTGGTTTCCTCCTATTTCTAGTATGTTTATTCCCATACGGTATATACTGTGCACAGGTCCTATCCAGGATGCTAATAAACGTCTCCCATTTTCTTTGTGTATTTTTGTGCCTCAGGATATCGTCCCAGTTAATTGCACCAAGATCCTCTCTCATCCGTTGGAAATTTGCCCTCCTGAAGTTTAGTGTCCTTGTCACCCCTCTACTACACATCTTATTAAAGGAGACATGAAAACTTATTATTTTGTGATCACTATTCCCCAAGTGACCCTCAACCCTTATATTTGATATGCGGTCTGGCCTGTTGGTTAATATTAGGTCTAGCAGTGCCCCCCTCCTTGTTGGGTCCTGAACCAGTTGTGAAAGGTAATTGTCTCTCATAGTTGTCAGACCCCGATCACCTTTGCTGGAACTGCAGGTTTCTGTTCCCCAATCTATTTCAGGGTAGTTGAAGTCCCCCATAATAATGACTTCTCCTTGAGTCGCAGCTTCATCTATTTGCTTTACGAGGATATTCTCCATTGCTTCCATTATTTTTGGAGATTTATAACAAACCCCTATCAGTAATTTATTATTTTTTCCCCCTCCCCTTATCTCCACCCACAGAGACTCTACATTTTCATTAGATTCACCTATATTATCACGCCGGATGGGTTTTAAGGCCGATTTTACATATAGACACACCCCTCCCCCTCGCTTATCTGTATGGTCATTTCTGAACAAATTATAGCCCTGCAAGTTAACAGCCCAGTCATGGCTCTCATCCAGCCACGTCTCAGATATCCCCACCATGTCATAATTATGCCCCAACAACATTAGTTCTAATTCGTCCATTTTGTTGGCGAGGCTTCTGGCATTAGTATACATGCACTTGATGTTACTCTCTGTACCTCTATTCTTTCTTAAATTACTAACTGTTCTAACCCCACCCCCCATGCCACCGCCACCCCCAACTTCCTTATTTGTGCCCAGGTCTCTATCTGCACTATCTACCCCTCCTATAAGATGAATACCCTCCCCCCCAATCCCTAGTTTAAACACTCCTCCAACCTTCTAACCATTTTCTCCCCCAGCACAGCAGCACCTTCCCCATTGAGGTGCAGCCCATCCCTAGCGTAGAGCCTGTAGCCCACTGAGAAGTCGGCCCAGTTCTGCAGGAACCCAAACCCCTCCTTCCTACACCAATTCTTGAGCCACTTATTAACCTCCCTAATCTCCCGTTGCCTCTCTGGCGTGGCACGTGGTACAGGCAGTATTTCGGAAAATACCACGTTGGAGGTCCTTGCTTTCAGCTTGCAGCCTAATTCCCTGAAATCATCTTTAAGGACCTTCCACCTACCTCTAACTTTGTCATTTGTGCCAATGTGCACCATGACCGCTGGGTCCTCACCAGCCCCTCCCAATAACCTGTCAACCCGATCAGCGATGTGTCGGACTCGAGCGCCAGGTAGGCAGCACACCGTCCGACGATCCCTGTCTTTGTGACAGATTGCCCTATCTGTTCCCCTAATAATTGAGTCCCCCACTACCAGCACCTGTCTGGCCTGCCCTGCTCTCCTATTTCCCTCCTTACTGGAGCAGTCACTCCTCCGGCTTTCAGAGGACATGCCTGGCTGCAGCAGTGCTACCCCTGTACTGGCACCCCCCTCATCTGCCAACTTAGCAAACTTATTGGGGTGTGCCAGATCAGGACTAGCCTCCCTGGCACTCTTCCCTTTACCCCGCCTTCTATCTGTCACCCAGCTAACTGCCACACTGTCCTGCAGCTCCATCCTTCCATCCCCCTCCTCATCTATTTTGATTTATAAACTATTTTTTTTTTTTTTTGTAAATTTTATAATATTGTGAGTAATGCCTCCACAGTGGTATAATTTTTTTTATCTAATATCTTTGTATCTAATGATTTTAGGTGACGTTTTACCACTTTAAAATGCTTTTATCACTTCCTTGCGTCCGTGCCTAGAAATAAAATGTATGGGTTGTGCAAAATTTCGAAATACTTGGTCTCTTTCATCCGGAAATGGCGCCACCCTCTGTTCACAGGTCATGTGTGGTATTACAACTCTGCTACATTGAAGTGAATGGGGCTTAGCTGCAATACCACAGTCGACCTGAGGATAGAGGTGGCGCTGTTTGAAGACGCAGTCATGTTTTTCTAGTTTTAGACAACCTTTTTTTCAAGAGACTGGAACAGTCTAGTGTTTTTTAAGGCTTATGTACAAATCCCCCATCAGGGCCATTGACGTCGTTTAGGCGGAACGTAGAACTTTTGGACTCCATTTGACCTCCTTTCTAGCATCGGGGGAGTGCAGGGGCACTGAAGCTGGTTGGATCCAGGGAGCTTCAGAGCGGCGCTTCCAAGCTCTCTAGCACAGAGCTTGTAAATGCTGAGCTCCTCGCCTAGGAGATCGGCCGCCGCTGATACTGTAGAGGTGGTTGATTAACGTAGGCAATAAGCGGTAAACTCTAAAAATTAAAAACCGAGAAGTAAATTGTGTGTGTGTGTGTGTTTTTTTTTAATTTACAAGCCCTTTGGAAATTTTCACCCATTTATGAAGATGAGATTCCAGATCCTGGAAGAACATCAAGTGGAGTCCAGAATTTCATGTTTTGAAGCACAGCGGCTCCATTACAAACCCCCCCCCCCCCCCCCCCCCCAAAAAAAAAAAAAAAAAAAAATCATTAAAAAAAAACAAACCACAAATTTGCAAAACTGATGATAAAAAAATAAAAATAAATGAACTATAAAAAGAAAAATGTAGCAAATCAATAGAAATACAAAATTAATAAAAGTAAAACAATACTTGACTAATAATAAAAAAAAAAAAAAGAATACTAAACTATTAACACTAAAATAAATATGCAAAATTCATTAAAAAACACATATTAAGGTAGGGAAAAAAATGGAATAACATGATAAAAATACAATATACCGAATTAATAAAAATATAACAAAAATACTGAACTAAAGGGAAACCGATCTATTAAAACATGAGCCACACCTGACACAGAAACATGCTGAACGGCAGAAAAATAATAAAACTCTGCCAATAATAAAAAAAAAAAAAAAACAGTTTAAAAAAAAAAACAAAAAAAAACCTGCAATATAACAGAGAAAAATACTGAACAATAAAAAAAAATATATTAATAAAATGAAAACTAAAATGCGAGACTTCCTGGGTGATGGAGGAAAAATGATCATTATGATCAACAATGTACCGACCAAGTTAACCCTTCGGATTCTGCTTCTTTCAGCAGGTGGATGTTGAGGTCTATCGTAAGGACTCGAAGAAGCTCCCCGGCCTTGGAGACCCCGACATTGACTGGGAGGAGAGCGTCTACTTGAACCTTGTTTTGCAGAAGGTGAGAAATTTGTGCCTTGTGTGTGGATCTGTGGATTTCCCCCTTGCATGCCGCAGCCGGAGGAGGTGGCTGCACATACGCGGTTCTCTCCGATAGGTTTTATGGGAATTATATATATAAAGCTGAATGTGTGTGTGTGTCCGGGATTGGCATCTGCACCGTCGCAGCTACAGCCACAAAATTTTGCACAGTCACAGGTCTGGACCCCGAGAGCGTCATAGGCTATGTTGTGAGGCGAAATTTTAACCCTGCGCTTTCCAATTCACCAAACAATTTTGCCCCTATCTACATAATGGGAAAAGTGTTGGAGGCAAATTAACAGCTACCAGATGTGAACAAGGGGGACTTAAAGAATGAGAGCGATGGCGCCAAAGAGTATATACTGTACAGTTGCTAAGGTGGGGCCCCGACATGGGATAATCACCACACCACCACGGGGATATGAACACACACACAAAATGCGCCACACACTACCACGTTCTCGAACACATATACCACCCTCAGCGCACATTTCACCACACATACACCAACCTCGCCACATAAAAGTCGAAACACAAAAGTCGCCGCGCAAAACTCGCCACGCGCAAAACTCGCCACGCGCAAAACTCGCCACGCGCAAAACTCGCCACGCGCAAAACTCGCCACGCGCAAAACTCGCCACATGCAAAACTCACCACGCGCAAAACTCGCCACACGTGCAAAACTCACCTCATGGAAAACTCGCCACACGCAAAACTTGCACACGTGGAAAAATTGCCACATTCACAAATGTTGCAACACATGCAAGAGTTGCCTCACACAAAACTTGCACATACTCAAAATGCACCACACATAAAACTCGCCACGCGCAAAACTCTCCACATGCACTGTGTGAAAGCTGCTTATTTCGAGTTGGGCAATACTACAATGTGAAAGCTGTTCATTTTGAGTGGGGCAATACTTCACTGTGTGAAAGCTGCTCATCTGGATTTGGTACAACGAAGAACTCTATGTATGGACATCAATACATGTGTGTTATAAATAATGTACTGGTGTATAGTAGCCAAATTAAGAACAAAGTAAAGACAAAAAAGGTGCAATATAGTAAAATGCCTTAATTAGTGTGTGTATATGTATATATATATATGTGTGTATATATATATATATATATATATATATATATATATATATATATATATATATATATATATATATATATATATATATATATAGCAACAACAAAAGCATTTGTAATAAGGGGTACACAAAAAATGTATATGTCAAATTTATAAAAAGGTATAAAAACCGTGTGCTATGCTCAAAAGTGAAAAAAATATAATAGGACAAATAAGTCACGAGTGAAAAAATGTTATATATATGAATAAGTGCAAAAATGGCAAATAACGTGCACAAAAAAGTATACAGAGCCTGTATTACAGGCAACAATAGATGTGAAGCCAGCTCATAGGCAAACAGTGGAGAGTGCATGTACACCGAGTCAATTGGCATATGTGAATAGTGTGGCTGATGCCAAAGTCACAAGATGCTGTGTGCAGAGTTAGATGAACAAAGGCTAATTACCTCCTCCTATAAGCCGTCCGATCCTCCAGGTACAGCGCACCCCGACGCGCGTTTCGGACTGTGTCCTTCGTCAGGGGGTTTTATACCTTTTTATAAGTTTTACATATACATTTTTTGTGTACCCCTTATTACAAATGCTGAGTGCCCCTAGTTTTAGCCATTGAATCGTACTTATTAATGTAAATATTTTTAATTTATACTTACCCCGCCTCCTTTGCGTCCGTTTAATCATTGCTTTTTTTGCTGAATTATTTTTTATATATTTACCTCCAGTTACAGGCACACTTTTGTTGTTGCCATTTGTTGCCCATTATATATATATATATTCTAATAAAGGCATTTTACTATATTGCACCTTTTTTGTCTTTACTTTGTTCTTAAAGGGAACCTGTCACCACGTTTTTGGAAGATGGGATAAAAATAGCGTTAAATAGGGGCAGAGGTGGGCGTTACATTAGAGTGTTTGTTATGCGTTTATTACCCACCTAAGTTGCCGAAATACCTTTGCAAAGTCTCCGTTTTCGCCTGTCAATCAGGCTGGTCTGGTCAGATGGGCGTGGTGTCTTCCCCCAGATCTTGTTTAGTTTTCCGTTGGTGGCGTAGTGGTGTGCGCATGCCCAAGGTCCCGAATCCTCTGCCAGGGGATTTCAAAGAGCGCGGTGTCCGTTATTGCATTGGTGATCGGTGGGCGCGGCCATCTTCCTTTGGCCGCGCGTGCGCAGAAGCGGCGCTCTGCTGGCCGCGGCTTCAGGAAAATGGCCGCCGCGATATCCATCTGCGCACGCGCGGCATCCCGCGGCCATTTTCCTGATGCCGCGGCCAGCAGAGCGCCGCTTCTGCGCACGCGCGGCCAAAGGAAGATGGCCGCGCCCACCGATCACCAATGCAATAACGGACACCGCGCTCTTTGAAATCCCCTGGCAGAGGATTCGGGACCTTGGGCATGCGCACACCACTACGCCACCAACGGAAAACTACGCAAAATCTGGGGGAAGACAACGCCCATCTGACCAGACCAGCCTGATTGACAGGCGAAAACGGAGACTTTGCAAAGGTATTTCGGCAACTTAGGTGGGTAATAAACGCATAACAAACACACTAATGTAACGCCCACCTCTGCCCCTATTTAACGCTATTTTTATCCCATCTTCCAAAAATATGGTGACAGGTTCCCTTTAATTTGGCTACTATACACCAGTACATTATTTATAACACACATGTATTGATCTCCATACATAGGGTTCTTCGTTGTATCAATGTACTAAGTAGTGGTCTTTTCCTCACTTTTATTATTTTACACTTGGGCACAAGCACTGTCTTACATCTTTGTTATTACTTTTATTTTTAGCCCATTTGATTTAGTATTATTATTTCTGTTGACTGCTACTTTTCTTCTTCTCATCTTGATTTGGGCAATGCTACACTGTGTGAAAGCTGCTTATCTGGACTTGGGCAATATTATTATTATTATTATTATTATTTATTTATATAGCACCATTGATTCCATGGTGCTGTAAATGAGAAGGGGTTACATTAAAATGCAAATATCACTTACAGTAAACAAAACTAACAATAACAGACTGGTACAGAGGGGCGAGGACCCTGCCCTTGCGGGCTTACATTCTACAGAATTATGGGGAAGGAGTCAGTAGGTCGGGGGTTGCAGTAGCTCCGATGGTGTTGAGGTGGCCGTGTGGTCATTACAGGCTGTAAGCTTCTTGAAGAGATGGGTTTTCAGGTTTCTTTTGAAGGATCCAAAAGTAGTGGATAACCGGATGTGTTGGGGCACTGAATTCCAGAGGATGGGGGATATTCGGGAGAAATCTTGGATGCGATTGGGTGAGGAGCGAATAAGCGTGGAGGAGAGGAGGAGGTCTTGGGAGGACCGGAGATTACGTGAGGGAAGATATTGAGAGATTAGTTTGGAATTATACGGAGGAGAAAGGTTATGGATGGCTTTGTAGGTCAGTGTTAGTAGTTTAAACTGGATACGCTGGGAAATTGGGAGCCAGTGAAGAGATTTGCAAAGAGGTGAAGCAGGAGTGTAGCGAGGAGAGAGATTAATTAGTCGGGCAGCAGAGTTAAGGACGGACTGGAGGGGTGCGAGAGTGTTAGAAGGTAGGCCACAGAGGAGGATGTTGCAGTAGTCGAGGCGGGAGATGATTAGGGCATGCACAAGTATTTTGGTAGAGTGAGGGTTGAGGAAAGGACGGATTCTGGAAATATTTTTGAGCTGGAGGAGACAGGAGGTGGCGAGAGCTTGGATGTGTGGTTTGAAGGACAGGTCAGAATCCAGGGTTACTCCGAGGCAGCGGATTTTGGGGACAGGGGAAAGTGTGATTTCATTTATTTTGATAGATAGATCAGGTAGGGAAGATATGCGTGATGGAGGAAAGATAATGAGTTCAGATTTGTCCACATTGAGCTTGAGGAAGTGAGAGGAGAAGGAGGATATGGCTGATAAGCACTCTGGGATTCTGGAGAGCAGAGAGGTAGATCTGAGTGTCATCAGCATATTTATAGATGGTACTGGAAGCCATAGGACCTTATGAGTTGTCCCAGGCCGAGTGTATAGATTGAGAAGAGTAAGGGCCCAAGGACAGAGCCTTGAGGGACTCCAACAGAGAGGAGGCGAGATGAAGAGGTAGTATGGGAGTAGGAAACGCTAAATGTGCGGTTGGTAAGGTATGAGGAGATCCAGGATAGGGCGAGGTCTTTGACCCCAAAGGAAGAGAGGATTTGTAGTAGGAGGCAGTGGTCAACTGTGTCGAAGGCAGAGGACAGGTCTAGGAGGAGGAGTATAGAGAATTGTCTGTTGGCTTTGGCTGTAAATAAGTCGTTAGTAATTTTGGTCAGGGCTGTCTCAGTGGAATGGTGGGGACGGAAGCCAGATTGTAGGTTGTCGAAGAGAGAGTTAGATGCAAGTCAGTGCAGGAAGCTCTCGGCAGCAGCGCAGCATTAGCAAGCGCTCCTGCCGAAAGCAGTTTTAACCCTGTGGACGCGGGGGGACGTGACGGACATCAGAAGGTGAGTATGTAGTGTTTTTTTTTTTTTTTTTTTTTTTTAACTTTTACAATTGTAACCAGGGTAAATATCGGGTTACTAAGCGCGGCCCTGCACTTAGTAACTCGATGTTTACCCTGGTTACAAGTGAACACATCGCTGGATCGGCGTCACACACGCCAATCCAGCGATGGACAGCGGGTGATCAGCGACGAAATAAAGTTCTGGACTTCTAGCTCCGACCAGTGATATCACAGCGGGATCCAGATCGCTGCTGCGTGTCAAACACAACGAGATCGCTATCCAGGACGCTGCAACGTCACGGATCGTCGTCGTTCTCGTTGGAAAGTTGCTTAGTGTGACGGTACCTTAACAGTTTGTGTCGCCAATGAGCTTCCCTACCATTTCCCTAGTAGTTACAACTCAGCTGTTCTTGACTCCAGAAAGGCAGAATCTCCACAATATACAGCGATGGTGGATGGATGTATCATCATTTCTGTGTATCTTCTTTTCCCCACAGCTGGATTACATGGTGACCTGTGCAGTGTGCACACGTTCTGAGGCTGGAGACATCCACATTCATAAGAAGAAATCCCAGGTGGGTGAGCGGTCTACCAAGATGCTGCCTAAATGTTGATTAACTTTGTATTTGCGCATGGGCAGTATCCCTCTACGCACTGGGCTGTTTATATTTCTTTGACTATATGTACATGTGTGTAAAATATATACACTCTAGAATAAACGGTAAGCCGAACCCCCCCCCCCCCCCCCCCCTCTTATTTTGCCACAGAAAACTGGGAAAAATTAATGACATCTCGAGTATAAGCCTGGGGTGGGAAATGCAGCAGCTACTGGTAAATGTAAAAAATAAAAATAGGTACCAATAAAAGTAAAATTAATTGAGACATCAGTAGGTTAAATGTTTTTGCATATCCAAATTGAATCAGGAGCCCCATATAATGCTCCATACAGTTCATGATGGGCCCCATAAGATGCTCCATATTAAAATATGCTCCATATAATGCTCCATACAGTTCATGATGGGCCCCATAAGATGCTCCATATTAAAATATTCCCCATATAATGCTGCACAAAGGTTAATAATGTAATAATGGCCCCATAAGATGCTCCATAGACATATTTTCCCCACATAATGCTGCACAAATGCTGATTATGCTCCTATAAGATGCCCCATAGAGATATTTGCCCCATATGCTGTTGCTGCGATTTAAAAAAAAAAAAAAGACATACTCTACCCTTGTAGCTCAGGCCCCGGCACTTGCAATATTCACCTGTCCTCGTTCCACCGCCAGGTGCCACTGTGTCTTCAGCGTCCTCTGCACTGATGTTCAGGCAGAGGGCGCGCACTAACCACGTCATCGCGCCCTCTGACCTGAGCGTCACAGCAGAGGATGCGGAAGACTGGCGCCCGGCGGTGGAACGAGGAGAGGTGAATATCGCGCAATGCTGCTCACCCTCCCCATTATACTCGCCTGCTCCTGGCAGCTTCCCTGATGGTCTTCTCTGGGTGCTGACAGTTTCTTCCAGCATTGAGCGGTCACTGGTACCGCTCATTACAGTAATGAATATGCGGCTCCACCCCTTAAATCATTGAAAGATTTTTCGGTATTTTCATGACTATGAAAATTGTACATTCACACTGAAGGCATCAAAACTATGAATTAACACATGTGGAATTATATACTTAACAAAAAAGTGTGCAACAACTGAAATTATGTCTTATATTCTAGGTTCTTCAAAGTAGCCACCTTTTGCTTTGATGGCTGCTTTGCACACTCTTGGCATTCTCTTGATGAGCTTCAAAAGGTAGTCACCGGAAATGGTTTTCACTTCAGTGTGCCCTGTCAGTTTTAATAAGTGGGATTTCTTGCCTTATAAATGGGGTTGGGACCCTCAGTTGTGTTGAGCAGAAGTCTGGTGGATACACAGCTGATAGTCCTACTGAATAGACTGTTAGCTGCTTTTTTTCTTGCCATAATACAAATTCTAAGTAAAGAAAAACAAGTGGCCATCATTACTTTAAGAAATGAAGGTCAGTCAGTCCAAAAAATTAGGGAAACTTTGAAAGTGTCCCCAAGTGCAGTGGCAAAAACCATCAAGCGCTACAAAGAAACTGGCTCACATGAGGACCGTCCCAGGAAAGGAAGACCAAGAGTCACCTCTGCTTCTGAGGATAAGTTTATCCGAGTCACCAGCCTCAGAAATCGCAGCTTAACAGCAGCTCAGATTAGAGACCAGGTCAATGTCACACAGAGTTCTAGCAGCAGACACATCTCTACAACAACTGTTAAGAGGAGACTTTGTGCAGCAGGCCTTCATGGTAAAATAGCTGCTAGGAAACCACTGCTAAGGACAGGCAACAAGCAGAACAGACTTGTTTGGGCTAAAGAACACAAGGAGTAGACATTAGACCAGTGGAAATCTGTGCTTTGGTCTGATGAGTCCAAATTTGAGATCTTTGGTTCCAACCACAGTGTCTTTGTGCGACGCAGAAAAGGTGAACGGATGGACATGCCTGGTTCCCACCGTGAAGCATGGAGGAGGAGGTGTGATGGTGTGGGGGGGCTTTACTGGTGACACTGCTGGGGATTTATTCAAAATTGAAGGCATACTGAACCAGCATGGCTACCACAGCATCTTACAGCGGCATGCTATTCCATCCGGTTTGCGTTTAGTTGGACCATCATTTATTTTTCAACAGGAAGGACAATGACCCCAAACACACCTCCAGGCTGTGTAAGGGCTATTTGACCAAGAAAGAGAGTGATGGGGTGCTACGCCAGATGACCTGGCCTCCACAGTCACCAGACCTGAACCCAATCGAGATGGTTTGGGGTGAGCTGGACGGCAGAGTGAAGGCAAAAGGGCCAACAAGTGCTAAGCATCTCTGGGAACTCCTTCAAGATTGTTGGAAGACCATTCCCGGTGACTACCTCTTGAAGCTCAGCAAGAGAATGCCAAGAGTGTGCAAAGCAGTCATCAAAGCAAAAGGTGGCTACTTTGAAGAACCCAGAATATAAGACATAATTTCAGTTGTTTCACACTTTTTTGTTAAGTATATAATTCCACATGTGTTATTTCATAGTTTTGATGCCTTCAGTGTGAATGTACAATTTTCATAGTCATTAAAATACAGAAAAATCTTTAAGGCTACTTTCACACACAGCATATTTGCTGCGTATTTTTACGCGCGCGTATTTTGCTGCTGCTTTACCTGCGTTTTTTTACGCAGGCAAAAAACGCAGCTGCTTTCACACACTGCGTTTTTTGCTGCGTTTTTGCAGCTGCGTTTTTTTCAGCATTGTGTACTGAAAATAAAGTTTGTTTGAAAAAAAAAAAAAAGGGGAAAAAAAAGAGTCATTGAGGTCATTTCCTGTCTTTATGACTCGGAATACAATACACACTGGAGTTAACATCATGTCGATTCTGCCAGCTGCAATGGCCTTGAGCCAAAGACGCCTCAGCAAGCGGAACAGACATCAGCTGGGGTTTACTAACCCCACTGTCACTAACCCCAGGTTACTAGGGCAGGCGTCAGTCAGACGCCCCCCCTCGTAACCCTGTACGGTAAGGGTATGTTCACACGATCCTGATTTCAATCCTTTTTTTTCAGGACAAAAACCGCAGCTCTTGGCAGAAAACGCAGGTGCGTTTTTGATGCGGTTTTCTCTGCAGATTGTCTGTGTTTGACACAAATAAAGCTTTAACTGCAGTGGGGAAAAAAAAAAAAAAGAAATGATGTCATTTCCTTGTCCAACCCTTTTCTTCTTCCATCCTCCATTTTGGGACTAAACACCAAAATGAGTGGACGTGTTTTGAATGACAGCGCTCCGCAGAGTGCTGAGCGTAGGCCAGATCACAGCCCGCGGATCCAGCTCTATCCAGCTATTTAAGTCTACGTTCACATTTGCAGTCTGCGCCGCAGCGTCGGGCGCCGCATGCGTCATGCGCCCCTATATTTAACATGGGGGCGCATGGACATGCGTCGCACTTGCGTTTTGCGCCGCATGCGTCACTGCAGCGCACGCATCCGGCCGCAGAGGACGCAGCAAGTTGCATTTTTGCTGCGTCCAAAATCAATCAAAAAAAGGACGCATGCGGCGCACAACGCAAATGTGAACATAGCCTAAGTGCCACGTATTTCTTTGCCACGTATCACGTATTTCAGTGCCACGTATTTCAGTGCCACATATTTCAGTGCCACGTATTTCAGTGCCACGTATTTCAGTGCCACGTGCCACGTATTTCAGTGCCACGTATCACGTATTTCAGTGCCACGTATCAAAGTGCCACGTGCCACATATTTCAGTGCCACGTGCCACGTATCAAAGTGCCACGTGCCACATATTTCAGTGCCACGTATCTAAGTGACACGTGCCACGTATCAAAGTGCCACGTGCCACGTATCAAAGTGCCACGTGCCACATATTTCAGTGCCACGTGCCACGTATCTAAGTGCCACGTGCCACATATTTCAGTGCCACGTATCTAAGTGACACGTGCCACGTATCTAAGTGCCACGTGCCACATATTTCAGTGCCACGTATCTAAGTGACACGTGCCACGTATCTAAGTGACACGTGCCACGTATCAAAGTGCCACGTGCCACATATTTCAGTGCCACGTATCAAAGTGCCACGTGCCAAAGTGCCACATATTTCAGTGCCACGTGCCACGTATCAAAGTGCCACGTGCCACATATTTCAGTGCCACGTATCTAAGTGACACGTGCCACATATTTCAGTGCCACGTATTTAAGTGACACGTGCCACATATTTAAGTGCCACGTATCACGTATTTCAGTGCCACGTATCATGTATAAGTGCCACGTGTCACGTATTTAATTGCCACATATTTAAGTGCCACGTATCAAGATTTTCCATGGAGAACAGACACATCCAGAGATATGTCTGCTCTCCACGGCTGCAGCAACACACTGACAGGAGCCATAGTTCCTGTCGGTGTGTCACTGCGCATGCGCGAGCGAGTTTACCGGCGGTCATTGACCCCGGCACTCTCGCTTAACGGCAGTGCTGCGTGGGAAAGTTCAACGCAGCTGTACTGCCGTTAACCGAGACGCCGGAGTCATTGAACTCCGGAACAGTACGCGATACACTGCTAGGAGCTTCGCTCCTGGCAGTGTATCGCCGGAGAGCAGGGGATCGGCGTGGGACACTCGTTTTATGGATTCTGCGGACAGGGAGTATGGATTTGGTTTATTATTTTGGGATTTTTCCCTGGAGGATCGAGGGCTTCGCCTACAAGTGTGCTGTTGGTGAGTATATACTCTGTGTTATGTGTTGTATGTACTGTACTGTGTGTCATGTATGTGTATTGTGTGTAGGTGTTTTGTGTAACTTTACAATTGTGCTAAGTCGCCGGACACAGGGACAACTCTCCCATCCTAATACCGGATGGGAGTAGTAGTCCCATACGGCGACTTAGCACAATGGTGGCACTAGCGTCGCATGGACACACACACACACACACACACACACACACACACACACACACACACACACACACACACACACACACACACACACACATACCGTCTCGATCAGCAGCCCCACGTTTATGCTCATTCTGTTGAATGACTCCATGCTGCTTCACTGGGGGGCGGGGGCTTCCCTCTTCCTGTCCGACGTCACGTCCGGTCCTGGGTGTCAACCCCTCCGTACAAAGACGCCGACACCCAGGACAAAGGCGCTGTGTGTGGACGGTAATATGGGGCCCTAGGGGGATACGCAGACACGCCGCTGCGTAAAGAATTGACATGTCAATTCTTTTTACGCCGGCGTGTTTGCAGACAAAAGCGCCGCGTTTTTTTGCGGTGTGTCTGAACGGCAAAGTGAATTTCTCATTCACTTTGCCGGCAGACGAAAATGACATTGCGCATTTTTGAAAAGCGCCCGCAAAATAGCGCTCAAAAATGCGCTATGTCTGAAAGTAGCCTAAATGAGATGTGTCCAGACTTTTGGTCTGTACTGTATATATATAATTTTTTTCTCTAAAATGTTTGTTCTTTCAGCAAGTATTCGCTTCTCCAAGCAAAAACCCCATGGACAGTAAGGGAGAAGAGTCGAAGATCAGTTATCCCAATATCTTCTACATGATAGACAACTTTGAGGAGGTAGGGTGGGTGTATAGTGAGGGTGCGTATGTGTAATATTTATATATGTTACCGCATGGTCACTATGGAGCGTTCTTGTCTTCTAGGTGTTCAGTGACATGACCGTAGGGGAAGGGGAGATGGTTTGTGTGGAGCTTGTGGCAAGCGACAAGACAAACACTTTTCAGGGAGTCATATTCCAGGGATCCATCAGATACGAGGCTCTAAAGAAAGTGTACGACAACCGGGTAAATATGTTAAGAAAAAGCCTGCCAGGGTATGCTCTCCTCACTCCACAGACCCCCATTTGTGCTGACTTTTTCGCAATCCTTCCTATAAGGAAGCAGATATGTGGAAACCCTCTTTAATAAACGTGACTGCCCTGTAATGTAATGGGTAATGAATGCATTTCTCCTATTTCGGGTCCAGGTCAGCGTGGCGGCAAAGATGGCCCAAAAGATGTCGTTCGGCTTCTATAAATACAACAACATGGAATTTGTGCGAATGAAGGGGCCACAGGGTAAAGGCCACGCGGAGATGGCTGTGAGCAGAGTGTCCACCGGGGACACGTCTCCATACGGCACCGAGGAGGATTCCAACCCTGGGTCACCCCTGCTTGAGCGGGTGAGTTACGTTCTGCACCAAAACTTTCCAAAACTGGAGTACCCTATATGGATCTAAAATAAAAATATATATATATATATGTGTTTTGCAACAATAAGGTTGTTAAGGTCTTGAGACAGTTCATAAAATTTATATTATATATATTTTTTTGAGTTTTGTTTACCATTTTAATATCTTCCTCCCCACCAGGTCACGTCGTTCAGCACTCCCCCCACTCCCGAACGTAACAACCGTCCTTCCTTTTTCTCACCATCCCTGAAAAGGAAAGTGCCGAGGAACCGAATCGCTGAGATGAAGAAATCTCACTCCGCCAATGACAGCGAGGAATTTTTCCGGGACAGCGATGATGGGGGAGGTATGATTGATCAGATATTAAAGTAAGGGGGTATTAATAAAAAAAAAAAAAAAAAAAAAAAAAAAAATCCGTTAAATTTCTAAAGCAAATTAAATCTGTTCAATTGACCGTTTCCAAGCTGTAAGTTAAAGGGGTTTTCTACTTTTGGCAGCCCTTGTTTGAAAGACTCATTGAAACTTAGATTTTCACAAAGTGCTTGGAGCTCCTGTGATCAGCTGTGATCTGTGGAAACACTTGGTAGCAATTGTTCAATTTCCCTACAGTGCCACCACAGGTGAAATGAAGTATTACACAGAGGCCCATTCTTATCAGTAGTGCAGGATGGGTCCTCCAGAGAGACGCTCTTTACAGCTGATCTCTACTCTGCCTGTCAGATGAGGATCCTGAACCCAATAACCCAAGATTCCTTAATAGGGTGTATGGAAATGGGCTCTCTAAGCTGGACTACCCCTTTAAAGTGTATCCTCCATATTTTTTTTTTTAGGATTCAAAATCTATGTAACCATACTTGGTTTTCTTTTATAGAAGTCAGAGCTGTAGAAGTGCATAGACCTAGGGATCAATAATGTAATTCTTTCTGCCTGCAGTCTCCACTAGGTGGAGCTCTCTCCATAGTGATGTATACAGACGCTATTGAAAGCGATAGGAATCTAGCTCTCCTTACATAGTGACTGATTACAGGGGAGGGTCTGTCACAATGAGCTGCTGGCCATTAAAGCATCTGCTCTTGTGCCCCTCTCTGCAGATATCCATGTTACCAACCTGAGGTCGCGCTCGCTGTCTGGGACAGGGAGATCCTTGGTGGGGTCATGGCTGAAACTGAACAGAACTGACGAGAACTTCCTACTCTATGCACACCTGACCTACGTCACTTTGCCGCTGCAGCGCATCTTGTCAGGTCAGTCTTTGGGGTAAAAACTAAGTATTACACTGTTTTCTTCTGTGCCTTCTTTACAATGTGATGTGTACACTCAGTTGGTTACTACAGTCACAGCGCCACCCTTGTCTACAGATTGTGTCTGGTATTGCAACTTGTGTTCAAGGCTTATTTTTAATAACATTTTTATATACATTTTTTCCCTGTGTACATTATTAAATATATAATTTATTATTTATTAGAGATATATATATATATATATATATATTTTTTTTTTTTTAAAGCTTGCTACAACCACAAAGGGTCAGAATTTTTATATTTTTTTTTTCCTCCAGATATTTTGGATGTTCGACAGAAGCCAATCCTGATGTCATAGCAGATAAAGTTGGCACTGCCTTTGGGGAAAACTGCATTTTTCACTGCCATAGTGCCTAACCTGACCTGCAGTGTTTTTCGTGAGCAGCACTACCACCTAGTGTCCACCCAGTGTACCTGCACCGAACAAAGACGAGCGAGGGGACAAGCTTGTGCTTCCTACTGCCCACGACCCCGCAGTAGGAAAGAAATACCAGCCAGTCTAAAGTGCCTCTTTTTAACCCTTTCACCCAACGTCGCTGTTGCCATCTAGTGGTCCTACAAAAAAAACAAAACAAAAAAAGTCTGTAATTGCGGCCCATCATGCTTTATAAACAATTTGTTATACCTTCTTTTACTGCGCGGGGTGGGGGAGGGGAGAGCAGGCTCGTCAGTGTACGTACGCGGGTCCGGTCCGAGATTTTCAATGAATGTGGACACTGGACTGACTCTGTATTTTGGTGTCTTTCGTCCACCCTCCTGTTCTGCGAGTGATGTGTGCAGACGTCTGTGTCTGGGGACTTTTTTTTTTGTTGTTTATTTTATATACATTTTTGTGTGTAAAAGGGAAAAAAAATTGAGCAAAAGGACAAATTTCATCCTGTGACTTTTTTTTTGTGAATTTGAAAAAAAAAAACCAACTTGTATAAAAGTATTAATGATGTGATTGTTGTACCTTGCGCAATACAGACGAGGTCCCAAGACTGGAATTCGGTGGCTTTTTTTTTTTTCTTGTGGGGAGAGGCTCCTGCCGCAGTTGCAGTGGGGAGAGGCTCCTGCCGCAGTTGCAGTGGGGAGAGGCTCCTGCCGCAGTTGCAGTGGGGAGAGGCTCCTGCCGCAGTTGCAGTGGGGAGAGGCTCCTGCCGCAGTTGCAAGGGGGAGAGGCTCCTGCCGCAGTTGCAAGGGGGAGAGGCTCCTGCCGTAGCCAGTTTTCTTACAGGGCTGTAAGGAGGAGGAGAGGGAACACAGATTTTTTTTTTTTTCTTTATATAATTCTGTTTTTACCTCCACCCACTAAAACACACCAGCCTTTTAGGAGCAAACGGGATACAGGAAAAAACAAATGAAGTGCACATATGGGTTTTGTACAGCAGAGGGCGCTCTTAAAATGTTGAGTAACGCGGGTCCTCTGTCTTCCGCAGGTGATCGGTGCCGTCACTTCTACAGATCTGTGCCAGCTCTCACGTGTGAGCCGCAGTCTTTTCTTAGAACGTTGCCCATGTTCCTCCTGGAAAGCATTAAGTTACTTACCGGTAACAGCATTTTTCTCTGATCGCCCATGACGGCACCACGGAGAGAGGGGATCCGCCCACCAAGGACAGGAAACCTACGGATAAAAAGGCGGTACCACTCTCCCGCATCAGTTGGTTTCCTGTCCTTGATGGGAGACCTATGGACTTACCAGATCGACGTGGGAATTCCGGGGCCATCTAGTCCGGTTCAGGCAGCTGGGGTCCCTCTGCCTCGGCTAAGGTGGTGACCCGAAGCGCCACCGCGAAGGGCTAGTGGGCCTCTAGGGTGTGCGGGGGAGGTGACAAGGAGTTCGCGGTCACCTCCCCAGGTAAGATGCAGCAGGCAACATCCAGGGGGGTCCCTCTGTGGTTGCGGGAGGTGCGGCGGCCCTCCCCCCAAAAAAGCTGGCGTCAGTCTGCACACTGCACCGCCATCGGGCATGCAGAGCCGCACACTAAGGACTGCATAGGACCGGAGGCGCCGGTCAGCAGCGCCATATATGCACTCCCGGCGCCATCTTGCAAGTTCGGCGCATGCCCGGGATTAAGCTGGTCTCGCGAGGCGCCGGCGAAGCGCTCGTACCGCTTCTGCGCAGGCGCCGCTTGGATCCGACGGCGCAGGCGCCGGCGCTCCTCGCCATCAGCCGGGCGCTACTGCGCAGGCGCCGGCGTTCGGCGTCAGCCGGGCGCTACTGCGCAGGCGCCGGCGTTCGATCAGCCGGGCGCTACTGCGCAGGCGCGGATAATAAAAAAAAAAAAAAAAGCGGCGCGAAGGCTTTAAATGGGGAAAGCTACTTCCTCCTAGCGGCTCCGCAAATTTATCAGCAGAAGCCTCAAAAAAAGCTGCTTGCAACTACATCAGAGTGTTGTCAAAGCAGTGACCGCAGACCAGCAGCAATATGAGCGACCCGGCATCTCCCTTGCCAGAATCATCTCCACCTATAGCAGCGCCGCAGCAGCAGCAAAAAAGGCGACAGCAGCGCCAGGACACCAGCAACGAACGCCAGAGGTCCCAACGCAGTAAGGGGTCCAGTACGGCGTCGGGGAAAAAGCCAGAGGCGGAGAATCCCCAATCGGTATTTATGGGTCCTGGAGGTGGTAAGTGGATCTTCGTGAAAGTCAGAGACAGTAAGGTTATTATTTGTCTCTTTTAGGGGAGGAAGAGCGTAGGCAAAACAAAGCATAGAATTTGTGCCATCTGCAGAGAAGATCTTCCACCTGCCTGGGAGAAGACGCTGTGTAATACTTGCATACAGCAGACAGTATCTGAAAGTCTGCCAGGGTTTGCAACCGACTTAAAAAACCTGATTAAAGAGCAAGTAGAAGACACCCTTAGATCCCTAAAAAAGGGGAAAAAACGGAGAAAGACCAAGGATAGGTCTCCATCTCCGGTCTCAAAATCTGACAGCGACAGTGCAAGCTCAGTATCCTCCGACTCCTCCTCCTCCTCATCGGCATCATCCACTTCTTCCTCGGGGGGGCACAATTGTTTCCCTCTAGAGGACACCGATGGCCTTATAAAGGCGGTGAGAAGTACTATGGGATTAGTAGACTCCCACCCCAAAAAATCGGTACAGGACATCATGTTCGGGGGCCTAGAACAAAAAAAGAGGAGAGTTTTTCCACTTAATGATGCAATTGCAGCTTTAATCAAAAAAGAATGGAAAAAGCCCATGAAAAAGTCTCTCTTAACTCCCAAAAGGAAATACCCTTTTGAGGACGAATCCTGCTCCTTTTGGGAAAAAGCCCCCAAATTAGATGTGGCTATAGCCAAAGCGTCAAAAAAATTCGCACTCCCGTTTGAAGACATGGGGGTACTAAAAGACCCTATGGACAAGAAGGCGGACGCCTTCCTCAAAGGCTCTTGGGAGGCAGCAGGGGGGGGCTTAAAACCTGCAGTAGCAGCGGCGTGTACATCTCGCTCCCTAATGATTTGGCTAAACCAACTAGAGGGTCAATTAAAAGGGAAGACTTCCCGAGACTCCATACTGAATACTTTACCAGTGATGAGAGGAGCCGCGGCTTTCCTGGCTGACGCCTCGGCCGACTCAATCAGACTAGCCGCTAGGTCAGCAGCACTAGCTAATGCAGCCAGGCGCGCCCTCTGGCTTAAGAACTGGCCAGGCGACCTCCAAACTAAGACAAGACTGTGTACCATCCCCTGTGAAGGAGAATTCTTGTTTGGCTCCACTTTAGATGACATTTTAGAAAAAGCTGGGGACAAGAAAAAGTCCTTTCCTCCCTTGGGCCTCCCCTCTTACCGGAAGCCCTTTCGGAGCAAGAGGTTTTTCCGAAAGAACCCGGGGAGAGGCCAGGGGAAATGGGAGGATAAGAGGAACAAAAACAAGGGGTTTATCTTTAATAAAAACCCCAATGATAACAAGAAACCTCCGCAATGAAGGTTCGCCCCAGGTGGGAGGGAGGCTGTCTCGCTTTCTCCCAGCCTGGAAAAAGATTACCTCCAGTCAATGGATACTGAACATTATAGAATCAGGACTGAGGTTAACATTCAAGAGATACCCTCGTCCCTCTTTTACGATGACATCTACAAGGTCTTCAGCAGAGGAACAGCTGGCACTAGAAAGAGAAGTCATGGGGTTAGTAGAAAAGAGAGTTCTACTGGAGGTCCCCCCTCAAGAAAGAGGACAAGGATACTATTCCCCTCTATTTCTGAGAAGAAAACCAGACGGGTCTTTCAGAACCATCATAAATCTGAAAAGTCTAAACAACTACTTAGAGGTCCAGGCATTCAAAATGGAAACGATAAAGTCATCTATCAAGATGCTGTTTCCTCAATGCTTCATGGTGGTCCTAGACCTAAAGGACGCATATTATCACGTCCCAATACACAAGGATCACCAAAGATTCCTCAGGATGGCGGTTCACATCAGAGGAGTCCTAAGCCACTTCCAGTTCTCAGCTCTGCCTTTTGGTCTAGCCATAGCACCGAGGATTTTCACAAAACTGATTGCGGAGGTAATGGCTCACCTCAGGGAAGAAAATACCTTGATCGTACCATATCTGGACGATTTTCTGGTAATAGGCTCCTCCCCGCAGCACTGCGAGCAACAACTGGCAATTGTAATTCATTCCCTAAAAGAACTAGGCTGGCTAATAAACATAGAAAAATCCAGACTAATACCTTCTCAAGTTCAGGAGTACCTAGGTCTCACCCTAGACTCCATAGAAATGGAATGTCGGCTACCAGAGAACAAAATACAAAAACTAAAAAGTTTGGTATCGAGGGTTCAGTCTCTCCCCTCCATAACACTCCGTCAGGGTATGTCCCTCCTAGGCTCCATGACCTCTTGCATCCCCGCAGTCCAGTGGGCCCAATTACATTCCAGAGACCTCCAATGGCAGATATTGTCGGAACAAACCCGTCTAGGAGAGCATTTAGACGGGCGGTTAATTCTATCTCCTCGTACCAGCCACTCTCTGACATGGTGGAAATCGCAGGAAAATCTTTCCCAGGGGGTCCCGTGGGTAATTCAGATCTCAAAAGTCCTGACTACGGACGCAAGCCCTTCAGGGTGGGGAGCTCATTTAGACGATCTGGTAGCCCAGGGCACCTGGTCTCCGTCCCTAGCAGACAAATCCTCCAATATGAAGGAACTACTGGCAGTCAAATTTGCCCTTCAGAAATTCTTGAAAGTCCTTCACTCTCATCACGTAAGAGTGATGTCGGACAACCGGGTGGTAGTATCTTACCTCAATCACCAGGGGGGCACCCGTTCCAAAAATCTAATGGAAGTGACCAACTCAATCCTGCAAATAGCCGAGAGCAACCTCCTATCCATAACAAGTCTACACATAAAAGGGGAAGACAACTACAAAGCGGACTTCCTCAGTCGGTCCAGCCTAAAACAGGGAGAATGGGAACTAAATCAGGCAATATTTACCCAGATCACAGAGAAATGGGGTGTTCCCAAAATAGATCTCTTTGCGAGTCACCTAAACAAAAAAGTAACCTCCTTTTGCTCCCTATCTCCCCTGGGGAACCCAGTAGTTGTGGACGCTTTTCTGATGTCTTGGAGCCATCATCTGCTCTATGCCTTTCCTCCTCTCATTCTGATTCCAGCAGTGCTGAGGAAGATTCGGGAGGACGGGGCGCTGGTTATCTTAATTGCCCCGTTCTGGCCGAAGAGACCTTGGTTCTCATGGATGAGAAAGATGTCAATGTCCGACCCCTGGGTATTACCAGACCTTCAGGATCTATTGTCACAGGGCCCAGTCTGCCATCCAAGGGTCAAGAACTTGCACTTGACAGCTTGGCTCTTGAAAGGAAGCTGCTAAAAGACAGGGGGTTCTCCCCAGGGCTAATCTCAACCTTATTACAAAGTAGGAAGCCAGTTACAACGAAACAATATGGCAAGATATGGAAAAAGTTTTTGTCTTCATCAGGCGAAAAAGTAGGGAAAGAAATTCCCCTTAATTCCATACTAGAATTCCTACAAAATGGGTTGGAGATGGGGCTGGCCACTAGTACCCTGAAAGTTCACGTGGCAGCATTGGGGGCCCTATTCAATTTTGATTTAGCTTCAAATAGGTGGGTCGCTAGATTCATAAAAGCAGCAGGAAGATCAAGGCCTCTTCCGACAAAAATCGTTCCTCAATGGGACTTAAACTTAGTCCTTAAAGCCCTGACCAACCCACCATTCGAACCATTACACGAAGCTTCATTAAAAAACCTATCTCTCAAAACCGCTCTGTTAGTCGCCCTCACTTCTGCCCGTAGGGTCAGCGACTTACAGGCTCTTTCGGCTAACCCTCCTTACACACAATTTCTAGAGGATAGGGTCATTTTAAAAACAGACCCAGCATATCTCCCGAAAGTGGCTTCAAAGTTTCACAGGTCTCAAGAGATTTCTCTCCCCTCCTTCTGTCCCAACCCTGTAAATAGGAAGGAACAAACATTACATACACTAGATGTACGAAGATGTCTCTTACGTTACCTAGAAGTCACTAAGGAGAGTAGGGAGGATGCCTCTCTGTTTGTGTGTTTCCAGGGTCCCCGGAAGGGGAAAAAAGCATCGAAAGCCACCATAGCAAGATGGATTACGGATGCCATCAGTCTTTCGTATTCGGCAAGTGGGATGTCCGTTCCCGGGGAGGTTAAGGCTCACTCAACAAGGGCAGTGGCATCTTCCTGGGCGGAGAAGGCCGGAGTTCCTATAGACCAGATATGTAGAGCTGCTACCTGGTCCTCACCATCTACATTCTATAGGCACTATAGATTGGACCTAAACTCCTCTTCAGACCTTACCTTCGGTAAAAGGGTTCTGGAAGCGGTGGTCCCTCCCTGAATGTACTATCTATGCAATTCTCTCCGTGGTGCCGTCATGGGCGATCAGAGAAAAATATAGTTCTTACCGATAACGGTATTTCTCTGAGCCCATGACGGCACCCGTACATTCCCTCCCTTCACCTATGGGTGCTCACATTAAATAGTGCCACGATTTATTCATAGTTTACTAATAGTTTTTAAGTCACGCGGTATCTCGTTATGCTAAACAAGTTAAAGTTAACAAATGTTTTAGTAGTCTCCCATCATTTTCTATGTAAAACAACTGATGCGGGAGAGTGGTACCGCCTTTTTATCCGTAGGTTTCCTGTCCTTGGTGGGCGGATCCCCTCTCTCCGTGGTGCCGTCATGGGCTCAGAGAAATACCGTTATCGGTAAGAACTATATTTTTTTTGCGGCCCATGACAGCACCACGAGAGAGGGGATCCGCCCTTCAGGAACAGGAAACCTACAGATACAACTGACACATGGGAGAGGTGCCGCCCTTTTGTATTTCAGAGCCTAAGGCTGGGGTCACACATGCGTGTTTTACGTACGTAAGAGCGCAAAAACTACGTCCGTAAAACTCGCATTACATACGGCACAATGCTTCTCAATGGGGCTGCTCCTATTAGCCGTATATTACGGTTCAGTATTATACGGCGTTCTACGGCCGTACAAAATCGCAGCATGCTGCGTTTGTCAGCGTATTGCGCAAATAATACGCCAATGAAAGTCTATGGGGGCGAGAAAAATACGGATTCCACACGGACCAGCAGTGTGACTTGCGAGAAATACGCAGCGCTGTTAGTGAAAAGTCGGTAATTCAATTGCCGGCTTTTCATTTCTCCTTCACAAACCCGACAGGATATGAGACATGGTTTACATACAGTAAACCATCTCATATCCCCTTTTTTTTGCATATTCCACACTACTAATGTTAGTAGTGTGTATGTGCAAAATTTCAGCGCTGTAGCTGCTGAAATAAAGGGTTAAATGGCGGAAAAAATTGGCGTGGGCTCCCGCGCAATTTTCTCCGCCAGAATGGTAAAGCCAGTGACTGAGGGCAGATATTAATAGCCAGGAGAGGGTCCATGGTTATTGGCCCCCCCGTGGCTACAAACATCTGCCCCCAACCACCCCAGAAAAGGCACATCTGGAAGATGCGCCTATTCTGGCACTTGGCCACTCTCTTCCCACTCCCTGTAGCAGTGGGATATGGGGTAATGAAGGGTTAATGCCACCTTGCTATTGTAAGGTGACATTAAGCCAGGTTAATAATGGAGAGGCGTCAATTATGACACCTATCCATTATTAATCCAATTGTTGGAAAGGGTTAAAACACACACACACGATTTAAAAGTAGTTTAATGAAATAAACACAGCGGTTGTTGTAATAATTTATTGTTCTCGCAATCCATCAGGAACACCCTCGCTTGGAAAAATAATAAACGCACAAGATACATACCTTCTGGTGAACCGTCTCGTCCCACGAAGTAATCCATCTGAAGGGGTTAACTAATATTACAAGCAGGAGCCCTGCTAATGCAGCTGTGCTCCGTGCCTGTAATCCCCGGCGAATGAATGAAATGTAGGTCATTGACCTACATTTCCTTCAGTCGCGGTGATGCGCCCCCTGGTGGATGTCCTCATATGACCTGGAGCGTGGGAAAAAGTTCCCAGGCTGCAGTTCCTGAGAACATCCAGCAGGGGCGCCTCACCGCGACTCAATGTAAGTACAGATCACTGCTTTCCTTTCAGCACCCGGGGATTACAGGCACGAGCGAGTGGTTTATCGCAGCTCGTGCCTGTAATATTAGTTAACCCCTTCAGATGGATTACATCGTGGGACGTGATCTGACATCAGAAGGTATGTATCTTGTGTGTTTATTATTTTGCCAAGCGAGGGCCTGGAAATGGATTGCGAGAACAATAAATTATTACAACAACCGCTGTGTTTATTTCATTAAAATCCTTTTTAATCATGTGTGTGTGTGTTTTTTAACACTTTCCAACAATTGGATTAATAATGGATAGGTGTCATAATTGACGCCTCTCCATTATTAATCTGGCTTAATGTCACCTTCCAATAGCAAGGTGGCATTAACCCTTCATTACCCCATATCCCACCGCTACAGGGAGTGGGAAGAGAGTGGCCAAGTGCCAGAATAGGCGCATCTTCCAGATGTGCCTTTTCTGGGGTGGCTGGGGGCAGATGTTTGTAGCCGGGGGGGGCCAATAACCATGGACCCTCTCCTGGCTATTAATATCTGCCCTCAGTCACTGGCTTTACCGCTCTGGCGGAGAAAATTGCGCGGGAGCCCACGCCAATTTTTTCCGCCATTTAACCCTTTATTTCAGCAGCTACAGCGCTGAAATTTTGCACATACACACTACTAACATTAGTAGTGTGGAATATGCAAAAAAAAAAGGGGATATGAGATGGTTTACTGTATGAAAACCATGTCTCATATCCTGTCGGGTTTGTGCAGGAGAAATGAAAAGCCGGCAATTGAATTACCGGCTGTTCACAGATATCGCGCTGAATGAAATCTAAATACAGAATATATATATGTGTCTCAATGAATATATATATATATGTATGTATGTATGTATGTATGTATGTATGTATGTATGTATGTATGTATGTATGTATGTATGTATGTATGTATGTATGTATGTATGTATGTGTTTTCCCTAACATTTGAGCACATAAATCCATTAGATGTCGGTTTTGCAAGCCTGCGCGAAAATCTCGCAGTACGGATGCCATACGGATTACATACGGAGGATGCCATGCGCAAAATACGCTGAAACACCCTGACTACGGATCACTATTTTGGGAACATTTCTCCGTATTACGGCCGTAGTACGGACGTATAATACGTGGCGTATTGTCTTACGCCATGTGTGACTCCAGCCTGAGAGGGACTACCGCGGTTATTGGCACATATATATAACCATTCTATACAAATATCCTATTTTAACTGTAAACTAATTAATTATCATACGTGAAAAACTTTATTTATTTTTTTTGAGGAAGTGCAGCCCCCCGTGAAAAGGGAGGGAACTAACGGTGCTGTCATGGGCCTCCGAAAAAATGCCGTTACCGGTAAGTAACTTAATGCTGTATTCGGACTCCCATGACAGCACCATGTGAGAATTACAGAGATGTAAGCTACTCTAGGGAGGGACTATAGTCGGCCGCACAGCACCCTTAGCCCGAAGGTGAGAACCCCAAGTCCAACCGATAGTGTTTGAAAAAGGTGGAAGGAGATGAGCATGTGGCCGCCTTACATATCTGGTCGATTGACACTCGTGATCTTTCCGCCCTGGATGAAGCCATGGCCCGGGTGGAATGTGCTCTCAGATTCTGCAGAGCCGGACCACCACCTGCTGTGTTATCTAGAGAGATAGCCTCCCTAATCCATTTGGCTAGCGTGCATTTAGATACCCCAAGCCCCTTCCTAGGACCTTGGATGGATAAAAATAATGCATTATCCTTCTTCGTAGCTGAGATGTATTCTAGAAGGCATCTTTTAACATCTAATATATGGAGGTTTCTTCCGAAAGGTTAGGAAGAAAGGATGGCAAGACTATTTCCTGCGACCTGTGGAAGTGGGATGTTACTTTAGGCAAGTAGGCTGGATCTGGTCTCAGGACTACCCTGTCCTGCAAGAATTCTGTATAAGGGGGAAGTCTAGAAAGTGCCTGGATGTCTCCTACTCTACGAGTAGATGTTATTGCTACCAGGAAAGCCGTTTTAAGGGAAAGCATTTTTATTGAGGCTGACTGTAGGGGTTCAAACGGGGCCTCTGTCATGGCTGAAAGGACTAGGTTGAGATCCCATGGTATGCTTTTACTTTTGTGTATGGGTCTAGCTCTACCAGCTGCCTTAATAAACCTAGAAACCCAATAGTTATTGGCAATGTTACAAGAGAACAGGGCACCCAAGGCTGAGACGTGTATTTGTGGAAAGACAACTCCAAACCCTTCTGCAGAAATTCTAGGATCTGCCGTATCGGAACCCCCTCTTTGATGTTAAAATCTGAAGAGGCCAGGAACTGCCTCCAGGTCCTAGAGTAGATTTTTGTTGTAATTTGTTTTCTACTCTTCAGAAGGGTATCGATTAAATTTGGGGAGAAGCCTCTATCTTTCAACAATGACCTCTCAAACTCCAGGCCGTTAAATTAAGTCCCATCACTTGTGGATGGTTGATCGGGCCCCTGGCAGAGCAGGTCCGGAAGGTCTGAAAGCACCCAGGGATCGCATACTGACATAGTTCTGAGCCACACGAACCAGGTCCTCCTCGGCCAAAATGGGGCAATTAGTATGACTTTTGCCTGATCTTCCCTGATTTTCCTCACTACCAGAGGTAATAGGGTCAACGGTGGGAACGTGTAAGCTAAGGAGAAATCCCATTTTATCAACAAGGCGTCCACTACTAGAGGGTTCTCTCTGGGACTTAGGGAACAGAATTTTCTCACTTTTCTGTTTTCTCTGGTGGTAAAGAGGTCCACCTCTGGTTAACCCCATTTGCGGACAATCTGATTGAAGATGTCTATGTTCAGAGACCACTCTCCTTGCCTTAGAAAGTCTGCTTTTACATTTTTCTTCCCTCTGATACAAAGTGCTGTTAAAGATTGAAAATGTCTCTCTGCTGTTTGGAATAGGCGATCTGCCACTTGCATCAGAGCCTCGGAACGTGTTCCACTTCGGTGGTTGATACCGGCTACTGCCACCTGGTTGTCCGAAAGGATCTTGACATGCTGACCCTGTAGATATACGAGGAGTTTCTTAATCGATAATTGCCATCAACTCCTTCTGGTTGGATGAGGCTCCCACCTGGGAGTCCCATTTTGCCCTGAACCACGATGTCACCCATATGGGCCCCCCACCTCGAGGGGCTGGCATCCGTGGTTATTACACAAGTTATATGTGTCACCCAGGGAACTCCTGAAGTTGTCTTTGCTTAGCCACCATCTAAGAGATGTAATACTATCTGACCCTGCAGGAACCCTCCCAAGGCTCTATCCTTAGCTAGAACGTCTTTTTGTAAAGGTCTAGTGTGAAACTGAGCCCACCTGACAGCTGGGATACATGACGTCAGAGACCCTAATAGGGACAAAGCCTGTCTAAGGGTCACGGAGGGTCTATCGATTGCCCTTAACGCCTGTTGTTGGATGCGTATTAACTTGTCTGGTGGAAGACGACACTGCTGGGCTTCAGAATCTAACAGTAGACCTAGAAATCTCTGAACTTTTAGGGGCTGTAACCGGGACTTTTCATAATTTATTATCCAGCCTAGGTGTTCTTGCCTGGCCCTAGCCGTTCCCACTTGTGATTAGGCAATGATCTACTGAATTCTCCACTATGAGAAAGTCATCTAAATAGGGAATAAGAATATTGAATTCCCATAAATGCGCCACGACCTCGGAAACTATTTTCGTGAATACCCTAGGGGCAGCTGATAGACCGAAGGGAAGCGCCCTAAACTGAAGATGGCGAACTACTCCTCCCATAAAAACCGCCACCCTTAGGAATTGCTGGAATTCTGTATGGATAGGTACATAATCCGCGTCTTTTTTAAATCTACGACTACCATGAAACCGGTTTAAAACAGCATCTTTATTGTTGAACTGATTGATTCCATTTTCAAGCTTCGATTGACCAGAAACTCATTAAGAGACTTAAGGTTTATAATGGTTCTAAATGACTTGTTTGGTTTCTGAATAAGGAATCCTCTACCTCTCTGATTCCGGAACCTCAATCGGGACTTTTTTTTTAAGACGCAATCTCACAACTTCTGCTTCCAATGCCGTTTGTTCAAGGGGAGAAGAGCGCAAGGGAGTCAATTTAAAATTATCTCGTGGAAGGTGGACTAATCTCAAGTCTGAGTCCATCCGATATTATGCTCCGCACCCAATCACTATTTTTGAATTTTGACCATGCTGGAAAGAAGGCCGACAATCCATCTTTGATGCTTTAGCCACTGCAACATCCAATTTAAGGGCCTTGTCCCAGGTGTTAACTGCTGGATAGTCGAATTGGTATCTACGCTTAAGCGCTGGTGGTAAAGAACCCTTTTTTTTTTTTCAGGTTTTTTCCATTCCTGGAAAATTAGCTCCTGGATTTTTTCGTTCAATGGGAAAGACCTACGTTTCCTTTGATCCAGCCCGCTGAACATCATCTCGTTTGCATAGCTGCGGTTTAGGTTCCGCTATGCCCATCGTTCCTCTGACTGATTTTACTAGCTTATCTATCCGATCCAGACAGAAACGGCCAGTCTTCTTCTGCTGAAGAGGACTGAATCGTGGGAGCCCTCATCTCTTTCCCCCTCTGATGAAGAATCAGAGTCCAAAGGGGCCTTGTATTTTGAGCTTCCTGCTTGGGACAGGGACCTCAGGGATTCCCTTACTTCGGCTCCGACCATCTCTTTCAGGCTTGCCGCATGAAAAGATTCTTCTGCTACCTGGACCTAACGTCACTCCGTCCCTTCCATGAGACCACACCGTCTGCTGGATACAGGGGGTGCATAATTTTTGGGGGCATGAATCTGGTAAGGGGACTCCCCAGAGGGTGCACTCCTGGTGTTTCGCCTTACCCACACACTTTTTCACCTAAAATAATAAAGTATAAGGGGTACTCCTACCTGGAGAAGCTTTTACATCTGGACTGGTCACACCTTCTGTCACGCTCCTTCTTCTTGGGCTTCTGTCGTACATCTTCCAGCAGCTGAGGCTGCTGCTCACGATCACTCTCCATCATGACTGAGGCCAGAAGCATGGGTCCGAAGCTGGAGCCTGCTTAAATCCCTTTTTCCGGTCAGCAGATGGCCATGCGTTGTCCCCTTAATTGGACCTCTGCTCCAGAATTGCAGCTGGATGGTCAGAAGGCCCACATGAATCCGGCGTCCAAAATCCGGTGGGCGCCGCCATCTTGGAATCACTGCACATGTGCAGCAACCCCGGCGACCCGGAAGCGCTTGCCGGCCCCGCCTCCGAAGTCACCGGGGCCAAGCAACGCCTTCCAGCCTAAGTTCAGAGCGGCGCGGGACGCCAGCAGTGCTCCAAAACAGCGCCCACCATCATGTCGCCGGCACCCCGCAACCCTGCTGCACTGCACACTCGCTGGAACAGGAACTTCTGGGGCATAGTCACCTAGAGCTGGCCTCCATGGAGACGGAAATCCACCGGACTCCGCTTCCTGCTGCAAACGTCACCGCTGTGCAGCCCAACCAGGACCACCGTGACGTCTCCAGGAACCCCGCACCGACCGAGGTAGGAGACCACCTCGCTACCGGATTCGGCCGGCCTGGGATCCATAGGAATCTTCTGTAGGATCCTGTCCCTACAGGAACAGGAAACCAACTGATACATGGGAGAGGTGCCGCCCTTTTGTATCTGTAGGTTTCCTGTTCCTGAAGGGCGGATCCCCTCTCTCGTGGTGCTGTCACGGGAGTCTGAATAAATGTATAGACAATTGGGTGTTACCATTTCCCTCATCATTCAGTTGTGTTTCTCCAATCCGAGCGTGCCGTACAGACCATGCCCCACCAATGAGGGAATCCATTTCCTGGAGGAGTAACTGAGGAGCAGCCATTGACCACAAACCACAGAAGGACCAATATATACTGCCTGTCCCCATTGTATGATGCTGCGGGCAGAGATTTATTGCGGTGTGGTTGAATCTCCCGGGACAGGGAGGCCTCTAACTGCAGACATCTTGTTACATTAGTAATGGCGCGGTGTCTAGTAACTCACGAGGCACCAAACCTTCTCCTTCACCGTGTTACCATTTCGCCCTATATGTAGATTTCCAGTGTCAGGAACGGATCCATCAGAGACTGGAGGCTAAACACGGCCGGGTAACATAACGGGAATCTCCATGTAACAGCACTGTGTTACATAAAGAGTGGTCACTGTACACGCATCATGTTACCTCCTGTATTATACTCCAGAGCTGCGCTCACTATTCTGCTGGTGCAGTCACTGTGTACATACATTACATTACTGATCCTAAGTTACATCCTGAATTATACCCCAGAGCTGCACTCACTATTCTGCTGGTGCAGTCACTGTGTACATACATTACTGATCCAGAGTTACATCCTGTATTATACCCCAGAGCTGCACTCACTATTCTGCTGGTGCAGTCACTGTGTACATACATTACTGATCCTGAGTGACATCCTGTATCATGCCCCAGAACTGCACTCATTATTCTGCTGGTGCAGTCACTGTGTACATAGGATCAGTAATATATGTACACAGTGACTGCACCAGCAGAATAGTGAGTGCAGCTCTGGAGTATAATACAGGATGTCACTGGGTGGCTACCAGTTCTGTCCTGTCCCTGTGCACCCTTTGTATCGGGGTACTGTTGCTGCATGTTCTGATAATCTTGGACTGTTTTTCTCTGAGGTTTTGTTTACCTCTTCACTCATTTCCTCAGCGCCCACACTCGTAACTCCACTGATTGTGCAGCGGTTTCAGCCCTAGAACTCGTCGGTGTCTCTGCTCCTCGTGTACAGGGGGATGAATGATCGCAGTAACAATCATGTCTGCATCGACCAGTGTATTAGGCCGTATCAATATGGGCCGATTGGGGCTCGATCATGTAGAAAATTTGCCATTATCAATGCTGCTAAGGCTGAAAGGTAACGATGACTTCCTATGGGGAAAAGTAGTTACTTAAAGGGGTTTGGGATGGAATTTATTTATTTTACATAATTACATGTACTTGGGGCTAAAAATCAGTTTTGCATTTTGAATTAAACATTTTGCCTATTTATAGGCTCTTTATGTTTTCCAGAACATTCAACTTGCATGTTGCCTGTGGTCATAAGTCAGATAAAACAAGCTCAGAAAAAAAAAAAAACAGATTAGCATTATAAACTCCGTCAGATTAGGAAGATCAGCTCACTGATGGATTTTCAGTGAGATCATTCCGCAGCCAGTGCTAGACAGAGCAACCACCACCCACCGCCGGAGCCCACCTCAAAGCAGGGGGGATACTGCCAGCTGACATACTATTCCGTCAGCTGGCAGAAAGGGGTTAAAGATTTCTTTCTTCTTCTAAGAGAGGACCAAAATGGTAGTGATGGGATCCCAGTTACAAGTTACCCATGTGCATGAGTGCCAGAATGGACGCCTCACTTAATAGCAGAAATTGGAGCCAGCTCTGATTGCTGCTGTCCTACCTAAACCCTACTGAGGTTAAAGCAGTCTCTGCTGGATAATCTGGTATCAGATGGTTATGACCTGGACCGATCAGTGGCTGCATTGGGTAACAATTCCTCAGTCACTTTGCCCTCACCGCCGTGTACTATATATCCACACAGATTAGTAGGGAGGAAAAGGATCAAAGCATAGAGACCTTCATAAGTTGCCAGATCGTGGGCAAAACTTTGCATAAACAATAGTGCAGGTGAATAGAAGAAACTTTGTAAAATCAGCTCTTTCCTCACTTATGAGCCACTTCTTCATCCGTCAATTTTATCATTCGTGCTGTAAAAAAAAAAATCTCATTAGTCTTTTCTGAGCAACTTAACTCCATCTGGCAAAATCCATAATCCTGTGTAGAGCGGGAACAGACACAGCGAGATCAGGACGAGCTTTCTAACAAGTCTCTTACCTCCTCTCAGAGCTGGATTCATATCGCCACCGATCAGTACTACTGTGTACTTTCCTCCATCTTGTGGCTGGTCTCCAGGTAGGGGAAACAATGGCAGTCGCTGTATACGCACCAGCTCAGAGTCAACTACAAATTAGAGGGTCTGCAAAACCACAAGTCTGGAGCTGCTGCAGACCACGGTGTGCTCTTAGAGGTATGCCCAACATGCACATCGGCAAAACAGCTTCTGGAACACTTTGGAGAAATGGTTATATGCCAAGCTGTTAGTACCCCTAGCATGAAGACTAGAGGGGTCCGGCTACAGTACATTATCTTCCCCCACCCCATAATCCCAGGAGACCACACTGGGGCAACACCATGAAGAGACCTTCATGACAGAACATCTTACTCCCAGAATTATGTTGTGGGGGGTATAATGTAGAGTAGCCGGACCCTTCTAGTCTTAATTCCAGATACTTTAATAGCTCAATGTTACATTTTGCGGTTGAACAAATAGTGCGGCCATTTCTCCAAAATGTACCAAGAGCGATTTTTCAACACGCCAGGCTGCATGTTGCCACTATGAGCAGCCTGTGGCTTAAACATCCACCATGGCTACTGCATCTCCAGACTTGTCTCCCATGGAGCACATCTGGGATGGCATGGGTCAGTGATAACACAGGAGCTGCCAGCAGAGGATCTTGATGATTTGCCTAGAACCTTCCCTCAGATGACCATTAATATCCAAGGCTGCAAGTGCCTGGATTTCTCCATACTGAATTGTTTGTTTTTCATCATTTGCAGATCATGTTAAAGAAAGCGGCCATATTTTACCAACATCATAACTCCCATTAATGACAATGTACAGACGTCAGCAGAGTCCATCTGTCAGAACTTTACATCTTCCATTAATGACAATGCACAGATGGCTGTAGGGTCCCATCTGTCAGAACATTACAGCTTCCACCCTCAATCCAAAACTTGTACAAATATCTGCCCTCAAGACTTCACCATAATGGAGTTGGGATGATCAGAATTGATTTTTTTTTTTTTTTTATTATTAATCAGATATTTTAGTATATTTCTGTGCAATCTGACAAAGGTGCAAAATACAAGGAGGGGTAAGAGAAAGAAAGAAAAACAAACATTGTCAAGTAGTTGTACAAAGATGTCCATTGCTCACAGAATATAAAAGATAGTACAGGGGATGATGCGGGTATGTTACACCGGGAGGTCGGTATCCGCAGGCGGCTTCTCGCCATCTACACAGATGATGTGACTAATTTTCTAATAGGCAGCAATGGTCTCTGCCGAACTACAAGTTCCAGAAGGTCAACACAACAGACTAGTCAGTCAGCTCAGATGTAAGGCATGGAGAAATAGGGGGGACCTGATCCCTCAAAGGTGTTTTATAGCTGTGGCTTTTATTTGTGGAACCACCCCTCAGTAGCTTGCAATGTGGCTGTTATTTGTGATGAGAGCTCTACATGATCCTTAGTAAATACGGCCAAGGAGGACCACGTCCATCAGACCATTACACGACCATCATACATCCAAGGGCAGCTGTTCAACAATACGTAGCTCCTGAGCACTAATGAAACTACAACTCCCAGCATGCATCAACATCCAAGCGGTGGGCATGGACAACTGCACTAAGACATGTGATAGGGAAGGACACCCCAGACCATGAGGGCGCTCATATCATTGCTGAACTTCTAAAAAAAAAAAAAAAAAAAATAATCGGTTTACCCCCCTACAAGCCCTTTAATGATTAGCCATATTTCCTAAAACTGTAAATACACCTTTCAGCAAAAAGAAAGGGAGGAGAAAAAAAAATATATGTATTGAATAATGAGCCCATGTAGTTTCCAAAAATTAGGACTTTGGGTGTACAGACAAAACACCAAAAACCACTCTGCACCGTCAGGGCCTGACAAGCACCATTTATTTCACTGCCACTTACTCATCGTCCACTCTTGAAACCATCCAATCCCAAAAACACATTGAATCAGCACAATATTAACATGTACAAAATAGATTTAAGATGGAACGATTACCAAGTTTTGAGCCACTAAAGCACCCGTCATATCAGTAAGTAAACGAGCTTATGGGTTATGAGTCCAGATATCTCCTTTTCAGCACCGCCGATGAGTCCTACGTGGGCCAACCACCCCGCAAGAGTAATACGTAGGACAACCACCCCACAAGAAGAGTCCCGGACTCATGGAAAGTAACCACTTCCAACCCAATACTGGAATGACACCGGTATGATGGGAAAACCAGAACCCCAGATGATGGCATCATATCCCAAAACCTAGCCACAGGCAGGTTCCCCGTTTGAAGGGGTTGACTTGCAACGCTTACTTATGCTTGATAACCCCTTGGAAAATAAAAAAAAATATATATATATATCAGCCCTGATCCATTAACCAGAAAAAAAAAAACAAAAAAAAAAAACCCCAGACATAGTTGATGTCAAAATTTATCAGCGTTTGCTCCTCAGATACACCCAGTCCAGACTTGTGTATCAGTAAGGGGTCTGAAAATCTGAGATTTGGGGGATGGGTATGAAAACAGATAAATCAAATATAATTTATATAAACGGTAAAAGGGATCCCCCCCCCCCCCATCAGCGAGATTTATCCCTGGTATCGAGCGCCAATGCAGTTTTAGCCTCCTCAAAAGCTTTCAAACACTCTTGCCAAAATAAAAATATCAGAACCTATGATGCAGCTTGTATTCATTAACTCAGCTAGTCACCCGTGGGATCATCTGGGAAAAGTTGCACTAAACCAGCATTACCCAAAGAAGTGGTGACTCCAACCTCCTGCTTTGGGAAACTCCAAAACATCAATTTCTGGTACCTGGAGGGATATGTAACGGTTCCCACATGACAATTATATTTATTTTGCAAGACTGTCTTTGCTATGAAAAGGGGAAAACTAGTAGTGTTTCCCAGGAGGCTTATCCAACACTAGGGGTGGATTACTGGGGTAAATTTTTCCTCCTATAAGGGGGTGTATAGTTATGGCATCACGTCATAATTAGGGGATCATTAACAATCCTGACAAGTGCTGGTTTAGCAACGTGTGCCAATTCTCCAGCCCCATTGACCGGGACAACACCTTTTATCTGAGGACAGACCCCCCATCGATCGTTGGGAATACCCCTTTTCAGATCATTGGTCTGGTGAAGGGAGTCAGGACCAATGTAAAATAGACATTTTTGTGATTTAATACAGAAATTGTCCACAACAAGGAAAGTGAACGTCAGTCACAACGGCATTCAGAGCACAAAGAAAGCAATGCGAGTCCTTGATCGTCGCATAATGCTTTCCATTTCCTCACAGAGCGGTTGTATGCGAGGACCGACTAAGGCTTAGGCTGTGATAATCAGCCATTCACATTGACAGCAGGCAGATTCCTTTCTTACTTGACACCTTTCCTTCCTTAAAGCTTCGTTACCATCCAAATCTTTCCTGACCCAAAAAATAAAAAATTAAACTTTGAAAAAAATGTTTTAAATCTTTCTGTATTGAGAAGATACGCGGGCCATAAAATCAGGAACTTGAAGAACGGCAACCCTTAAAGTGTGATAAATGAGCAGCAACTTGGCGGAAAAAAAAAAAATTCCATGAAGGCATTCGGGGTGGGGGGTATATTAGGCCCCTTTTTTCTCCAATAGAATTTTGTGCAGCTCGTCAGCGTCCTCTGTGGTTTTTACTCGGATTAGCATGGTGGCGGGGACGGACTGCTTTTTCTCGTCGATAGGAGGGTTGGGGACGCAGACGATCATCACATTGTTCTTTCCCATTCTTGAACACGGCAGCGAGGGCTGGACTAAAATGTTCAACAAGATGTTTCCTGAAATTATTAAAAGGGACATCTGTATTAGAAAATTAAAAAAAAAAAATTCCAGCCTCCCATTAGTGAGCGATTCTGTAATTATCCTACAAGAAAAAGCAGTCTGGAATAAATGGAGGAATACAAGGTGCCGTGCGTTACCGCAGCATCGGGCTTGGTGATCCACGTCCACAGTGATGGAAGTCAGACATTCTCCCCAGTGGAGAAACGCTGCAGCTGAGAAAGCGAGGATTTTTTCAGAAGTGGTTTCTAGTGATGAGCAAACATGCTCAGATAACATCTTACCTAAGCATGCTCGGGTGATATACGAGCACGCCCAGATGCTCACATATTATGTTCGAGTCCCTGTGGCTATTAGGAAATCTATACATGTGTTCAGGCTGTCTGACAGCAGCAAATCATGGACTGACATAATATACAAGCACGGCCAGATGCTCTGATAACACCCGAGCATGCTCTGATAAGACATTACCCGAGCACGTACGCTCATCTCTAGTGGCTTGGTCTTTATTTGCCAGTCAATCACAGCTATGTACATCCTCAGGTTGCAGACATCAGTGAATACTTTGGTGGAGGACAGAGCTTCCGGCTCCTTCATCCACCAATCGGCGAGTGCAACTGAGAAAGTGGATGTGATTACATCACTACATCCCTCCACAGCAGTCACTGTTTCTAACGTGGCCCCTCGGGAAAGTGAATTGCCCACCTCTGCTATGGACTGATTGGCCAGTCTGCTCTCCAGAGGACTCAGTGATTTTAGGTTGCACAGCAGGGACACCTACAGTTAGGAGATAGTGCAGCAAGTCTTTCACAGACACCCAAGAAATTACAGAAAATAATTTATAGCCCTGATCTATCATCAGAATGGAAAGTTTCACAGTTACTGAGACCTAAATCAGATCTTCACGGCATTTTCCCATATTCATATTCGGAGTATTTAAAGGGAACCTGTCACCACGTTTTTGGAAGATGGGATAAAAATAGCGTTAAATAGGGGCAGAGGTGGGCGTTACATTAGTGTGTGTGTTATGCGTTTATTACCCACCTAAGTTGCCGAAATAACTTTGCAAAGTCTCCGTTTTCGCCTGTCAATCAGGCTGGTCAGGTCGCATGGGCGTTGTCTTCCCCCAGATTTGGCGTAGTTTTCCGTTGGTGGCGTAGTGGTGTGCGCATGCCCAAAGGTCCGGAATCCTCTTCCAGGGGATTTAAAATAGCGCGGTGTTCGTTATTGCATTGGTGATCGGTGGGCGCGGCCATCTTCCTTTGGCCGCGCGTGCGCAGAAGCGGCGCTCTGCTGGCCGCGGCTTCAGGAAAATGGCCGCCGCGATATCCATCTGCGCACGCGCGGCATCCCGCGGCCATTTTCCTGAAGCCGCGGCCAGCAGAGCGCCGCTTCTGCGCACGCGCGGCCAAAGGAAGATGGCCGCGCCCACCGATCACCAATGCAATAACGAACACCGCGCTATTTTAAATCCCCTGGAAGAGGATTCCGGACTTTGGGCATGCGCACACCACTACGCCACCAACGGAAAACTACGCCAAATCTGGGTGAAGACACCACGCCCATGTGACCTGACCAGCCTGATTGACAGGCAAAAACGGAGACTTTGCAAAGTTATTTCGGCAACTTAGGTGGGTAATAAACGCATAACACACACACTAATGTAACGCCCACCTCTGCCCCTATTTAACGCTATTTTTATCCCATCTTCCAAAAACGTGGTGACAGGTTCCCTTTAACAGCGCCAATGACAGCGCCAATGACAGGTGTGAATACGAGCCTTTATGATGTACCGAGGATCTGGTACTCACCTAGGTTAGTATCGGCACGGATCAGCAGCTGCACCTTTTTATCTCCTAACGTTTTTAGATGAAGGGTGCCGACTCCTTTCTCCTTAAATTCGTTATCTTTTTTGTAGAATAGTTTGCACCTAGAAGGAAAAGGAGATTTTGATTTGATAAGTTTGGAGAATGAAATAACGCTGCACATCTGGTCCTCCACTATATCTAGAGGAGAGAGAGTCTGTACAGATTATCAATGAACCTTGTAATCATATGCTGGTGAAGAGGAGAACCAGATTTTGTGGGCGATCTGAACCCAAGACCGATATTGGCAGAAGGAACAAAAAAAAAAAAAAAAAAAAAATATTTTTTTTTAGAGACCCTATCCTCTCCTCCAAAATAACACTGAGCATTAGAAGGAAAACCATGGCACTTTCCACCGGGTGCGACCGTGAATTTTTTTTTCTCTCTCCATCTTATTTAATGCCTGTAGTAGGAGGTGATAAGTACATGGCTAGCAAATTTTACACTTATTTAAAAAGGAGTCTTATGCTGTGATAAAAGGGATATGTAATGACATCTCGACCACCAGTCACCAGGTCACTCGTGGTCACATGTCTTATCGGGGTGACATCCCATTGTTAACATTTAAAGACTGATAACGTGCAAAAAAATTTTTGTACGAAAGCCAAGAGCATTTGATACTAACTTTTTGGAATAGAAGGCATCATCTTCTTTCACTTCTTGAATAACAACTTTTGGCGGCTCTTCCACTTCTTCCTCATCACCGCCTTCACCTGAAATATTTTAAAAAAAGGTGGAAGCATGAAAACAAAGGGGGGGGGGGGAAAAAAAAAAAAAGAAAATTTGTATCAGGGTGAAGTATAGCTTTAGCGACGAACTTTGAATCAAAGAGGAAATTACAACTTTCTTGGAAGTAATAATAATAAAAAAAAAGTAGCATCTTCAGGGGCTACTTTGTATTGCTGGGACCCCCACAATCCTGAAAAGGAAGAAATGGCACGTTGGACCGTTTTGGATAGGTCATCAATATCAGAAAGGTAGGAGAACCAAAGCCCAAAACACCAACCGGAGTGGCAGGATTTGGAACCACACCAATCTGACCATGATTGACAATCAGCGAAAAAATCTCAGTAAAAACAATAATTGGCCCCCTGATCCAATAGCTGTGTACTATGTATACACAACAAATAACACCCTATGCTCCACTGTGACGTATTCCTCAGGCACCATTATTTAGGTGTATGTGCACATTTACCTGATTCTTCGCTTTTCTTGGTGGACGCTGATACAACAGGAGAGGGTCCGACGCTGCTTTTGTTTGTATCTTTACCAAAGAGACTGGCAGCCCCAGCTACAAACGAGAATCCAGCCGCAGACCCAGAGCCAAAGGAAGTAAAGCTACTAGTGTCCACCTTTTGGCCGAATGAGAAGAGCGAAGCAGACGGCGGAGTCTTTTTTTCTGAAGGGGATCGAGCCGGCTGTTCAGATTTATTCTCTTTACAAGTAAAAGTAAAGGATGGTTTGGGCTCCACCTTAGAGGAGGCGAACGATGGAATGGTCTGAAAGCCCTTGGAGTTGTCGCTCTCGGACCCGCTGTCTGAGCTGGTTCCGTATTTCTGCTCGATGGTGGCTATATGTTGTTCATAGTCTTTAAAGATCGGCGACAGATCACACAGAGGATTGGAGTCCACGTGCTTCACGATCCAGTCACGGACAGAGAAGTTTAGGGACGCCAACTGTTTGTTGTAGTCGCTGGAGCCGATGGACTTGTTTGGACCAGAACCAGAGGTAGATGAAGATTTCTCGCCGTTGGTTTTTGCAGCACTGGATGCCCCGGGGGCGGAAGATGCAGGACCGTTTGCGAAGAGAGACCCTGCGGATGAAAGACGATGTGGTAAGGGAATAAGGCATGAATGTACCACACTGGAAGATCCCCTAAGTGATCAATAAGGGTGAATTCACCCAAGAACAAAGAGCAGCTGTTACAAGCAGAGGAGCTTTGGGGTGTAAAATATATCTGAACACTTGGCACCGGAGTCCACAGACTACAGCGGACGGACTCCTATGGACGGTGGGGGGGTTCCTAGCGGAGACCCAGTTTGTCAGTGATATTGTTCAGTGTCAACTCCTGAGCCATTTATAGATGTGTCCTATCCAGACGACCACCTCTAAAGGTACCGTCACACTAAACGATATCGCTAGCGATCCGTGACGTTGCAGCGTCCTGGCTAGCGATATCGTTTAGTTTGACACGCAGCAGCGATCAGGATCCTGCTGTGATATCGCTGGTCGTTGATTAAAGTTCAGAACTTTATTTGGTCGTCAGATCGCCGTGTATCGTTGTGTTTGACAGCAAAAGCAACGATACCAGCGATGTTTTACAATGGTAACCAGGGTAAATATCGGGTTACTAAGCGCAGGGCCGCGCTTAGTAACCCGATGTTTACCCTGGTTACCAGTGTAAAATGTAAAAAAAACAAACAGTACATACTCACCTTCGCGTCCCCCACCGTCCGCTTCCTGCACTGACTGAGTGCCGGCCGCAAAGTGAAAGTACAGCACAGCGGTGACGTCACCGCTCTGCTGATAAAGAAGATGAACACGGCACTCAAGGTTCCTATGTGGTGCTCAAGTCAGGTTTCCAGCCCGTCAGTATAATAATCAAAAATCACTTGGCACTCAGAAGATTATTTTTGCAAGATGAATATTCCATTTATTGCGCACACCTATTTCGTCACATGATGGATCTGGTCTGGAAAAATATTACTGCAATTCCGTTCTTTATATTGTGCACCTTATGTATATTGTTATTCATTTTATTTTATATACTGCATATATTTCAGTTTGATAAAAAGGATTTTCTGATGAAGGTCTGATGTATGGACCGAAAACGTTTAATCTTTAACTGGATGCACAAATAAATGGAATATTCATCTTGCAAAAATAATCTTCTGAGTGCCAAGTGATTTTTGATTATTATGTCACCGCTCTGCTGTTAGAGCCGGCGCTCAGTCAGTGCAGGAAGCGGACGCCGGGGGACGCGAAGGTGAGTATGTAGTGTTTGTTTTTTTACATTTTACACTGGTAACCAGGGTAAACATCGGGTTACTAAGCGCGACCCTGCGCTTAGCAACCCGTTGTTCACCCTGGTTACCCAGGGACCTCGGCATCGTTGGTCGCTGGAGAGCTGTCTGTGTAACAGCTCTCCAGCGACCAAACAGCGACGCTGCAGCGATCAGCATCGTTGTCTGTATCGCTGCAGCGTCGCTTAGTGTGACGGTACCTTAAGGCTGAATGCACACGTAGCTTATTAGTTGAGCGGAATTTGTAGTGGCAATTCGGCAGCAACACAAGAATAAAAAAACCAACTCATTGGATCTGTAACGACTGTTAAACAGAACTGCGACAACTCAAACTCACCGACAGACTGTTTGCTTTCCCCCAGAGGCTTTGAGGCGAACATTGATGGTGTGCGGCTCCCGTTGGTCAGACCATCGAATGATTTTGCAGTAGATTCACTTCCAAATCCACCAAAATTTGCTCCGGACGGGGCGAATAAACCCTGAAATCCTTTAAAAGCTCCACTGTTCTCAGACTAGAGGGGGAAACACAGACACAGGTTTAGCTTCAAGTAGATGCAGGTGACAAGTTACCGACTTATCGCAGTTATTACCTCACTTCCGAGATTCCTCCTCTTCGCCTTCTTAATTTCTCTGCCCTTCAAAACGTCCTGACTGGCGACACAAAACCTTCCTGCCTGTAAGACGGATAGACGGACAATGAGACGGACATACAGTATCATGGGGGAAAATTGTGCTCTTGTTATACAAAGGCTAAAAGAACAAAGGGAGCAAGAACTTCACAGCATTTGTAAGATATTACAATCCTGGCAGAACTATTGGACCTCTAAGGCTCCAAACATTGTAGCACAACAGCCTCGATTAACCTCTTTCTAACATTGGGCGTAATGGTACGCCCACATCGGACTCAGCGCCGGAGCCCGCACCTTTCATCATTGCCTGTATGTAGCAGAGCCGGTCAAAACACTGAAATTTCTAGTCTTCCATGGAGACTATTGAAGCATGCAAAAAGTTAAAAAGAAAAAAAGTTATAAAATATTGAAAAAAAATCTAAATATAAAGTTCAAATCACCACCATTCAAAATAATAAAAAAAATTCAAACAGATATTTGGTATTGCCGTGTTCAGGATCATTCAATCTTTAACCCCTTTCTGCCAGCTGACGGAATAGTACGTCAGCTGGCAGAACCCCCGCTTTAAGGTGGGCTCCGGCGGCGAGCACACCTTAAAGCCGCGACATGTCAGCTGTTTTGTACAGCTGACATGTGCGCGCAATGAGCGCGAGCGGAATCGCGATCCGCCCGCGCCCATTAACTGGTTAAATGCCGCTGTCAAACGCAGACAGCGGCATTTAACTACCGCATCCGGCCGGGCGGCCGGAAATGATGTCATCGCCGACCCCCGTCACATGATCGGGGGTCGGCGATGTGTCAGGAAGGTAACCATAGAGGTCCTTGAGACCTCTATGGTTACTGATCCTCGGTAGCTGTGAGCGCCCCCCTGTGGTCGGCGCTCACAGCACACCTGCAATTCTGCTGTGTAGCAGCGATCTTATGATCGCTGCTACATAGCATAGCCGATCGGGTTGTGCCTGCTTCTAGCCTCCCATGGAGGCTATTGAAGCATGGCAAAACTGAAAAAAAAGTAAAAATAAATGTGAAAAAAATAAAAAAAAATAAGGAGATTTTTGTGTACTCACCGTAAAATCTTTTTCTCCGAGTCATCATTGGGGGACACAGGACGAATGGGTGTTATGCTGCTGCCACCAGGAGGACACTAAGTTAAACACACACAAAAGATTAACTCCTCCCCTGCAGTATACACCCACGGGCTGGACAATCCGGAGCCAGTTCGGTAACAAAGCAGTAGGAGTAAACCAGTTAATAACAGAAAACATGTCATAGTCAAAACACAGACTGAAAAGAAAAAACCGAGCCAAACTAGGCTAACAGGGAGGGTGCTGTGTCCCCCAATGATGACTCGGAGAAAAAGATTTTACGGTGAGTACACAAAAATCTCCTTTTCTCCTACGTATCATTGGGGGACACAGGACGAATGGGACGTCCCAAAGCAGTCCCTGGGTGGGCACAAGAAGTTATAAATGCTGTGCGTGCCTACGAGCTACCGATGAGACACTGCCGCCTGTAGGATTCGCCTACCGACGGACGCGTCTGCCGAGGCCTGAGAGTGCACATGGTAGTGCCTCGTGAATGTATGCAGGCTGGACCATGTAGCAGCCTTGCAGACCTGTGCTGCCGAAGCCTGGTGCCGGATGGCCCAGGACGCGCCGACTGACCGGGTAGAATGAGCTTTGATCCCCGGAGGTGCGGCGTGACCCTTGACACGGTAGGACTCTTGGATGGCGGAACGAATCCACTTGGCGATGGAGGCCTTGGAAGCGGGTAGACCCCTCCGTGGCCCCTCCGGAAGAACGAACAGGGCGTCTGACCTACGGAGAGACGCAGTTCTGGAGACATAACGTCTGAGACCCCTCACTAAGTCCAGAGTGTGGAGAGCCCTCTCCGTGCGGTGAGAAGGAGCAGGGCACAGTGAGGGAAGGACAATCTCCTCATTAAGATGGAAGGAGGAAACGACCTTTGGAAGAAAAGTCGGACATGTCCGTAGAACTACCTTATCCTGGTGGAACACGAGGAAAGGAGGTTTGCAAGATAGAGCTGCCAGCTCAGAGACACGTCTAATAGATGTGACAGCTACGAGAAAGGCAATCTTCCACGACAAGAACAGCAAGGACACTTCTTTCAAGGGCTCAAAGGGGGGCTCCTGAAGAGCACAGAGGACCAGATTTAGGTCCCATGGTTCCAAAGGCATTTTGTAAGGCGGAACCATATGAGAAACTCCCTGGATGAAGGTCCTGACTTGCAGTCTGTTTGCAATCCGTCTCTGGAAAAGAACCGAGAGAGCAGAGATTTGGCCCTTAAGAGAGCTGAGGGCAAGGCCCAAGTCTACTCCTGATTGAAGGAATTCCAAAATATGAGGAATAGAAAATTGGAGGGGGGAACGTCCCCGATCCCTGCACCAGGCGAAGTATACCTTCCAGGCGCGGTGGTAGATGCGCATGGAAGAAGGCTTGCGTGCGCGGAGCATGGTAGATATAACCGTCTGGGGCAGACCCTTCTGCCTCAGTACCCAGGACTCAACGGCCACGCCGTTAAACACAGGGCCTCTGAGTTCGGGTGGTAAATGGGCCCTTGAGACAGGAGGTCTGCGCGGCTCGGTAACCTCCAAGGTACGTCTGAGACCAGTTGTATCATCTCGGCGTACCATGTCCTGCGCGGCCAGTCCGGAGCGATGAGAAGTACTGGAATCCGTTCTGCCTTGATCTTCCTGATTACCTTCGCCAGAAGAGGAATTGGGGGAAAGATGTATGGGAGTCTGAAACCCTGCCATGAGAGGACGAGAGCGTCGGCTCCGAAGGCTGAGGGGTCGTGAGACCTGGCCATGTAGACGGGAACCTGGCAATTGAGGCGAGATGCCATTAGATCCACGTCCGGGGTCCCCCATCGAGAGCATATCTGGTGAAAGATTGCGGGATGGAGAGACCACTCTCCGGGATCGAGGCTGTGGCGACTGAGAAAGTCCGCTTCCCAGTTTTCCACGCCTGGGATGTAAACTGCTGAGAGTATGGAGTGATTGGTCTCGGCCCAGCGGAGAATGAGCGCTACCTCGACCATGGCCGCTCTGCTGCGAGTGCCGCCTTGGCGGTTGATGTAGGCTACCGCAGTGGCGTTGTCGGACTGGACTCTGACCGCCCGGCCGGAAAGGAACGGATGAAACTGGCGGAGAGCCAGTCTGATTGCCCGAATCTCTAGGATGTTGATGGGCAGCTGGGATTCCTGCGGGGACCAGCGACCCTGAGTCGAGTGACGTTGGAACACTGCACCCCAGCCGAAGAGACTGGCGTCCGTTGTGACAACCAGCCAGTGCACCGGAAGGAAAGACTTCCCCCGAGTCAGGGAGGACCTCTTGGTCCACCACCTGAGGGACTGCCTGATTGGGCGAGGGAGCAGGAGACGGCGGTCGAGCGAGGCGGGATTCCTGTCCCATACTGTTAGAAGGGCATGTTGAAGGGGACGGAGGTGAAAAACAGCAAAGGGCACTGCCTCCATCGCTGCCACCATCCTGCCGAGTACCCTCATGGAGAAACGTAGGGAGTGAGGGCGAGGTTGGGTAAGTTTTCGGACTTCTCTCTGAAGAGTGGATACCTTTTCCTGAGGTAGGAGTACCAGACCTTGAGAGGTGTCTAAAATCATTCCCAGGTAGGAAATGGTTTGAGCCGGGACTGGGGAAGATTTCCTGAAGTTGATTTTCCAACCCAGACGCAAAAAGGTATTTATAGTGACGTCCACTGCCTCTGAGCAGGATCGAAAGGAGGGGCCTTTTATGAGGATGTCGTCCAAGTAGGGCAACACCACTATGCCTCGAGCATGGAGAATGGCCACGGCAGCTGCCATGACCTTGGTGAACACCCGAGGAGCGGTGGCCAGCCCGAAGGGTAGGGCGACAAACTGAAAATGGTGCCCCTGGACCGCGAAGCGGAGGAAGCGCTGATGAGACGGTAGGATGGGAATGTGCAGGTACGCGTCTTGAACATCTAGAGATGCAAGGAACTCGCCCTCTTCCAGAGAGGCAATTACCGAGCGGAGGGACTCCATACGGAATTGACGAACGCGGACGTATTTGTTTAGAAGCTTGAGGTCTAATATTGGACGTACTGAGCCGTCCTTCTTTGGTACAATGAAAAGATTGGAATAGAAACCCTGGTACCTCTCGTTCTGAGGTACCGGGATGATGACCCCGTCTTCCCATAGCGACCTTATGGCCTGGAAAAACTGACAGACCCTTGCCCTGGGAGGAGGGGACTGAAAGAAACGAGATGGGGGAATAGAGACAAACTCTATCTTGTAACCGAAGGACACTAGGTCGCGGACCCATCGGTCGGGAACTACCGAGAGCCACGCATCCCGAAAGAAGAGTAGGCGGCCGCCTACTCTGTCGGTGTCCTTCGGCGTTTGCCCAAAGTCATTGAGGTGGAGACCTGTTAGGTCTGGGCCCTCGGGATCCCTGTTGTCTGGGTCTGCCTCTCCAAGTGGGAGAAGGTTTGAAAGACGGCTGGGAGGCTCTGTCCTTGCGCTGACCTCTCCCGACGCTGGGTGGTGCGGAGGAGGGATTAGACCAATTGGAGCCGAAACGGAAATATCGGCCTCGGCCCTGTTGGTTGCGAAAGGGGCGAAAAGTACGTTGCTGGGGAAGGAATTTGCTCTTTCCTCCTGTGGAGTCTGCGATGATTTTGTCTAGTTTATCCCCAAATAGGCGTTCGCCTTGGTATGGGAGAGACGTGAGGGATTTTTTGGATCCTGAGTCCGCTTTCCAGTCCCTGAGCCAAAGGGATCTGCGGATCGTGACAACATTGGCCGCTGCCTGTGAGGCACAGTTGGCCGCATCTAGGGATGCGGAAACTACAAAATCCCCCGCTCTGGCGATCTGAGTTGCCAGGTGAGAAAATTCCTGGGGGTAAGTCGGCACGTAGTGCTGTAGAGGACAAAGACTCGGCCCAATGGGACATGGCTTTTGCAACCCAAGTGGCGGCAAAAGAGGGAAAGAGAAGCTGAGGAGGCTTCAAAAGCCGATCGAGCCATCTGTTCTATTTGTCTATCGGTGGGATGCTTGATGGACGCACCCTCAGAGGAGGATAGAACCGCCTTGGTGGCTAGCCGCGACACTGGCGGGTCCACGGAAGGTGACTGAGACCACTCCTTAGCCAGGTCCTGTGCAAACGGATACTTCAATTGCATAGCCTTCTGACCTGAGAAACGTTTATCCGGACGGACTCTATGGAGATCCACAATGTCCTTGAATTGAGGGTGCGTAGGAAAAAATTTATGAGGCTTTGTGGTTCGCCCGAATGACACGGGATGAACCGCCTTGGACGGGGTTTCCTCCTCTAACTGTAGCGTCTGGCTTACGGATTCTATGAGAGAATCTAGAGTCTCTTGGTCGTGACGATACTCTGGGGAGCAGGACGTGCTGGATGCGTCGTCCGGAAAAGATTCCCTGCTATGAGTAGGGGATGAGTGACGAGAGACCTCGCTCTCTGAGCCGGAGGGCTGATCACGGACCGGAGATATCACCCTGGACCTCTTCCTAGATGAGTGAGGGCTTCTGGAAACGGTACGACCTCTAGGCCGAGAGGGGTTCTTAGACCGCGTTACATCATCCGTGGAAGTGCCCTGGGTAAGGGACGGCTCACGGAGGGACTGTATCGTCCTTTCCAAGGATGCCACAGATCGAGCAAGAGAGGACGCCCATGCGGGGGTACTAGGCTCACTACATTCCGGGACAGAGGCCGGAGTATCCTGTGCCGCAGACATTTCGCAGGCAGTGCACAGCGGGACAGTGTGACCTCGGGGCAGAGATATTTTGCAGGAGGTGCACACAGCAAAAATAACAGAGTGGGTCTTTCCAGTCCGTTTTTGCTTAGACTCTGACATTTCTGTGATAAAGTGAGCGTACTGACAGGGGGGGAGACAATCGTACCGAGTGTGTCTCACCAAAAGTTCTGCGGTGGCCTGGCAGGGAGATCCTGAGGTCCTGTGCGCTGCGGAGCTGCAGAGCCGCCAGCGCACTTCCTGGTCCAAGATGGCCGCCGAGATGTGAGAAGAGCGCTTCTCGGGAGCGAGAAGCGCCCAGGGAGGGGGCGTGTCGTGGGCGGGCGGTGAATTCCCTGCTCTGCTTGTATGTAGGCGGGCGCTGTAGTCCGGCCCGGGCCGGTGAACTGTGGCGTCTGTGCCACCGCACCAAACAGAGCGCCATTGCCCGCCGTGCTCCCATAGAAAGATAAAGCTGCTAAGCCCTGCGGCTGCAGCGCCGCATTAATTAAGGGGTCCCTGAGCGGGCGGTCTCCTGTCAGATCGTCGGCCCATTGCACTTACCTTGTGCGATGGGACCGATGCTCCATCCACCTTCACCATGATAGGGAGAGGGTGGAGAGCTTCTGCCGCCTTGCGTCATCCGCTCTATTCAGTGGTGATTCAGAGGGCGGCTGCACGGACGCCATATCATACTGTCCGGCTGTGCCCTGGCTCCAGGAGACTTAGGTGGATGATTAGTCCCCATGGTCGCCTGAGAGAGATGGAGGGAGATCGGAACGCTTAGGAACCGTCGCCACACTGGGAAGTGAGCCAGGGCTGGCATCCATCGTCGCGGGAAAGGATACAGGAGGAACGCTCCATGTACTTGCCCGTTGCTGGTGCGGGAGAGATCAGAGCTAAAAATTTGCCTGTCGCTCCCTTCTCTCCATTAAAAAACGAAAATTGGTGGGGTCCAGAGGACCCAAGTGCCTCCTGAGACACTAAGTAAGAACTGGCTCCGGATTGTCCAGCCCGTGGGTGTATACTGCAGGGGAGGAGTTAATCTTTTGTGTGTGTTTAACTTAGTGTCCTCCTGGTGGCAGCAGCATAACACCCATTCGTCCTGTGTCCCCCAATGATACGTAGGAGAAATAAAAGTTTAAATCACCCCCCTTTCGCCCCAATCAAAATAAATCAATTAAAAAAAAAAAAAAATCAAACATACACATATTTGGTATCGCCGCGTTCAGAATCGCCCGATCTATAAATAAAAAAAAAAAGCGTTAACCTGATCGCTAAATGGCGTAATGAGAAAAAAAATCGAAACGCCAGAATTACGTTTTTTTGGTCGCCGCGATATTGCATTAAAATGCAATAACGGGCGATCAAAAGAACGTATCTGCACCAAAATGCTATCATTAAAAACGCCAGCTCGGCACGCAAAAATAAGCCCTCACCTGACCCCAGATAACGAAAAATGGAGACGCTACGAGTATCGGAAAATGGCGCAATTTTTATTTTTTTTTGCAAAGTTTGGAATTTTTTTTCACCACTTAGGTAAAAAAGAACCTAGTCATGTTAGGTGTCTATGAACTCGTAGTGACCTGGAGAATCATAATGGCAGGTCAGTTTTAGCATTTAGTTAACCTAGCAAAATAGCCAAGCAAAAAACAAGTGCGGGATTGCACTTTTTTTGCAATTTCACTGCACTTGGAATTTTTTTCCCGTTTTCTAGTACACGACATGGTAAAACCAATGATGTCGTTCAAAAGTACAACTCGTCCCGCAAAAAATAAGCCCTCACATGGCCATATTGACAAAAAAATAAAAAAGTTATGGCTCTGGGAAGGAGGGGAGCGAAAAACGAAAATGAAAAAAAAAAAACAGAAAAAGCTCCGGGGGTGAATGGGTTAAAAAAATTAAAAAATAACCCAATCACTAAACGGCGCAATGAGAAAAAAAAAAATTTTAACCGCCAGAATTATTTTTGGAATCGCATCTACATTGCAATAACAGGCAATCAAAAAAAAAATAAAAAAAAAATCAAATCTACACCAAAATGGTATCAAAACTCTGCTTGGAATGCAAAAAATAAGCCTCTCCCTCAGCCCCAGGTCTCGGAAAATGAAGATGTTACAGGTCTCGGAAAATGGCTTTTTTTTTTTCATTTACAAATTTTTTAATTTTTGTTAACCACTTAAAAAAAGAACCTAGACAGGTTTGGTGTCTGCAATCTTAATGACCTGGAGAATCACAATGGCAGGTCATTTTTAGCATTTAGTGAACATGGCAAAAAAAGAAACAAACAAACTGTGGCCTTGCACTTGGAATTTTATTCCAGTTTCCCAGTACACAATATGTTAAAACTAGTGATGAGCGAATATACTCGTTGCTCGAGCACGCTCGGGGGTCCTCAGAGTATGTTTTAGTGCTCGGAAATTTAGTTTCTTACCGCAGCTGAATGATTTAGATCTGTTAGCCAGCATAAGTACATGTGGGGGTTGCCTGGTTGCTAGGGAATCCCCACATGTACTTATGCTGGCTAACAGATGTAATTCAGCTGCGGCAATAAAAAATAAATCTCCGAGCACTAAAAAAAAATACTCGGAGGACCCCCGAGTATATTCGCTCATCACTAGTTAAAACCAAATGGTGTTGTTGAAAAGTACAACTCGTCCCGCAAAAAAACAAGCCCTCACACAGCTATATTGACCAAAAAATTTAAAAGTTAGGGCTCTGGGAAGAAGGAGAGCAAAAAACAGAAATTCAAAAACTTAAATACCTCTGGTTGTTAAGGGGTTAAAGGGGGTTTAAGCTAAATACATTTATTGCTGATACATACCATAAATGATCATTATGATTTTCATTAACCATAAAAAGCACTGAAGTGGGAAAACAAAGCCTCAAGTGCAAAAAAAAATATTAACCCCTCTGTGACCTTTGACGTACTATCCCGTCGAGGTGACCTGGGCCTATCTGACCCTCGACGGGATAGTACGTCATAGCCGATCGCGGCCGGGTGTCAGCTGACTATCGCAGCTGACATCCGGCACTATGTGCCAGGAGCGGTCACGGACCGCCCCCGGCACATTAACCCCCGGCACACCGCGATCAAACATGATCGCGATGTGCCGGCGGTGCAGGGAAGCATCGCGCAGGGAGGGGGCTCCCTGCGGGCTTCCCTGAGCCCCCCGCAGCAACGCGATGTGATCGCGTTGCTGTGAGGGTCTTACCTCCCTCCCTGCCTGCTCCAGACCCGGATCCAAGATGGCCGCGGATCCGGGTCCTGCAGGGAGGGAGGTGGCTTCACAGAAGCCTGCTCAGAGCAGGCACTGTGAAGCAGCCTGCACTTCAATCAGATCGGTGATCTGTCAGAGTGCTATGCAAACTGGCAGATCACCGATCTGTATTGTCCCCCCCTGGGGCAAAGTAAAAAAAAAAAAATTCCAAATGTGTAAAAAAAAATAAAAAAAAATATTCCAAAATAATGAAAAAAAAAAATGTTATTCCCATAAATACATTTCTTTACCTAAATAAAAAAAACAAAACAATAAAAGTACACATTTAGTATCGCCGCGTCCGTAACGACCCGACCTATAAAACTGGCCCACTAGTTAACCCCTTCAGTAAACACCGTAAGAAAAAAAAAAAAAAAAAACGAGGCAAAAAACAACGCTTTATTATCATACCGCCGAACAAAAAGTGGAATAACACGCGATCAAAAAGACAGATATAAATAACCATGGTACCGCTGAAAGCGTCATCTTGTCCCGCAAATAACGAGCCACCATACAGCATCATCAGCAGAAAAATAAAAAAAGTTATAGTCCTGAGAATAAAGCGATGCAAAAATAATTATTTTTTCCATAAAATAGTTTTTATCGTATAAAAGCGCCAAAACATAAAAAAATTATATAAATGAGATATCGCTGTAATCGTACTGACCCGAAGAATAAAACTGCTTTATCAATATTACCAAACGCGGAACGGTATAAACGCCTCCCCCAAAAGAAATTCATGAATAGCTGGTTTTTGGTCATTCTGCCTCACAAAAATCGGAATAAAAAGCGATCAAAAAATGTGACGTGCCCAAAAATGTTACCAATAAAAACGTCAACTCGTCCCGCAAAAAACAAGACCTCACATGACTCTGTGGACCAAAATATGGAAAATTTATAGCTCTCAAAATGTGGTAACGCAAAAAATATTTTTTGCAATAAAAAGCGTCTTTCAGTGTGTGACGGCTGCCAATCATAAAAATCCGCTAAATAACCCGCTATAAAAGTAAATCAAACCCCCCTTCATCACCCCCTTAGTTAGGGAAAAATAAAAAAAAAGTATTTATTTCCATTTTCCCATTAGGGCTAGGGTTAGGGCTAGGGTTGGGGCTAGGGTTAAGGCTACAGTTAGGGTTGGGGCTAAAGTTAGGGTTAGGGTTGGGGCTAAAGTTACGGTTAGGGTTTAGATTACATTTACGGTTGGGAATAGGGTTGGGATTAGGGTTAGGGGTGTGTCAGGGTTAGAGGTGTGGTTAGGGTTACTGTTGGGATTAGGGTTAGGGGTGTGTTTGGATTAGGGTTTCAGTTATAATTGGGGGGTTTCCACTGTTTCGGCACATCAGGGGCTCTCCAAACGCGACATGGCGTCCGATCTCAATTCCAGCCAATTCTGCGTTGAAAAAGTAAAACAGTGTTCCTTCCCTTCCGAGCTCTCCCGTGTGCCCAAACAGGGGTTTACCCCAACATATGGGGTATCAGCGTACTCAGGACAAATAGGACAACAACCTTTGGGGTCCAATTTCTCCTGTTACCCCTAGGAAAATACAAAACTGGGGGCTAAAAAATAATTTTTGTGGGAAAAAAAAAAGATTTTTTATTTTCACGGCTCTGCGTTATAAACTGTAGTGAAACACTTGGGGGTTCAAAGTTCTTACAACACATCTAGATAAGTTCCTTGGGGGGGTCTAGTTTCCAAAATGGGGTCACTTGTGCGGGGCTTCTACTGTTTAGGTACATTAGGGGCTCTGCAAACGCAATGTGACGCCTGCAGACCATTCCATCTAAGTCTGCATTCCAAATGGCGCTCCTTCCCTTCCGAGCCCTCCCATGCATCCAAACGGTGGTTCCCCCCACATATGGGGTATCAGCGCACTCAGGACAAATTGGACAACAACTTTTGGGGTCCAATTTCTCCTGTTACCCTCGGGAAAATACAAAACTGGGGGCTGAAAAATAATTTTTGTGGGAAAAAATTTTTGTTTTATTTTTACGGCTCTGCATTATAAACTTCTGTGAAGCCCTTGGTGGGTCAAAGCGCTCACCACACATCTAGATAAGTTCCTTAGGGGGTCTACTTTCCAACATGGTGTCACTTGTGGGGGGTTTCTACTGTTTAAGTACATTAGGGGCTCTGCAAACGCAATGTGACGCCTGCAGACCATTCCATCTAAGTCTGCATTCCAAATGGCGCTCCTTCACTTCCGAGCCCTTCCATGCGTCCAAACGGTTGTTTCCCCCCACATATGGGGTATCAGCGCACTCAGGACAAATTGGACAACAACTTTTGGGGTCCAATTTCTCCTGTTACCCTCGGGAAAATACAAAACTGGGGGCTAAAAAAATAATTTTTGTGGGAAAAAATTTGTGTTTTATTTTTACGGCTCTGCATTATTAACTTCTGTGAAGCCCTTGGTGGGTCAAAGCGCTCAAAACACATCTAGATAAGTTCCTTAGGGGGTCTACTTTCCAAAATGGTGTCACTTGTGGGGGGTTTCAATGTTTAGGCACATCAGGGGCTCCCCAAACGCAACATGGCGTCCCATCTCAATTCCAGTCAATTTTGCATTGAAAAGTCAAACGGTGCTACTTCCCTTCCGAGCTCTCCCATGCGCCCAAACAGTGGTTTATCGCCACATATGGGGTATCAGCGTACTCAGGACAAATTGTACAACAACTTTTGGGGTCCAATTTCTTCTCTTACCCTTGGGAAAATAAAAAATTGGGGGCGAAAAATAATTTGTGAAAAATATGATTTTTTATTTTTACGGTTCTGCATTATAAACTTCTGTGAAGTACTTGGTGGGTCAAAGTGCTCACCACACCTCTAGATAAGTTCCTTAGGGGGTCTACTTTCCAAAATGGTGTCACTTGTGGGGGGTTTCAATGTTTAGGCACATCAGGGGCTCCCCAAACGCAACATGGCGTCCCATCTCAATTCCAGTCAATTTTGCATTGAAAAGTCAAATGGCGCTCCTTCGCTTCCGAGCTCTGTCATGCGCCCAAACAGTGGTTTACCCCCACATATGGGGTATCGGCGTACTCAGGACAAATTGTACAACAACTTTTGGGGTCCATTTTCTCCTGTTACCCTTGGTAAAATAAAACAAATTGGAGCTGAAGTAAATTTTTTGTGAAAAAAAGTTAAATGTTCATTTTTATTTAAACATTCCAAAAATTCCTGTGAAGCACCAGAAGGGTTAATAAACTTCTTGAATGTGGTTTTGAACACCTTGAGGGGTGCAGTTTTTAGAATGGTGTCACACATGGGTATTTTCTATCATATAGACCCCTCAAAATGACTTCAAATGAGATGTGGTCCCTAAAAAAAAATGGTGTTGTAAAAATGAGAAATTGCTGGTCAACTTTTAACCCTTATAACTCCCTAACAAAAAAAAATTTTGGTTCCAAAATTGTGCTGATGTAAAGTAGACATGTGGGAAATGTTACTTAAGTATTTTGCATGATATATCTCTGTGATTTAAGGGCATAAAAATTCAAAGTTGGAAAATTGCAAAATTTTCAAAATTTTCACCAAATTTCCATTTTTTCTGCAAATAAACGCAGGTAATATCAAAGAAATTTTACCACTATCATGAAGTACAATATGTCACGAGAAAACAATGTCAGAATCGCCAAGATCCGTTGAAGCGTTCCAGAGTTATAACCTCATAAAGGGACAGTGGTCAGAATTGTAAAAATTGGCCCGGTCATTAACGTGCAAACCACCCTTGGGGGTGAAGGGGTTAAAAACTCCATAACATGTGGGGAAAGTAATAAAATAATAGTTGCCATTTTGAGAGCACGATATAGATAGGGTCGATACAACTTGCTTATCTTTCTTTATTCTTACTTTTTCTGGGAGGCAAAGTGAGAAACACCTGCCATATCCATTTTTGTGAGTTTTGGTGTTCACAGGTACGGAATAAATATGACATTTTAGTGGCTTGGAAAGATTTGATTATTAGGGCCAATTTGAACATGAATAGTGAACATTTGACCCAATCAATATTTTATACACAGGCACCTGCTAAGGGCTTATACAATACACTAATACTGTAAAAGTTACAATTAAAAGGTTATTCCCTGTCCATATGATAGGGGATGATATGCTGATAGCTGGGGTCAGATCTCTAGTACTGTCTGCAATCAGGGTTCTGGAGCAATAAAGAACAGGGGCTTCAGACTGATAAAAGTGGACGACTATTTTATGGGAGTGCAAACTTCTACCAGCAGAAATTTAAAAAAAAAACAAAGAAAACCAAACCTCCCACCAAAAAAAAAAAAAAAAAAAAAAAAAAAAGAAAATCTAAGACAACCCACCCACCCTCAAAAACAAACAAAAACACTAAAAAAAAGAAAAAACTCCACCCAAAAAAAGGGGACACAACCTTCCAATACTGAGCTTAAGGGTATGTGTCCACGTTCAGGATGGCCAGCGCTTTGGATGGAGCTGAAAACTCGCTCCGCCCCCTAAGGATTCTTTCACACTTCAGTCGTTTGGCGTCAGTCACTTCCGACATAGTGACGGATCGACGGATCCGTCACAATTGTTGAAAAAAACGGATGTAACGGATCCGTTTTTTTTTACGGATCCGTTACTCGGGGATTGTATATACTTTTTGGAGCATGCACAATTGAAAAAACGGATTGGGGCGACGGATCCGCCGAAATGACGGTCGCAACGGATCCGTCGCCCATAGGCGGCCATTCTATGGAATGACGGACGCGACGGATCCGTCGCGATCCGCCATTTCAACGCAGACAAAAAACGTTCCAATGACCGTCAATGTCTAGATGACGTCCGCCAAATTTTGACGGATCCGTCGCATGACGGATGGAACGGACGACCATCCGTCACAATCCGTCGCTAATGCAAGTCTATGGGGAAAAAAGCGGATCCGTCGAAAAAAAAAAACGGATCCGTTTGAGGAAAATGACGGTTTTAGGCTTCTTTCACACTTCAGTTTTTTGGCGTCAGTCTAAATCCGCCATTTTCCTCAAATAACGGATCAGTTTTTATTTTCGACGGATCCGTTTTTTCCCCCATAGACTTGCATTAACGACGGATTGTGACGGATGGCCATCCGTTCTATCCGTCATGCGACGGATCCGTCGAAATTTGGCGGACGTTGTCTAGACATCGACAGACTTTGTAACGTTTTGTCGCCGCCTAATTAACGGTTCGCGACGGATCCGTCGCGTCCGTTATTTTATAGAATGGGCGCCTATGGACGACGGATCCGTCGCGATCCGTTTTTTGGCGGATCCGTCGCCTCAATCCGTTTTTTTCAACTGAGCATGCTCCAAAAAGTTGATACTTTTCCCAGACAACCCCAAAACTATATAAACAGGACAGGTGAGCCTCATTTTTCAATGTGCCATGGAGAGAACACAGATCCTGCCAGCAAGAGACATCCCGCCAGCAAGAGACATCCCGCCAGCAAGAGACATCCCGCCAGCAAGAGACATCCCGCCAGCAAGAGACATCCCGCCAGCAAGAGACATCCCGCCAGCAAGAGACATCCCGCCAGCAAGAGACATCCCGCCAGCAAGAGACATCCCGCCAGCAAGAGACATCCCGCCAGCAAGAGACATCCCGCCAGCAAGAGAGACCCTGCCAGAGACTGCTATGTGAGTACTGCCATCCAGCGTGTGTGTGTATGCCTGCCTTGCATGTGTTTTATTTTTCATACTGTGCTGGTATTTTTAATGGCTGTGCTGTGACGTGTGTGTGTGTGTGTGTGTGTGTGTGTGTGTGTGTGTGTGTGTGTGTGTGTGTGTGTGTGTGTGTGTGTGTGTGTGTGTGTGTGTGTGTGTGTTTGTGTGTTTATGGTGTGTGTGTGTGTGTTTATGGTGTGTGTGTGTGTTTATGGTGTGTGTGTGTGTGTGTGTGTGTGTGTGTGTGTGTGTTTATGGTGTGTGTGTGTGTGTGTGTGTTTATGGTGTGTGTGTGTGTTTATGGTGTGTGTGTGTGTGTGTTTATGGTGTGTGTGTGTTTATGGTGTGTGTGTGTGTGTGTTTATGGTGTGTGTGTGTGTGTGTTTATGGTGTGTGTGTGTGTTTATGGTGTGTGTGTGTGTGTTTATGGTGTGTGTGTATGGTGTGTGTGTGTGTGTTTATGGTGTGTGTGTGTGTTTATGGTGTGTGTGTGTGTGTGTGTGTGTGTGTGTGTGTGTGTGTGTGTGTGTGTGTGTGTGTGTGTGTGTGTGTGTGTGTGTGTGTGTGTGTGTGTGTGCCAGACCGCCTGCCTGACATGTTTTTTATTTTTCATACTGTGCTGGTATTTTTAATGGCTGTGCTGTGACGTGTGTGTGTGTGTGTGTGTGTGTGTGTGTTTGTAAATGCTGTGTGATGTGTTCTGCATTTTTTTGGTGATTTTTCATACATTAACATACTGTACTGGTATTTCAAATAAAGAGCAGTGTAGCTCCTACTGTCCAAACAAAAAAAAAAGAAAAAAAAAATTGTAATAAAAATTACACAAAACTGTCCGTAGTATGATTTCAAGATAAATTTAAAACTGGTCTACATTCAATAAAGGTGTTTGAGGTTCTATATCTAAATGCAGAATGCAAACCTTTGGTATACAAAATGTTATCTGGTTATAACTAGGGTAAACATAATTATCATTTTTGGGTATTGGTATTTTAACTTTGAATGAGGGAATTTTTTTTATAAGGTTGAAACTGTCTCTGAAAGAAAGAGCTGAAGATCCTGTGGTGACGTCATCACTATCATAGGGCTTTCAGCATTTATCAGCTCCGCCTCCTGATCACATGACGATGAGGTCACCACAGGTCCTTCAGCTCTCAGCAGCTCATTCCTGGTTGTGTGCAGCTCGTGTTATCTGGTATCAACCAGCAGCAGATTTCTGGTTCCTGCTGTTCTGGTGAGATGTGGAGAGAGGGGCAGAATGTGGAGATGGATGGGCAGAATGCGGAGTCGGATGGGCAGAATGCGGAGACTGATGGGGCAGAATGTGGAGATGGATGGGGCAGGATGTGGATTTGGGTGGAAAATATTTTGGCGGGGGGCCCTATTTGGAAGTTCGCACCGGGGCCCATAACTTTGTAGTTACGCCACTTTATAGTAGCTTAGAACTGTCTTTATACTTGCAGATTCTAGGGACCAAGGAACTAGGGACCAAGACGACGCAGGCAGACCCCCCAAAGTTTTGAAAACATGTAAGTATAAAGTCCCGAAAAGCTGCGTCTATCCTTTTGTATAGTAGCTTAGAACTCTCTTTATACTTGCAGATTCTAGGGACCAAGACAGACTCAGGCAGAATAACAATGTCTTCATCTGAGAGCCCCCCCTCACATCGTCAGGCACCTGAGGTTTTTTTTTTTTATTCCTAAATTTTTTTTGGTACATCTCTGGTAATGTTTTTGAACCCTATATATATTTATTCTGTTTTCACAGGAAGAAGATGGAGGAGCAGCAGCAGCAGAGGAGCAGCTTCATGAAGGAGACGGGCAGGGTGGAGAAATGAGAGGAGCGGGAGCGCATAGTGTAAGTTTTGCAGATACAGATCCTCACATAAAACACACTACACTCAACACAAACATTCAGCACAGTACACACACGGTACATATGCTTCCATCCAAGCACATAATTTATTTCTTATTTATTTTTTTTTATTAGTCTTCACAATCCGGGGCTCGACGTAGAGTTCCTCAGAGCACCTACCATAGCCGTCGGAATGCTAGGCGCGGCAGTCACCGAAGAGTAAGTTCCTTTTTTGGTTTGGTGTTTAGCAAACTGTAAAATTCATGTGTTATAATCTTTCTAGAAAGCTGTGACCACCAATCAAATATAGTATGAAAAGCAGGATGTGATTATTTGATTAAAAATTAACTTTTAATAAACTCGTTAAAATAAGGTGCCTGAAAAAACACACATATAGGACAAACAGTATATCACCTTACAAGAAGGGAAATGCCAAAATTAGAAATATCAATGAACCGCACTGCTATAGACCTCACAATCCTGAGATTCCTATATACAGGACTGTCGCACACCTCAAGATGTACCGTCCTAAACCTTTTGGCAGTGCGGAATAATGTCAGCTTTCACCTGAAAAAGTCATTTAGCCAAACAAGAAATAGATATATCCTATAGGTAAACAACTATTGCTGGCTGAATAAACAGACTAATTAAATAATGAGTGAAAGAAATGCAGAAAAATTACACAATCTCACCCTGTTGTCATAATGGGTAAGATGATAACCGTTTTTATATATAGCTGGTGTTATAACTGGGGAGATGGCACATACTCGTCCATACTAATCCCCCATCACTTGAAACCACCAGTATCTATGCAAGCCCCCAGATAAGAGTAGATACGAAAAAGGTATACTTCCCTACGTCTTTCGTTTCCATTTACTCATCAGGGGAAGGTTCCTGTATCCCTCCATCTAAGTGGGAGGTTCATCCGGCAAAAAAGGGGGTGCTATAACAGTGTTATATACCTTTTTCGTATCTACTCTTATCTGGGGGCTTGCATAGATACTGGTGGTTTCAAGTGATGGGGGATTAGTATGGACGAGTATGTGCCATCTCCCCAGTTATAACACCAGCTATATATAAAAACGGTTATCATCTTACCCATTATGACAACAGGGTGAGATTGTGTAATTTTTCTGCATTTCTTTCACTCATTATTTAATTAGTCTGTTTATTCAGCCAGCAATAGTTGTTTACCTATAGGATATATCTATTTCTTGTTTGGCTAAATGACTTTTTGAGGTGAAAGCTGACATTATTCCGCACTGCCAAAAGGTTTAGGACGGTACATCTTGAGGTGTGCGACAGTCCTGTATATAGGAATCTCAGGATTGTGAGGTCTATAGCAGTGCGGTTCATTGATATTTCTAATTTTGGCATTTCCCTTCTTGTAAGGTGATATACTGTTTGTCCTATATGTGTGTTTTTTCAGGCACCTTATTTTAACGAGTTTATTAAAAGTTAATTTTTAATCAAATAATCACATCCTGCTTTTCATGTTATAATCTTTCCCTTTTTATTCTTTTTTTTTTTTTTTTTTGTTAAAAGGCTTCACAGCGTGCTCCCGAACAGGATGAGGAAGAGGACGAGGGCATAGACGTGGACACCCTCATCCAAGCGGTCCAAAGTCGGGAGCCGCTATGGAAGATGTCGGACCGCCGCCATGCTGACCAGTACGTCACCCGACGGCTATGGGAGGAAGTGTGCAATGCTGTCATTGATAACTGGGAGGAACTCAATGCTGGGGCCCAGGATCTAGCACGTAAGTATTCACAGTTCATTAACGTGTGTTAGCATGATTTAATGTGTTGTATAGTAACCTTTTTTTGATTTCTCTTTCCAGGTAACAGGGTAATCGTGCGGTGGCGGTCACTGAGGGATCGCTTTAAGAGGGAGTTCAATAAGGAGATGCAGGCCCCGAGTGGATCTAGAGGACGCAGGAGCAGGTATAAGCATTCCAGAGCCCTGTCGTTCCTCCGGTCGACGCTGCTGAGCAGAAGGTAAATATTCAACACCACAAGTTTTCAGTCAAACTGTTAAAATGTGTAACCTATTTTTTTTTGGCAGCAAGGGCAATTGTAATATCAAGATACTAATTTTTTTGTTTGTTTCTTCTTTAACAGTACTGTCAGCAGCACTCGGGAGCCTGCATCAGAGTTGCACCCCTCTGGAGCGATCCCTCAGGGGTCCGCCACCGGGGACCACGTCGACCCTTCTGTGTCTGCACCTTCCCTTTTGTGTGATCCCTCGGCCCCATCCACCAGCGCTGGAGCAGCAGGGTGGACTTCGTCACTTGAAGCTGCAGGTGATGAGATGGAGTTCCCTTTACCCCACCCCTCTGACACTGCCGCAACATCTAGACCACCTTTGGGGTCAGGACGGCAGCGCCAGAGAGGTCAGGAAAGGAGCTATGCGCCTGAATTTTTGCATTTGAATGCAGCCTTCCAGAATGCCATCAAGCTTTTGGGTGAGCAAACGTCTGCTGGGTACAATATGCTTCACAAATGCATATTGGAACTCAGCAGTCGTCTGGATAGGCTGCAGTCAGATGCAAACCAGTCACCAAGACACTGCTTTTTTCAGTCAGTCCTCAGGCACATGGAGAATCTAACTCCTGACCTGCAGATGCATGTGATGCAAGGCTGCCACACTGCTCTAGTGCAGGCAATGTCCCAAGCCCCTCCACCCACCCTTCATGTTTCAACACCTTTCCCCTCTCAAGTCGCCGTCCATCCTACTCCCGTCCATCCTACTCCCGTCCATCCTACTCCCGTCCATCCTACTCCCGTCCATCCTACTCCCGTCCATCCTACTCCTTCGCCATACCTTTCTTCCCCCCCTCAGTATTTCCCAGTTCCTAGCTTCCCCTTTCCATTCTTCCCCTTTAACTTCACCGTTCCCACCCCCACCAACACCTTCACCATACCTCCCACAGACCACATCTGTACCTCAACTCTCTTCCCAACCTCATGTTTTCACCACCCATTCCACTTCTGTTCCTCCCCGTGATGTCCTGTCCCCCCTTATCGACGTGGCCCGCCCTGTCAGCCCCTCCGCTACTATCTCCACCCCAAATTATGAGAACCTTTAAAAACTGTATGTAAATAAATAAAACTTTTTGTGGTTTAAAAACAATTTTATTGTCTTTTTTTAAAAAAAAAAAAAAAAAAAAACTGTATTAACCCCTTCCCGACCTGTGACGCATATGCTGTGTCACAGAATGATCGCGTCCCTGCAGATCGGGTGAAGGGGTTAACTCCGATTTCACCCGATCTGCAGAGACAGGGGGAGTGGTGCTTCAGCCCAGGGGGGGTGGCTTCACCCCCCCGTGGCTACGATCGCTCTGATTGGCTGTTGAAAGTGAAACTGCCAATCAGAGCGATTTGTAATATTTCACCCAAAAAAACGGTGAAATATTACAATCCAGCCATGGCCGATGCTGCAATATCATCGGCCATGGCTGGAAAACCTAATCTGCCCCCACCCCACCCCACCGATCGCCCCCCCAGTGCTCCGGTGCGCGGTCCGCCCCCCTAATTCGTTCTGTCCGCTCCTCCGTCCTCCTGTCCGCTCCCCCCGTGCTCCGGTGCCCCCTCCCTGTGCTCCGGTCCCCCCCCCCCCCCCCCCGTGATCCGATCACCCCCCCTTCATACTTACCGGGCCTCCCGATGTCCGTCCGGCTTCTCCATGGGCGCCGCCATCTTCCAATATGGCGGGCGCATGCGCACTGCGCCCGCAGAGTCTTGCCGGCTGGCAGATTCATTTCAGAAGTATTTTGATCACTGCGATATAGCCTATCGCAGTGATCAAAATGAAAAAAAAGTAAATGACCCCCTTTATCACCCCCATAGGGACAATAATAAAAATAAACAAATTTTTTTTTTTTTTTTCTGCTAGGGTTAGAACTAGGGTTAGAATTAGGGTTAGAATTAGGGGTAGGGTTAGGGGTAGGGTTAGGGCATGTGCACACAGTGCGGATTTGGCTGCGAATCCGCAGCGGATCGGCCGCGGATCCGCAGCGGATCGGCCGCGGATCCGCAGCGGATCGGCCGCGGATCCGCAGCGGATCGGCCGCGGATCCGCAGCGGATCGGCCGCGGATCCGCAGCGGATCGGCCGCGGATCCGCAGCGGATCGGCCGCAGATCCGCAGCGGATTGGCCGCAGCGAATTCGTAGCAGTTTTCCATCAGGTTTACAGTACCATGTACACCTATGGAAAACCAAATCTGCTGTGCCCATGGTGCGGAAAATACCGTGCGGAAACGCTGTGTATTTTCCGCAGCATGTCAATTTTGTGCGGATTCCGCAGCGTTTTACACCTGTTCCTCAATAGGAATCCGCAGGTGAAATCCGCACAAAAAAACACTGGAAATCCGCTGTAAATCCGTAGGTAAAACGCAGTGCCTTTTACCTGCGGATTTTTCAAAAATGGTGCGGAAAAATCTCACACGAATCCGCAAAGTGGGCACATAGCCTTAGGGTTAGGGTTGGAATTAGAGTTAGGGTACCGTCTCACAGTGGCACTTTGATCGCTACGACGGTACGATCTGTGACGTTCCAGGGATATCCATACGATATCGCTGTGTCTGACACGCAGCAGCGATCAGGGACCCTGCTGAGAATCGTACGTCGTAGCAGATCGTTTGGAACTTTCTTTCGTCGCTGGATCTCCCGCTGTCATCGCTGGATCGTTGTGTGTGACAGCTATCCAGCGATGCGTTCACTTGTAACCAGGGTAAACATCGGGTTACTAAGCGCAGGGCCGCGCTTAGTAACCCGATGTTTACCGTGGTTACCAGCGTAAAAGTAAAAAAAAAAAAAAAAACGTACATACTCACATTTCGGTGTCCTTCAGGTCCCTTGCCGTCTGCTTCCCGCTCTGACTGTCTGCCGGCCGGAAAGTGAGAGCACAGCACAGCAGTGACGTCACCGCTGCGCTCTGCTCTCACTGTACGGCGGCACTCAGTCAGAGCGGGAAGCAGACGGCAAGGGACCTGAAGGACACCAAAATGTGAGTATGTACGTTTTTTTTTTTACTTTTACGCTGGTAACCACGGTAAACATCGGGTTACTAAGCGCGGCCCTGCGCTTAGTAACCCGATGTTTACCCTGGTTACCCGGGACCTTGGCATCGTTGGTCGCTGGAGAGCGGTCTGTGTGACAGCTCCCCAGCGACCACACAATGACTTTCCAATGATCACGGCCAGGTCGTATCGCTGGTCGTGATCGTTGGTAAATCGTTATGTGAGACGGTACCCTTAGGGTTGGAATTAGGGCTAGGGTTGGAAATAGGGTTAAGATTAGGCTTGTGGTTAGGGTTAAGGATAGGGTTAGGGTTGTGTTGGGGTTACAGTTGTGGGTAGGGTTGGGATTAGGGTTAGGATTAGGGTTGGATTTAGGGTTACGGGTGTGTTGGGGTTAGGGTTGTGGTTAGGGGTGTGTTGGGGTTAGGGTTATGGCTACAGTTGGGATTAGGGTTAGGGGTGTGTTGGGGTTAGTGTTGAAGTTAGAATTGAGGGGTTTCCACTGTTTAGGCACATCAGGGGTCTCCAAACGCAACATGGCGCCACCAATGATTCCAGCCAATCTTGCGTTCAAAAAGTCAAATGGTGCGCCCTCCCTTCCAAGCCCCGACGTGCGCCCAAACAGTGGTTTACCCCCACATATGGGATACCAGCGTACTCAGGACAAACTGGGCAACAACTATTGGGGTCCAATTTCTCCTGTTACCCTTGCAAAAATAAAAAAATACTTGCTAAAACATAATTTTGAGGAAAGAACAATTATTTTTTATTTTCACGGCTCTACGTTATAAACTTATGTGAAACACTTGGGGGTTGAAAGTGCTCACCACACATCTAGATAAGATCCTTTTGGGGTCTAGTTTCCAAAATGGGGTCACTTGTGGGGTGTTTCTACTGTTTAGGCACATCAGGGGCTCTGCAAATGCAACGTGACGCCCGCAGACCATTCCATCAAAGTCTGCATTTCAAATGTCACTACTTCCCTTCCGAGCCCTGACGTGCGCCCAAACAGTGGTTTACCCCCACATATGGGGTACCAGCGTACTCACAACAAACTGGGCAACAAATATTGGGGTCCAATTTCTCCTGTTACCCTTGTGAAAATAAACAATTGCTTGCTAAAACATCTTTTTTGAGGAAAGAAAAATGATTTTTTATTTTCACGGCTCTGCGTTGTAAACTTCTGTGAAGCACTTGGGGGTTGAACGTGCTCACCACACATCTAGATAAGTTCCTTGGGGGATCTAGTTTCCAAAATGGGGTCACTTGTGGGGGGTTTCTACTGTTTAGGCACATCAGGGGCTCTGCAAACATAACATGATTCCCGCAGACCATTCCATCAAAGTCTGCATTCCAAATCGTCACTACTTCCCTTCCGAGCCCCGCCATGTGCCCAAACAGTGGTTTACCCCCACATATGGGGTATCCGCGTACTCAGGAGAAACTGGACAACAACTTTTGGGGTCAAATTTTTCCTGTTACCCTTGGGAAAATTAAAAAATTCTGGGCTTAAAAAATATTTTTGAGGAAAGAAAACACATTTTTTATTTTCACGTCTCTGCGTTATAAACTTCTGTGAAGCACTTGGGGGTTCAAAGTGCTCACCACACATCTAGATAAGTTCCCTTGGGGGTCTAGTTTCCAAAGTGGGGTCAATTGTGTGGAGTTCCTACTGTTTAGGCACATCAGGGGCTCTGCAAACGCAACGTGACGCCCGCAGAGCATTCCATTAAAGTCTGCATTTCAAAACGTCACTACTTCCCTTCCGCTCCCCGACGTGTGCCAAAACAGTGGTTTACCCCCACATATGGGGTATCAGCGTACTCAGGAGAAACTGCACAACAACTTTTGGGGTCCAATTTCTCCTGTTACCCTTGGGAAAATAAAAAATTGTGGGTTAAAAAATCATTTTTGAGGAAAGAAAAATAATTTTATATTTTCATGGCTCTGCGTTATAAACTTCTGTGAAGCACTTGAGGGTTCAAAGTGCTCACCACACATCTAGATTAGTTCCTTGGGAGGTCTAGTTTCCAAAATGGGGTCACTTGTGCGGGAGCTCCAATGTTTAGGCACACAGGGGCTCTCCAAACGCGACATGGTGTCCGCTAATGATTGGAGCTAATTTTCCATTCAAAAAGCCAAATGGCGTGCCTTCCCTTCCGAGCCCTGCCGTGCGCCCAAACAGTGGTTTACCCCCACATATGGGGTATCATCGTACTCAGGACAAACTGGACAACAACATTTGGGGTCCAATTTCTCCTATTATCCTTGGGAAAATAAAAAACTCCGGGCTAAAAATCATTTTTGAGGAAAGAAAAATATTTTTTTATTTTCATGGCTCTGCGTTATAAACTTCTGTGAAGCACCTGGGGGTTTTAAGTGCTCACTATACATCTAGATTAGTTCCTTGGGGGGTCTAGTTTCCAAAATGGGGTCACTTGTAGGGGAGCTCTAATGTTTAGGCACACAGGGGCTCTCCGAACGCAACATGGTGTCCACTAACGATTGGAGCTAATTTTCCATTGAAAAAGTCAAATGGCGCGCCTTCCCTTCCAAGCCTTGCCGTGCACCCAAACAGTGGTTTACCCCCACATATGAGGTATCGGCGTACTCAAGAGAAATTGCCCAACAAATTTTAGGATCCATTTTATCCTGTTGCCCATGTGAAAATGAAAAAATTGAGGCTAAAAAAATTTTTTTTGTGAAAAAAAAGTACTTTTTCATTTTTTACGGATCAATTTGTGAAGCACCTGAGAGTTTAAAGTGCTCACTATGCATCTAGATAAGTTCCTTGGGGCGTCTAGTTTCCAAAATGGGGTCACTTGTGGGGGAGCTCCAATGTTTAGGCACACGGGGGCTCTCCAAACGCGACATGGTGTCCGCTAAAGATTGGAGCCAATTTTTCATTGAAAAAGTCAAATGGCGCTCCTTCGCTTCCGAGCCCTGCCGTGCCCACAAACAGTGGTTTACCCCCACATATGAGGTATCAACGTACTCAGGACAAATTGGACAACAACTTTTGTGGTCCAGTTTCTCCTTTTACCCTTGGGAAAATAAAAAAATTGTTGCTAAAAGATCATTTTTGTGACTAAAAAGTTAAATGTTCACTTTTTCCTTCCATGTTGCTTCTGCTGTTGTGAAACACCTGAAGGGTTAATAAACTTCTTGAATGTGGTTTTGAGCACCTTGAGGGGTGCAGTTTTTAGAATGGTGTCACTTTTGGGTATTTTCAGCCATATAGAACCCTCAAACTGACTTCAAATGTGAGGTGGTCCCTAAAAAAAATGGTTTTGTAAATTTTGTTGTAAAAATGAGAAATCACTGGTCAAATTTTAACCCTTATAACTTCCTAGCAAAAAAAAAATTTCTTTCCAAAATTGTGCTGATGTAAAGTAGACATGTGGGAAATGTTATTTATTAACTATTTTGTGTCACATAACTCTCTGGTTTAACAGAATAAAAATTCAAAATGTGAAAATTGCGAACTTTTCAAAATTTTCGCCAAATTTCCGTTTTTTTCACAAATAAACTCAGAAATTATCGACCTAAATTTACCACTAACATGAAGCCCAATATGTCACGAAAAAACAATCTCAGAACCGCAAGGATCCGTTGAAGCGTTCCTGAGTTATTACTTCATAAAGGGACACTGGTCAGAATTGCAAAAAATGGCAAGGTCATTAAGGCCAAAATAGGCTGGGTCATGAAGGGGTTAAAACCACCAAGGTTATGGTAATAGTAAACATTACAAAATGTTTAAAGGGTACCGGTACAAAACATACAAAATACAGCAAGGTTAACCAAACAAAAAAATGGTATTTTTACAAGTTTGAAAAACATTTTTTTTAAACCATTTGATACTGCCAGTCAACTGATCCTGCAGGAGACATGAAATAGTCTGCAAAATTGTCCCGCATTCTGGAGACTGCTACAGGACTGCGAAAAGTTGTGTTGTGGTAGTCCGGCAAGGTGCTTTCTGAAACATTATCCTCCAGGGAAACATGTTCTTTTGATAAAACAAAATTGTGAAGTACCACGCAAGCCTTCACCACATCATCGACAGTTTCAGTCTGCAGTTTAATGGCAGTTAGTAGCACTCTCCATTTGGCAGTTAGGATGCCAAAAGCACATTCCACTACTCTGCGTGCTCTGGTTAAACGGTAATTGAAAATTTTCTTCCTCTGGGTCAGTCCACTACTTCCAAAGGGTTTAAGCAAATGTGGGGAAAGCTGGAAAGCGTCATCACCAACGCAAACAAATGGTAAAGGTGGACCGGTGGTTCCAGGGAGAGGTCTAGGGGGCGGAAAATCAAATGTCTCTCCATACAACCGACGCCCCATTGGTGAACTTTTAAAAATCTGTGAGTCATTTGCGCGTCCATACGCACCGATATCCACAGCGATGAACTTACAGTGTGCGTCGGCTATGGCCATCAAAACAATTGAAAAATATTTCTTATAATTGTAGAATTCTGATCCAGAGCCAGAAGGTTTGACGATCCTTATATGTTTCCCATCAACTGCGCCGACACAATTTGGGAACTGGCATATTTGTAGAAAATTTTGGGCAATCTCCAGCCACCTCTCCTGTGATGGCTCTGGAATATATTCCGCTTGTAAGCACTCCCACAATGCTCGGCAGGTATCTCTGATGATCCCGGAAATGGTGGATATCCCAAGCCTAAATTGAAAATGTAGCGAGGAGAACGACTCCAGTTGCAAGGAATCTGTTAACAAAACGAAAAGACAATAATTAATAAAAACTTCAAAAAACATCATTACAGTTATAAGTCTGATCAATGAGAATAATTATAAAAAAAAATAATAAAAAAAAAAATAACTTACCGAATAGTCACCATGAGACGCTCCGCTGGTGATATGGAGAAGCGCATCTGGGTGTCTCGTCTCCGTATAGAGTCTTCCACATGACCCAATAAAATTTCAAAATTTTCAGCCTTCATCCTCACATAGTTGAAGAACTTCTGAGGGTTTTCCCTCAGTTCAAGGTAAAGTGTTGAATAAACACCACGGGTCATGCGTTGGGCTGTGATGGGATGGATCCACAGCCTTCTCTTCCGCCGCTGCCGCAGGATCCGCAGGCTTTCCTCCTCCTTGTCCCGAACGATGACTGCCAACTGATTTGCCTCAAAAGTAAAATCCGCACATATCTTCGCTATGTTTGCCAGTACTTGCTCCATCGCTGCCACTTTCTCTAATAAACCCTTTCAAAGATGTGATGTAAATACACAGTATATATAGTTTTCCAGTAGTTTCCAGTAGCCAATCACATTGAGATCCTCCCCTTCTAAAAAACGGATCAGTCAAAAAACGGATCCAACGGATGAAAAACCGGTCGTGACGGTTGTGACGGATCCGTTTTTGTGACGGATCAGTATAACTGATCCGTCAAAAAAACGGATCCGTCGGAACCGTTTTCCCAACAATTTAGACGGATCCGTCACGATGTCGGAGGTGACTGACGCCAAACAACTGAAGTGTGAAAGAAGCCTTAGACTGACGTCAAACAACTGAAGTGTGAAAGAGGCCTTAGACGCGATGATGCGTTCATTGCACACATCCAGAATCATCGCACCCCACAAATAGGGCCCTGTGTTTTACCTTGCGGCGGCGCCGCAAGGTAAATGGACATGCTGCGATCTAAAAAGACGCGCCGCATGTCCGGAAACGCAGGGCCGCCGAGTGCGTGTTTCATAAAATCCCCTCCACTATGCTGTAACATCTGGACGCTGCAGATTGAACGCTGCGGCTCCAAGCAGCGTTCAACCCGCAGCTATTCCGGATGTAATACGGCCCGTGGACACATACCCTTACTCAACTTCCCCAGGTGAAGCGCTGAGTCTTCACACCTGAGCCAGTCTCTTGTTTGGCTGCAAAGTTGATGTCATGTCAACAGCGCTGCATCCAGTCGCTGAGCTTAGCTAATGATTGAAACTATGGGTAGATGTTTGGAGAAAGCAGACAACCTCCTTAGTGGTGCGGCAAGAAGTCCTGACCGATCACCAGGTCGCATCAACACAACGGGGTACAAAAAAAAAAAAAAAAACTAAATTAATTGAAGTGACAATATTTGGTTTCATAGACTGAGAAGAGGGCGCAGAGCGGACACAACACTCACATCCTCGGTCTCTTCCTCTTGGTCCCAGTTCCGGTCCGTCAGCTCCTTGTCTGCTACTCTCTTGGCCATTTTCGCCTGCACTGAAAAGACACAAGAGGATAAAGTTTATTATTGTGGGTCGTGCAATAATCATTCAGAGATTCAGATATTCACCGTCCTGTAGAAAACATTAGCTGCTCTCCGGCCGTATCCACATCTGTCAATGTTCTCTCCGGTTTCCAATTTCCCTTACTATAGCACAAAGCAGAATTTGGAAAGTCCGGGGTGACTATGTGACCACGTGTGATCTGATCAGTACTGAGCGGACGTGTCCAATCTGTGCAAGCAGAAGACGAGCCCGATTCCTGCATAGAGCCAGCCACGCCATTACAGCATTGCTTTTAATGCAAATAAACGTGAGCGGCTTTTAAAGGGCACCTGTCACCCCGTTTTTTCCGTCTGAGATAAAAATACTGTTAAATAGGGCCTGAGCTGAGCATTACAATAGTGTATTTTGTGGACCCCGATTCCCCACCTATGCTGCCGAAATAAGTTACCAAAGTAGTCATTTTCACCTGTCAATCAGGCTGGTCTGGTCAAAAGGGCGTGGAGTCTTCCCCCAGATCTTGCTTAGTTTTCCGTTGGTGGCGTAGTGGTGTGCGCATGCCCAAGGTCCCGAATCCGCTGCACAGGGGAGTGAAAAGAGCGCGATGTGCACTATTTCATTGGTGATCGGTGGGGGCGGCCATCTTCCTTTGGCCGCGCGTGCGCAGAAGCGGCGCTCTGCTGGCCGCGGCTTCAGGAAAATGGCCGCGGGATGCCGCGCGTGCGCAGATGGAGATCGCGGCGGCCATTTTCCTGAACCGAGATGCGAACTCTGCTTCAGGAAAATGGCCGCCGCGATCTCCATCTGCGCACGCGCGGCATCCCGCGGCCATTTTCCTGAAGCCGCGGCCAGCAGAGCGCCACTTCTGCGCACGCGCGGCCAAAGGAAGATGGCCGCCCCCACCGATCACCAATGAAATAGTGCACATCGCGCTCTTTTCACTCCCCTGTGCAGCGGATTCGGGACCTTGGACATGCGCACACCATTACGCCACAAACGGAAAACTAAGCAAGATCTGGGGGAAGACACCACGCCCTTTTGACCAGACCAGCCTGATTGACAGGTGAAAACGACTACTTTGGTAACGTATTTCGGCAGCATAGGTGGGGAATCGGGGTCCACAAAATACACTATTGTAATGCTCAGCTCAGGCCCTATTTAATAGTATTTTTATCTCAGACGGAAAAAACGGGGTGACAGGTGCCCTTTAACAAACAGTTGTGTTGATTTGCTGAGGATTCGTAATAAAAAGAGCACAACAGGGTCACATGCACAACGATGCACAAGGGATTTAGTTTCTCTAACTAGCATGTATCTTCTTAATGGTAAACGACAAACCTTGACTTGTGGGGGTTATCAGAGGATTGGGAAATCCCATCCTAGATAATGTCTGCTATACTGCAGGTATATTACAGGCCGGAAATTGCGCTACAATCATAAAAACTCTGCATTTATTGCATCCATGATATTCAGAGTTCATCAGGTTATTAAGAGGGCAGTCCGATATTCACCCCTATACTATGGCATCAGCGCTGCCACCCATCAGCTGTTAGCGCCTCCGGTGTTGGCAGATATATGCAGAACACCGTGCAGTGGCCATTGTCGGGTACTGCAGCTCAGATATTAGTCACTTCAATAGGAGCCAAGCTGCAGTACTTGAAGACGGCCACTATGCGGAGTACGGAGCTGAGGTGTTCTGCTCCATATAGCACCAATCTGGCCATCCTAAAGCCAGATACAACATCCCGCCTCACCAGATGACAAGTCAGCCAGCAGCTTATCTCTGGGAGAACAATGATCAGCAGTGCAAATTCTAACATGTCCCATCACCATCCCTCCTGACCACTCACACATTAGATATAGGTTGGTTAAGCAGACATTACCCTCCGAACGTGTATGGGGAGGGGAGGACATACCTTATGACTAATGTTCTTATTAAAGGGATCTCTGACACAAAGTTTTGAAAAAATCCCCGCTGGCACACCTGTGAAGGCTGCACTTAACTGCACCACATGGAGACTAAAGGTCACCCACAAATCCCTGCCAACAACAAACATCCTCACAACTATTACACATCAGGCCAAGTCTTGCAACATCTCTCCCCCACAGAGAACAGGAGTCACATTGCATCAGATCCCCATGTGCCTGCATAGCACCTTATCAGCCTCCGCACCCTTTCTGAAGATCTACTGTCCCGGTCGGACACTGTCCATAACCATAAAATCTGGGCGAACCTGCCGAGAACACCCATCTGTAACGTGTATGTGGGGGCAACCTGACAGTACGTTCTGGGACCCCCACTTATTTTGAGACGTTTCCTTGCACAGCTATATCTCCATCTATGAAGGGGACGTAGCAGGACACCAGACCCGACCATAAAGTGATCGTAGTGGTTAGAGTTCCCCTTTAAGCACGATTCTGTAGCCCTGAGGGACATCAGGGGCTTTGGGTTGTAGGACAGATTGTATCCCAACTCTGTTAGATCCACCTTGGAGTATTGCCCCAAATACCAAGAGGGGAGATAAGTGGCTGCCAGACAGGGTCACCGTCACGGTTCAGATACGGACAAGCGCCCGGGCCACAATGTGGGCGATCATTGCACCAGCACATGGTTTTACCCCAACTAAACAGGTTGAATTACTTTTTGCAGGAAATCCTGGATAGGATTAGGAACCTGCAGTCGGTCCGGTGATCGTCCCTGGTTAAAACAAAAGGACCTACGGGTGCGTCCTAAGTCGGCCGTGTGTATAAAGCTGGCTCAGGAGCAGCGATCAGAGCTGAGCGTCGATTGTTGCTGTTTAACCACTTAAAAAAAAATTAAAAAAAATCTGTCAGCAGGATTTATCCCTATGAACTAAGGACCTAGATATAATGGCGCCGTGATGCCGATTAATCGGATGTGAACGGTTCTGCTCAATGGCTGATGAATACTCACCATGTGTACGGGACGTGGGGTCAGGATCTTCCTCTGGTTCTTCAGCACCACCCCTGCGTTTTGTACAGGTCACTGATTAGTCAGTGGCCTAACTTTTTTTGTTAAAAGACCTTACTGTGTCCTGAGCGCAGGACTTCAATAACATGGCGCTGAAATCTCAATCTGCACATGCGCTGCATACGGCGCAATTATGGCCTTACATTTATTTCATAGGGCTTAATCCTGCTCTGACAGGTTCTCTTCAAAGGGGTCGGTGTCAACTTTGGAAATTATCCCCCCCCCCCCAAAAGTGTAGGAGAGAACTACTCAATCGCTGATGGAGCTGTGAACCAGGGCTCCAGGGAATACAGCCAGTGGTCGGTCACGTGCCATTCATTCCTATGGGGGTGCTAAGGCTAGCGAACACAAGTGGTCAACCATTAAGTGCCCCAATTATTGGGATGGGGGGGTCACAGATGACTAACTTCCAAATGTAACACCCTGTTAAATGCCTTAGTGTCCAACAGCGGCATCTAAAGGAGTCCGAGACCGCCACCAACCCCTCCATGATACAATCAGAGGCTACTCATGGGTTGCCGTGGCAGCTGAGGACCCTGGGAGGACTGATTCCTCTACTACGCAAAATTAAAAAATAAAAAAAATAAATTATATATATATCTCAAAAGCTTGAGGAAGGTCCACATTCTGGACTGAAACGGCGCACGTGGGCCAATAAACCACATTTATTTTTTTCTATTGAGTGCTGCCTTCATTTTTCTGAATATATATATATATATATATATATATATATATATATATATATATATATATATATATATATATATATGAGATGTAAATATATTACATATATGTAAATACTAAAGATATAATGTACGCATTATATAAGAAAACTTACATTATATATTTTACTAATATATGAATATATAAAATTATATATAATTATAGATTTTAATCATAAAATAATAAAATTATATGAAAAATATGCATGTAAAAAAAAAAAAAAAAAATCTGGGTAAAAAAAAGGTGATAAAAAATAGACAATTTGTATCGCCGTGATCTGTCAAGATAGAAAAATTTAACCCGCTGAATAAATAAATAAATATAAAAATAAATTGCTATTTTTTGGCGACTGAACCTCCGCCCGGCCCACAAGAATATGCAATAAAAAGCGATCAAAATGTCACACGGACCCCAAAGCGACGTCGATAAAAACTACGGTTCGGTGCGGAAAAGTAGAGACGCCGTACGGCTTCCTAGGCGGAAAAAAAAATACAAAAAAGAAAGTTACAGCCCTTGGAAGAAGGTGAGAACAGTAATGGAGGCAGAAGAGTGAAAAAGGCTCCACAGGAAAGGGTTAATGTAAGGCAACAGGCGCTATAACGCGCAGCACACGGTCGTATACCGCCATGTGACAGAACACCGGCCCAGGACTCCCCCGCGGCCTCCTCCAGCCCCTCAGCCTCCAGATTTACCTCCACAAGACACGAGTGAGGCCTGGTCGCTCCACAGACGCGCACACGACAACCGCCCGGATTCTCCGCCGTCACCGGCTCACACGTACATTCCGCCCGGCAACACGAAGAAGGCGGGAAACGTCTTCAGGCCGCCATTTTGTAAGAGCGCCGACAGGTCCCAGCGCCAGTGCGCAGACTCCGGCAGCAACGGCCGGAAGGAGGTGGGGGAACATGGGCGGGGCTACGGCGCTCCATTCATGAAATGATAAGTTTCGACTACGCATGCGTCGCCGGAGTGAGAGACGTCATTGTCCATTGAGCGAAGTGAGGCGCATGCGCGGTTTCTTCTCGTTCCAAAACAGTGAAATGCTGTAGTCATTCTGGTGCTGTGGAACTAAAAGTCCCAGCTGCGCGTTTCTGAAGAGATTTGTAGCTGCTGGATTATTTCACGTGTATGGTGGGAGGAGCCAGCGTTGACCTGCACCCTCCACTAGGTGGAGCTCACTGCCCATTCATATGTATAGATCACACATGTGGTGAGCTCCCCCTAGTGGTGACTATAAGCAGACAGAATGTTTGTCATTTATCAAGTCACTAAAACCTCCCTGAGTTATTATACAATTAACCCCTTCAGTTTCAGGCGGTTTTTCATTTTTGCGCTTTCGTGGGTTTTTTATCCATTTTCTTTTTTTGCAGGAACAGTTGTAGTTTCTGCATGACAACGTTCATTTTAACAGATGGGAAAAAAAATCAAATTGGTAAAAAAATATATATTTTTTATTTTTTTTTACAGTGTTTATTGTGCGATAAAAGTGACCCGAGAAGGCGATTCTCCCAGTCGCTGCCATTACAGCGATACCAACAGCAAGTGTAGTGAGCAAATAACTCAAATTCCATTGTTTCAGTTTTTTGACTATTTTTTTTCTCACCAACTCTGTGGCTCGGCACGTTTACAGTAAAATACCGAAAGAATAGGTTGTTTTATTAATTTTTACACAATAAAAATATTTAAAAATAAATATATTTTTTGCTTTTGTTCATGAAGAAAAATACATAAATTGAATAATTTGTTCTTAAGCCTCTGTATCCCGAGATCCATCATTTTTCTTAGATGGAGCCATGCAGCGGACTGACTAGAGTTCGATGGGCCCCAGGGCAAAATTTAGACCTGAGCCCCCACCTGCATATTCGTCAGATGTATGGGCATTTGTAGAGAGATCCTATGAAGACATTCATGTCCCCCCCCCGCACAATCGTAGCCCCTTCCTGAGTCATGTCCCCATCCTGAGTCCGGTCCTGTAATAATGTCCCCCATCGTTGTCCCTTTCCTGGTATAATGTCCCCCCATCTTGGGCCCCTTTCAGTAATAATTATCCCCATCCTGGGCCTTTTCTTGGCATAATGTCCAACATCCTGGACCCTTCCAGTAATAATGTCCCCCATCCTGGGCCACTTCCTGGTATAATGTCCTCTATCTTGGACCCTTCCAGTAATAATGTCCCTCACCCTGGTCCCTTCCAGGTATAATGTTCCCTATCCTGTGCCCCTTCCAGGTATAATGTTCCCCATCCTGTGCCCCTTCCAGGTATAATGTTCCCCATCCTGTGCCCCTTCCAGGTATAATGTCCCCCATTCTGTGCCACTTCCTGGTATAATGTCCTCTATCTTGGATCCTTCCAGGTATAATTTCCCTCACCCTGTTCCTTTCCAGGTATAATGTTCCCTATCCTTTGACCCTTCCAGGTATAATGTCCCCATCCTGTGCACCTTCCAGGTATCATGTCCCCCATTCTGTGCCACTTCCAGGTATACTGTCCTCTATCTTGGACCCTTCCAGGTATAATGTCCCTCACCCTGGTCCCTTCCAGGTATAATGTTCCCTATCCTTTGACCCTTCCAGGTATAATGTCCCCATCCTGTGCCACTTCCATGTATAATGTTCCCCATCCTGTGCCCCTTCAAAAGTATGTTCCCCATCCTCGGCTTCTTCCTGGTATAATGTTCCCTATCCTTTGACCCTCCCAGGTATAATGTCCCCATCCTGCGCTCCTTCCAGGTATAATGTCCCCATCCTGTGCCCCTTCCAGGTATAATGTCCCCATCCTGTGGCCCTCCCAGGTATAATGTCCCCATCCTGTGCCCCTTCCAGGTATAATGTCCCCATCCTGTGCCCCTTTCCAGTATAATCTCCCTCATCCTGGGCACCTTCCAGGTATAATGTCCCCATCCTGTGCCCCTTCCAGATATAATGTCCCCATCCTGTGCCCCTCCCAGGTATCATGTCCCCATCCTGTGCTCCTTCCAGGTATAATGTCCCCATCCTGGGCCCCTTCTATGTTCTATCATTATGTCCCTGGAGCTTCTTATTATTTTTTGCAGGAGATGCGGTACTTTCTATTGCAATAGAAAAAAGAAAAAATGTGCCAGCACAAAAGTATTAACATGGATTAATTAAAAATGAATGAACTTTATTGAATACAGAATATATAAACATGCAGTTAAAATCCCAAAATACAAACAATTTTCAACAAGGTTAATTTTTAATTAATTCATGTTATTATTTTTGTCCTGGCACATTTTTTGGTGTTGCTATGGCTGCTAGTGCCTTTCGGGACAGCTTACACCTATTTTTTTAATGGCGAGTCGATGAGGTGATAAATGGAGCCGCTTCTCTCCGTCTAACCGCTTAGATGCCGGTCGCTGTTAATCACAGCGTTTAGGGGTTAACTGTGTGGGATCAGAGTTATCTGGAATATTACAGCTGTGGATGGTGCGGGCTCAGCTCCTGCACCTGCGCCATTATTGTGCTGTACATACAAACCCCACAGCTACCCATGCCCGGGTACCCCACTGATCTCTTACCTTTCTCTTCCAGTGGGCACCCAGGTGGGGCCTGGTTGGGTAAATAAAAGGGTGGACAACTTCTTTACTGTATTTTGCAGGGGCCCTTATTTCCTGTGTTTGGCCCCATGATAAAAGCACCACCATTATTGCCAATAAGGCCAACAGGGGGAGCTGTCAGACAGCTAATTTTTTGCATCACAAACTGAAGAAGCAGAGACGACTGAGTCTACAAGGACTGGACATAAGGATTTAGCACAAATAAAGGAAGCATAAAGCATGCCTGGCCGTTCACATAAAAGCTGTAGAAAAGACAGACCTGCTGCCCTCCTCCATCAATCATAATCTATTCTGCCAGCACTATAGGTGTTGGCACTTTCATTCCCCTCACTTTTCAGTATACATCACACCTATTATTGACAAATGACTTGCCTGCCCTGAGCAGAATTATAGACAAAAAGCAAGAGCGGAAAGACAAACACCCTCCTCCACTTCCTATAGAAAGACAAACACCCTCCTTCACTTCCTGTAGAGAGACAAAGACACTTGTCCACTTCCTGTAGAGAGACAAAGACCCTTCTCCACTTAATGTAGAGAGTCAAAGACCCTCCATCCTCCTCCACTTCCTATAGAGAGACAGACACTCCTCCACTTCCTGTAGAAAGACAAAGACCCTCTCCCACCTCTTATAGAGAGACAAAGACAAGTCCCCTCTTCCTGTATAGAGAAAAAGACCCTCCTCCACTTCCTGTAGGGTTTCTGTCTCTAGAGGAAGTAGTAGAATGTCTCTGTCTCCCAACAGGAAGTGGTAGAATCCCTCTGTCTCTCTCCAGGAAGTTGGGGCAAATCGTTGTGTCTCTACAGGAAGTGATAGAGTTTCTTTGTCTCTCTACAAGAAGTTTTGGAGTGTCTCTGTCTCTCTCCAGGAGGTGGAAGTGTCAAGGTGAAAATATATTTCTTATATATCTTTTTGTACTTTTATACTCTTATACTGTGAAACAATAAGTTTTTTCCTATCTGCTAGCTAATGCATATGTAATTGTATTTAAAGATGGTTGCCAGTGTTCAGTTTCGTTTCAGGTTAGTGACCGAAGGGTTAAGTCATTTCTTTGGAAATCGAAACTTAAGGAATGTGAAGAAAAGGAGGAATCCACCAGAAGACGTCAGAACAAATCAGAAAGACTGGATGCTAGCTTAAACCCCGCCTAATGCATGCCTTCCCCTAACACTCAATATAGTATTGTGTATTTTAGAATAAAGCCAAGTTGTTGTGACCGTTGCAGACATGAGTAGATGCACGGGCATTCAATTGAGATTGAATCAGCACCTTGTCTGAGTCATTCTTACCCAGTACCAAATGCTCGGCTCATACTTTAATTTGGAATGACTGGTGAAGGAAGGGTAATTGTCGTTTTACGACCCCGACAGAAGCAGATCTTTGTCTCTCTACAGGATGTTGGGGAGTGTCTCTGCTACAGGAAGTAATGGAGTGTCTCTGTCTCTCTACAGGAAGTAATGGAGTGTCTCTGTCTCTCTACAGGAAGTAATGGAGTGTCTCTGTCTCTCTACAGGAAGTAATGGAGTGTCTCTGTCTCTCTACAGGAAGTAATGGAGTGTCTCGGTCTCTGCTACAGGAAGTAATGGAGTGTCTCTGTCTCTCTACAGGAAGTAATGGAGTGTCTCTGTCTCTCTACAGGAAGTAATGGAGTGTCTCTGTCTCTCTACAGGAAGTAATGGAGTGTCTCTGTCTCTCTACAGGAAGTAATGGAGTGTCTCTGTCTCTCTACAGGAAGTAATGGAGTGTCTCGGTCTCTCTACAGGAAGTAATGGAGTGTCTCTGTCTCTCTACAGGAAGTAATGGAGTGTCTCTGTCTCTCTACAGGAAGTAATGGAGTGTCTCTGTCTCTCTACAGGAAGTAATGGAGTGTCTCGGTCTCTCTACAGGAAGTAATGAAGTGTCTCGGTCTCTCTACAGGAAGTAATGGAGTGTCTCGGTCTCTCTACAGGAAGTCATGGAGTGTCTCGGTCTCTCTACAGGAAGTAATGGAGTGTCTCGGTCTCTCTACAGGAAGTAATGGAGTGTCTCTGTCTCTCTACAGGAAGTAATGGAGTGTCTCGGTCTCTCTACAGGAAGTAATGGAGTGTCTCGGTCTCTCTACAGGAAGTAATGGAGTGTCTCGGTCTCTCTACAGGAAGTAATGGAGTGTCTCTGTCTCTCTACAGGAAGTAATGCATACCTCCCAACCGTCCCGATTTCAGCGTGACAGTCCCGCTTTGGCACCGGGGTCCCGCTGTCCCGCTTCGGGCATTTAAAATCCCGAATTTGCGGCCGCCGGTGAAGCCCCGCCCACTTCCGGGACGTAGAGAGAGCCCGATTAGTACCCGCTGTTCGTTCCGTTCCCTGGGACTGCGTTGTAGCCACGCCCCCTTGAGTTGCCTCACCGCCCGCCTCCGGCTTCCTCCTCAACTATAGACGTGGGCGGACTCTGAGGACAGAGCGGCAGCACCCGGACTGGTTTCTGGCACGGGGGCAGAGTTGTGAGACACTCCGTGTCTGTGTGACCGCGGGAGCAGCGAGCGGATCTCCAGACTGTAAGTGAATGTATGTGTCTCTCCCCCTCTCCATGCAGCGCTGCCCTGCTGCGGTTACAGCAGAGACTCTGACAGCATAGGAGGACTGACAAACTAAACTTTGTCTCCCCATGGTGCGCGCACCCCGCTCCCACTCTCCCCCTGGTACCCATCCATCGGATTCTCCACCAACCTGGTGCAGCACCCCTTACATTCTATGGGGGCTGCCACCTGCCTGCGTTACATTCTATGGGGGCTGCCACCTGCCTGCGTTACATTCTATGGGGGCTGCCACCTGCCTGCGTTACATTCTATGGGGGCTGCCACCTGCCTGCGTTACATTCTATGGGGGCTGCCACCTGCCTGCGTTACATTCTATGGGGGCTGTGCAGCATTATATTCTATGGGGCTGTGCTGTATTACATTCTATGGGGACTGAGCTGTAATGCTGGATACAGCAGTCAGCGGCGCAGCTGGATGACACCATTCAGCGCCGTGGGAGTGGAAGCTGCCGGCTGCTGCGAGGGAGCGCGGTGAAAGGTGTTTGTGTGTACTGATGGAGAAGGCAATGATGGGGGTGGGGTAACCATGTGTGGCCATTATACTGCACCCAGCATTGTGTGGGGCCATTATACTGTACCCAGCATTGTGTGGCCATTATACTATACCCAGCATCGTGTGGGGCCATTATACTGTACAAAGCATCATGTGGCGCCATTATACTGTATGGACCATCACGTGGGGCAAGTATACTGTACGCAGCATCATGTGGGGCCATTATACAGTATGGAGCATAATGTGGCCAATGGCCATTGTACAGTATGGAGCGTCGTGTGTGGCCATATTTTTTTGTTCATAATTATTGTTAACGAAACATTGTGATCAGAAGTGCTAAATGGGTGTGGTTGGGGCGTGGCTAGTTGTGAAATGGGTGTGGCCTAAAATTTGCCGCGGCACGCTACGCGCGCCGCTGACTTTGTCCCTCTTTCCCTTCCCCTAAAGTTGGGAGGTATGAGTAATGGAGTGTCTCTGTCTCTCTACAGGAAGTAATGGAGTGTCTCGGTCTCTCTAGAGGAAGTGGGGGCAGGTCTCTGTCTATGTAGAGGAAGTTGAGGTGGGTCTTTGTCTCTCACTAGGAAGAAAACTGACTTTCCCATTATAATTTTCAGCCGCAGACACGTTCTCCTGCTTGCTTAGGTTTCCGTCAGTACTTTACAGCTGATATCAACAATGATAATGAGATGACTTTGCTGACAGTGTCCCAGTCTACACAGCAAAGCTACATATTGTCTAATGTGAGTTATTCTTATTTTCTTTAACAACAAACCTGTAGTGAGCTATGTTTGTAATAGAAGCTTGTCTTTCCTGACATGATTTTCTAAAGTAGAAATGTGCTCAGAGCAGTAGTCACTTCCCCTCCCCCACTAAGCAACGAGGTACGAGAAAGCTCTTTTCTGGCATAAATAGGAATAACCCTAGCAATGTAATAACTTGAAGCTCATGGACCCCAATGCAAAATCTCCAAAGGGCCCCTGGGTCCTTAATAGTACTGATCTCTAGGGACCTTTTGGGCTCCACCGCCTGGATGTGACTGTAACCCCGGCACCCTCTATAGTTATAGCCATGATTCCTGGACTGTAATACCCTTTAAAAGTTACTCTGTCCTCAGATATTTGCTATGAAATATGAGAGCAGCATAATGTAGGTGCAGAGACCCTGATTCCAGTGATGTAACACTTACTGGGCTACTTGCTGTAGTTTTGATAAGATCACTGTTTTATTTGTCGCAGATCTAGCAGAGCTCGAATGCTGAGGCCTGTATAACCCCGCCTCCAGCACCGATTGGCAGCTTTCTGTGTGCACTGTGCATAGGCAGAAAGCTTCCAATCAGTGGAGGGGTGGAGTTATAGAGAGCAGGAGGACTAGAAGGTATGGGAGTACTGATAATTTCCTGCTGATAAAACACTAATTTTATTGAAATAACACCACACAGCCCAGTATGTGACACATTGCTGGAATCAGGGTCTCTGCCCCTACATTATGCTGCTATCAGAAACTTGATGACAAATTCCCTTTAAAAATGAGAGCAGAGTCTTTGTGTTTTTTTAAGACCCATACTGTTCACTTTAGTGGCACTACTCCGCAATACCGCTCACAGCCTATAGTCAAAGGGGGCACTGTTTATGCCAAAGCAATCATGATTAACCAGACACCTGGTCACACACCGTACCCTCCGTGTTGCATCGCCATTATCCCAATTCTGCCATTACAATTATCCCACGTCTCCAGTAGAGGACCCCCCAGCTGTGAATAAGAGCTGCCCCCAAAAAGATAGATTATAATAGATTTTTTTTCAAAGGGGTTGTAAAGAGTAAAAAAATCTCGGCCTTCTATTAACACGAGGCAGCAGATATAAGTGGCGGCATTAGCGCCGAGCTGTCCGTCATCACATGTTCAGACTGTTAAACCCGTAATGAATGATAGACGCTGATATCCCGGGCAAATCTATAATAGGATCTGCTATAATAGAGGAAGAGACTTCGGGAAATATCCCATGAATGAGAATGAAGTCCTCGGGTAGTCACGCAGGAGCACAATACGGGCAGAATTGCAGGACTTCTATCAGAGATGCATAAGGACGTTCATGATTAAAGGGGTTGTCCAGGCTCGGGGCTCAAGTTTGCAGCCAGTCTATGTGACTGTAGACTTGTGAATCCTCATGGCGCGCAGTTTGTGAACCTGTCAGGATTCTCCGGTCCTGGGAGCGGCGTACGCGTAACTGCAAGAATGCGATCTACATACATGCGGTCACATACCGACTAGACGTGTGCAGCAGTGAACTGATCAAGGTCGGACAAGTCTAGTTGGAATGTGGCCGCCCACTTTATATTAGTTTCTTCAGTGAACTAAAGCTTCATTTTTGTACACCAGGATGACTTCTGTGACCAAAACGTGGGTTCAAGATCCAAGATGTTTATGTCAGTTTACAGTCTATCATGCAGCCATAGAGGAAGATGTCTAAAGACATTACTGCCACACACACTGAGGAATCCGTCACACTGGTGTTTAGGGTCACTGCTGCGGACTTCGGCCTGAGTGATTCTTGGACAAGCTTTCTCCCATTCATTTGTATGGCAGAGAACTTGCAGGACCTCCTGTGGCCTCTACACCATGTACAGAGCTACGTCACCTATGGTGCGCCCGCAGCGCCTTCACTCAGCTGATCTCTTCTAGGTTCTGGAAAATCCTCTTAACTTTGTGACTCCTGAAGGGAAGCAACAGGAGCAACACAGTATGGGGCCCATAGCAGCATGTAAGGAGTAGCTCCATATACCCCATACATGCTGCTATGGGCCCCATACTGTATTGTACACCTGTCCCGGATCCGGACTCTGCTCCCTTCTACCCGATCTGCTGAACACTGTTGTGCTCCACGTTAGGCTCTTCAGATGGCCTGATGTGATCCCATGTGATCATCTGCCTGGGCCGATATAAGGTCTACCAGGACCTGTGTATTGGTATTAAGACTTCTAAGTGCTCCAGAGTCCTTTCTGCCTGCAGCCTTCAGCTCCTCTGCTGCCTGTTCCCAGTCATTTGTCCACCTATGGTCTCCTGGATTTCTGCTACCTGTCTGCGGTCTCCAGGACCTCTGCCACCTGTCCCCAGTGTCCTGTCCACCTGCAATCTCCAGGACCTCTTCTACCTGTCTGTGGTCTCCAGGACCTCTGCCACCTGTTCCCAGTGTCCTGTCCACCTGCAATCTCCATGACCTCTGCTACCTGTCTGCGGTCTCCAGGACCTCTGCCACCTGTTCCCAGTGTCCTGTCCACCTGCAATCTCCAGGACCTCTTCTACCTGTCTGCGGTCTCCAGGACCTCTGCCACCTGTTCCCAGTGTCCTTTCCTCCTGCAGTCTCCAGGACCTCTGCTACCTGTCTGCGGTCTCCAGGACCTCTGCCACCTGTTCCCAGTGTCCTGTCCACCTGCAATCTCCAGGACCTCTGCTACCTGTCTGCGGTCTCCAGGACCTCTGCCACCTGTTCCCAGTGTCCTGTCCACCTGCAATCTCCAGGACCTCTGCTACCTGTCTGCGGTCTCCAGGACCTCTGCCACCTGTCCCCAGTGTCCTGTCCACCTGCAATCTCCAGGACCTCTGCCACCTGTTCCCAGTGTCCTGTCCACCTGCAATCTCCAGGACCTCTTCTACCTGTCTGCGGTCTCCAGGACCTCTGCCACCTGTCCCCAGTGTCCTGTCCACCTGCGGTCTCCAGGACCACTGCCCCTGTTCCCAGTGTCCTGTCCACCTGCAATCTCCCTGACCTCTGCTACCTGTCTGCGGTCTCCAGGACCTCTGCCACCTGTCCCCAGTGTCCTGTCCACCTGCGGTCTCCAGGACCTCTGCTACCTGTCTGCGGTCTCCAGGACCTCTGCCACCTGTCCCCAGTGTCCTGTCCACCTGCGGTCTCCAGGACCTCTTCTACCTGTCTGCGGTCTCCAGGACCTCTGCCACCTGTTCCCAGTGTCCTGTCCACCTGCAATCTCCAGGACCTCTTCTACCTGTCTGCGGTCATTAGGACCTCTGCCACGTGTTCCCAGTGTCCTTTCCTCCTGCAGTCTCCAGGACCTCTACCTGTCTGCGGTCTCCAGGACCTCTGCCACCTGTTCCCAGTGTCCTGTCCACCTGCAATCTCCATGACCTCTGCTACCTGTCTGCGGTCTCCAGGACCTCTGCCACCTGTTCCCAGTGTCCTGTCCACCTGCAATCTCCAGGACCTCTGCTACCTGTCTGCGGTCTCCAGGACCTCTGCCACCTGTTCCCAGTGTCCTGTCCACCTGCAATCTCCAGGACCTCTGCTACCTGTCTGCGGTCTCCAGGACCTCTGCCACCTGTCCCCAGTGTCCTGTCCACCTGCAATCTCCAGGACCTCTGCTACCTGTCTGCGGTCTCCAGGACCTCTGCCACCTGTTCCCAGTGTCCTGTCCACCTGCAATCTCCAGGACCTCTGCTACCTGTCTGCGGTCTCCAGGACCTCTGCCACCTGTTCCCAGTGTCCTGTCCACCTGCAATCTCCAGGACCTCTGCTACCTGTCTGCGGTCTCCAGGACCTCTGCCACCTGTCCCCAGTGTCCTGTCCACCTGCAATCTCCAGGACCTCTGCTACCTGTCTGCGGTCTCCAGGACCTCTGCCACCTGTCCCCAGTGTCCTGTCCACCTGCGGTCTCCAGGACCACTGCCCCTGTTCCCAGTGTCCTGTCCACCTGCAATCTCCCTGACCTCTGCTACCTGTCTGCGGTCTCCAGGACCTCTGCCACCTGTCCCCAGTGTCCTGTCCACCTGCAATCTCCAGGACCTCTGCTACCTGTCTGCGGTCTCCAGGACCTCTGCCACCTGTTCCCAGTGTCCTGTCCACCTGCAATCTCCCTGACCTCTGCTACCTGTCTGCGATCTCCAGGACCTCTGCCACCTGTCCCCAGTGTCCTGTCCACCTGCGGTCTCCAGGACCTCTTCTACCTGTCTGCGGTCTCCAGGACCTCTGCCACCTGTTCCCAGTGTCCTGTTCACCTGCAATCTCCATGACCTCTGCTACCTGTCTGCGGTCTACAGGACCTCTGCCACCTGTCCCCAGTGTCCTGTCCACCTGCAATCTCCAGGACCTCTTCTACCTGTCTGCGGTCATTAGGACCTCTGCCACGTGTTCCCAGTGTCCTTTCCTCCTGCAGTCTCCAGGACCTCTACCGGTCTGCGGTCTCCAGGACCTCTGCTGCCTGTTCCCAGTCTCCTATCCACCCGCTGTCTCCAGGACTTCTGTTACCTCTCTGCGGTCTCCAGGACCTCTGCTATGTTTTCCTGGTTCTCCTGCTCACCTACGCTCTCCAGGACCTCTGCCACCTGTTCCCAGTGTCCTGTTCACCTGCAATCTCCATGACCTCTGCTACCTGTCTGCAGTCTCCAGGACCTCTGCCACCTGTTCCCAGTGTCCTGTCCACCTGCAATCTCCAGAACCTCTGCTACCTGTCTGCGGACTCCAGGACTTCCGCTATGTTTTCCCAGTTCTCCTGTCCGCGTGCGGTCTCCAGGTTTCCTGTTTCCTGCACACCTCACCTGCCTGCTGCACCGATGCCCATGGTCTGTAAGCCCACCTGGACCTTGGGCTTTGAGGATTCACCTCACTAGGCAGCCTAATATTCCCATATGCATTTTTCCTGTTGTTATGTTCCTGCTTTCTTACTTTATGTGCTTGTCTCTTTTTGTGATGCATACCTAGTTCCTTGGTATTTTGGATGCTGATGTCCTGTGGGCCACAGTATACAGTTCTGCATTTATTCCCTTACATGAAAGCAGGGTCTGTGGCTGTTAGTCTGTAGGAGGTGTAGCAAGGACAGGCTGAGGCAAGGCTTGACGCTGATTAAGGGACAGTGTTATGGCACTGTCTGTTCCTGGTAGCCTGGCAGATCTTATCATGGCTTGCTTTGCACAAGGCAATCCATTTCACCAGTCCCAGGGTAACCCAATCCATCACCCTTTAACCGCTATACTGGGATTTTTACTTATGCAGGGCTCCTTGGGTTACAGCCGTGGAGTGGCTGCTGGACGGTGGAACCAGTTGGCAGAGAAAAGGGTGGTCAAACCTGGTCATAACCAAGAGGTCAAAGTCAGGGACAGAATCAAGAGGACGTCAGCTGTGAAATGGCAGCGTTATGAGACACATACATAGACATGATAGAGTCCTGTTCTTCTGTCCCTATGTTGCACATGATCAGAAGCAACAGTATCATGTAAGACAATATATAGCAGTATTTAACAGTGTAGCTGTGATTCCAGAAAGCAACAGCAAGGAGGACATTATACTGCAGTACTGATTAGTGTAGCTGTAAATCCAGCTCTGGGGTTAGAAAAATACTTACTAGAAAACAGTGGCACAATCTGGCCATCTTTCTTTTTCTCTCTTTCCCTTTCCTCTCGATATACCCAAGCAGGGCTGCCACCAGGAATTACAGGACCCCATACTGGCAAAAATGTCAGGCCCCCTTGAGACTCCACCCCTCAAATCTTCCACAGTCCCACCACCCACTCTTGAGAAAACTCTACTTCTTCACCACATCTTCAGCAATCACACATTAACAGTTCCCATCGAACACCATATCACATGCGGTACATAGCCATCAGCTTTTGCTTTGCCCAAAAGATTTTTTTAAGCAGCCACCATGACAAGGTAGACCATCACACCATGACCAGAGCACATATTACCACCACACAGTGACTGAATAATACCACATATGAGGAAATAATACCATCACACCATGACCAGAGCACATATTACCACCATACTGTGACTGAATAATACTACATACAAGGAATAAATACCACCATACCGTGACCAGAGCACATATTTTCCACCACATATATTATCATATGTGCCATTATACACAGGAGCTCTGTATATACTGTAAGTGTACTGATAACACAGTGATAACCAGTGACATACACAAGAGCTCTGTATATAGTGTATAGTGTACAGATAATACAGTGATCACCAGAGACATTATACATAGAAGCTTTGTATACAGTGTCAGTGTACAGGTAATACAGTGATCACCAGTGACATTATACACAGGAGCTCTGTATATAGTGTAAAGTGTACAGATAATACAGTGATCAACAATGCCATTATACACAGGAGCTCTGTATATAGTGTCAGTGTACAGGTAATACAGTGATCACCAGTGACATTATACACAGGAGCTCTGTATATAGTGTATAGTGTACAGATAATACAGTGATAACCAGTGACATACACAAGAGCTCTGTATATAGTGTATAGTGTACAGATAATACAGTGATCACCAGAGACATTATACATAGGAGCTTTGTATACAGTGTCAGTGTACAGGTAATACAGTGATCACCAGTGACATTATACACAGGAGCTCTGTATATAGCGTATAGTGTACAGATAATACAGTGATAACCAGTGACATACACAAGAGCTCTGTATATAGTGTATAGTGTACAGATAATACAGTGACTCGCCAGTGACATTATACATAGGAGTTCTGTATATAGTATACAGTGTATAGTGTAAGTGTACAGGTAATACAGTGACTGCCGGTGACATTATACACAGGACCTCTGTACATAGTATACAGTATATAGTGTCAGTGTACAGGTAATACACCTATTTACCAGTGATCTCTAGTTGAAGTCCTTCATCTTCATTTTTCTTCCTCAACCAGCACGCACCGCAATCACTTTTTCCAGCCATGTCCCTATATAGGTTCTGCACCTATTGCCGAGCAGGAACCTAATCCCTGCCTGACCTTTAGCGATAGGCCTTGGTTAGGGAGAGGACAGCGTAAGAACTAGTCAGTCCCCACTACAACTAAATACAGAGAGTGTAGACGAACAAGGGGAACACTTATCTTGAGCAGACTCAGAGAGGCAACACCACCAGAAAGGAAGCTAGCTGACTGCCTTAGCTCTGGTTCTTCACAAGGGAGAAATGTGAATATCACCAGCAATTCCCAGAAGCAGACTGGGAGTCTATAAACACCCAGGTCCAGGTGTGTCATTTAGAGCCAGAGGGAGGTTGCCGCTGGGTCCAAGAGTAAGAAGGATTAAGAAGACGTCTGGAAAGCCAAACGCAGAGACCTTCTGAAGCAAGATGCAGAGCGACTCTCTGCAGCATCTGACACACCCGTGACACGTAAGTGGAGAAAGAAGCCCATTTTTCAGATTTTTCTGACATTTTTTCATTTTACACTTTGCAGTTTGCTTTACGATGAAGCTTCCTTAAATCCTTTCAGACAATGAGCGCTCATTCATTTGTGTTTCCATCTACAGGCGTATAAATAAGGCTGACTTCTCACTTTGGGTATATCTGGAGTACATTTTGCTTTGATTACACCATTGAAGACGTTGTCGCACAGGAGAAGTCATTATCTGTCACATTTATAATCCAGTAATGGCCTGTAAACAGCTCGGTACTGCAGCGCCTTCTCCAATAATCACTCTCTGATGGTTATAATCCCCCCACTCACCGCAGCTTTACAGTGCAAACACTTAAAGTCTCGCTCTTGACGTTGTGATCAAATGATGCTTGAAAGATTAAGGGAGGAAAGGAAAGAGCAAGGTGTTCAGCCCACATAGACTTCATCATATTCCGTGTGGGATAAAGACGAGCTCTTGTTATGGTCAAGTATTGGAAAGTTGACCCTCTAAACCACAATCCGCTTGGCGCAGGTTAATCCAGGGTGTGTAATCTAAGGGATCCCAAGGTTTTCTTACTCAAGAAGGTGTAGACTTTTTTGCAAGACGTTGAGGTCCATGAGATGGCCACAGATTGGTGGTGGTGACACTACCGGGGCGAAACCTGCTAAGGGTCAACAACCACCTGAATGTGGGCTTGGATGGTGGAAATTGTCTCTTCAGAGAGGAAGAGGACTTGAACTCTAGTCCCACCATGTATTGGAAGTAGCAATCCTAAAAGTCAATATCAACTCTTTAACGAGCCTTGCCACATGACTTGGGCCAAACCAGGAATATCATTATGCAGACATGTGTTTCAGCGTGTTCCAACTCATCAGTATAAAGCATGAGATCTGATTTGGCTGTATTAGAGGTCTCTGACTGGGGTCTAAAGGGTAACGTTTCTTCATATGAAGAGTGACATGTCTGACATGCCAGGGTGATCCTTACAGGCTATGCAATGCCTCCTTACCCTGAAATATCAGGCATGTCACTCTCCGTAAGGAGAAATGGTATCCCTAGTCAAAGCTAAGGGATCCTATGATTTTTTATATAGGACACCATTTGTTTAGGCAGAAACACTAAGAGAGTCACAGGCTTACTGATAGTGTTTCAACCTTCCATTTTCATTAGTGCTCTTTAGTCATCGCTAAGGGATCCTATGATTTTATATAAGGCACCAGTTCTTTAGGCAGAAACACGAAGAGTGAGCTACAGGCTTACTGTTAGTGTTTCCCCTTGCATTTCCTTTAATGCTCTTTAGTCAAAGCTAAGGGATCCTATGATTTTTATATAGGGAACCATTTCTTTAGGCAGAAACACTAAAAGTGAGCTACAGGCTTACTATTAGTGTTTCTACCTTCTATTTCCTTTAGTTTCTCTTTAGTCATAGCTAAGGGATCCTATGATTTTTCTTTAGGCAGAAACACCAAGAGTGAGCTACAGGCTTACTATTAGTATTTCTCCCTTCTATTTCCTCTAGTGCTCTATAGTCATAGCTAAGGGATCCTATGATTTTTATATAGAGCACGAGTTCTTTAGGCAGAAACACTAAGAGTGAGCTACAACCTTACTATTAGTGTTTCTCCCTTCTATTTCCTTTAGTGTTCTTTAGTCATAGCTAAGGGATGCTATGATTTTATATAGGGCACCATTTCTTTAGGCAGAAACACTAAGAGTGAGCTACAACCTTACTATTAGTGCTTCTTTCTTCTATTTCCTTTAGTGCTCTATAGTCATAGCTAAGGGATGCTATGATTTTATATAGGGCTCTATTTCTTTAGGCAGAAACACTAAGAGTGAGCCACAGGCTTACTATTAGTGTTTCTGTCTTCTGCGTCCTTTCTGATTTTTATTTCTACATAGACAATAACGTAGAGTTTAGTGCTCATACATGGGTCACATACAGATTTCTAGAACCAAGGGGTTGCATTTTTTTTGCTTTGGATGTGAATTGGGAAGAAAAATGAATGCGAAAGAATAAGTGAAAATATAAAGCCGCTACGATGTGCTGTGAAAGATCTTGTCTAATAGAGAAGTAATGTCGTTTTGGCGGAGTATACGGTTTATTTTACTAGGCGGTGTGAATTTCATGCACTTTTCATTCGGCGTTCTTTATGCGCCCATCACAAATAAAACTTTTTCGAGTGTTAAACCTTTACCGTCGCCGAGAAGAGATTCACCTTCTCCCGTCGTATCAGACGCAGATAAATATCATTTTATGGATGGCCGACATAAAATAAGAGGCAGTATCTTTTCTGAGGACCTCGGCTGGCATCATAAACCATAAGAGGGAGATGTGCCGTTCTAAATGTCACCGCCAGACAGATAGAAACGGTTCTTTTTTTTTTATCTCTGTCTTTCATATCGGTCGCATTATGTACGGAAAATTTCCAAAAGGAGAAGGAAACTGATAAGGGAAGCAAAGATATGCAAAAATGATGGGATGTCTGGCGAGACAACAGGGAGAAAATATTCGTCCTGTTGTGTGAAGTCTATTACAAAGACATAGTCGAATATACCCTTAAAGGGGAGAATCATTTATGTTTCCAGACATAATTACTGTATAGAATATGCTAATACCCACCATTCTATATACTTTTATATAGGAATTTATAACTCTTTAACTCCCCCCCCCCCCCCCCTTTAACTCTATTTTCCGTTTTCTGACCAAAAATAACTTGGCGATACTATTATATAGGAATTTATAATGACTGTACTCCTGTCTGGACGAATCTGGCGAAAGCATCCTGATTTTTAGTACCAGTCTTATGAACCGTTGGGGCTTAGTTTAAAACCCATGCTCAAAAGTTTTGGTCACATTTCTGCTGCGTTTCTCAGGACAGGGTCTAAATGTGGCAAATATTGCACTGTAAATGATGGTAGATATGCGTAAGGCGGACAAAGGACTAAACTCAGAGGTCTAGTAACATCCTCCATAATTCCAACCTTCAAATCCAGTCTCGAAAAAAATTCTCTTGTGCTGCACCATTTCTCTAGAATGCGCTACCCCAGGCAATCAGATTGATTCCTATCATTATTTCCCATTGAACGGGTTCTAAAAAACTCACATCACATTTTCTAACAAGATTCCTGTCCTTTTAACCCCTTCCACTTTTTCGTCATTCCTTTTACAAGGTTCCTTCCCTTCCATACATCCTGCAATTATAAAGTTTTTTTCCGAGCCTGCTCTTCAAAATAGGACAAGAAATTAAGTGAGAAGTGATGTGCAAGTGCTCATAAATTATCCCGTTATCACCGCCGGAAAAATACTTATCTCTTGCTATCAGTTATTTAATTCCTGGGCTCCCATGCAATATTTTTCTAATTTTATTAATTACTTATACTCCAAAATTTGACAATTATTGTACATTATTAGCTCCCTCTAGTGGTGACTGCGTCACCCTGAAATTTATCGCTTACCCCTAAAAGCTGATGGTGAAGAGGCATGTATTTAGAAGGGTTGTATAGTATGGCGATTTATTTTTATGGTGCCAGGGGTCTATAATAGAAATATGGGGACCTGTTTGGTAATAAGGGGACCTATTTGGGGACTGATTGGTAAAAAAAGGGCAGATGTAACAGGCTGGGGCCGGGTAAAGACAGTTTTGAATGACACCATTAATTTTACCATATAAAAAGCCCCTGAAATTAATTGTGCCATTGTCTTTGTGGAGGGGTTCTGTTTTTCCATCTACATTTGTGCAGATCAGATATGATTATTCCGATACCATACTTGTATGATCTTTTTTTATTTTAGTACCTCAAAAAATTCAGAATTTTATATAAAAAAAAAATAATAATAATTGGTGTTTCACCATTTTCCAAGATCCAAAATGTAATTACATTTCCCACGGATTAAGCTGTTTGAAGTCTTGTATAATAAGTGAGTATACAGACGAAACAACTGCGGCTTTCTGCGGTAAAACATCTCCCTTCTTGTTTTATCACAGGAGCGAGTGTTTCAGCTGCGTCTTCAGTCTTCTGAACTCATCATATAAGTTTCCTGCAGAGCTCCAACCGCCGGTGAGTTTATAAGTCACTGTTTTAATTTATGAGTTTTGAAAAGTGGCATAAACACTCATTCCTGTGATAAAACAGACAGTCAGGGATATGTGTTCACTCACACAAACAGATGCAAGACTTTGCTGTTTTGTCTCTTAGGCTAGGTTCAGATTGCGTTAGTGCAATCCGTTTAGCGCTAGCGGATTGCGCTAACGCAATGTCTTTTTCGGGGCCGCGTTCAGGGGTCGCGTTAACGTCCCCGCTCTCGCAGATCCCCGATCTGCGAGAGCGGGGAACGGACCTCTGGCGCGCCGCGGACGCTGCGAGCAGCGTCCGAGGCGCGCTACAAAAGACCGGCACATCGCTAGCGCGTGCCGATAATGACACGCGCTAGCAATGCGCTCTAACATTGCCGGCAATGGGAGCGCTAACGGACGCGGTGCACGGCGTTAATTTCGCCGTGCAACGCTGTCCGTTAGCGCTATCCCATTAACGCAATGGGAACCTAGCCTTACCCACTTATTATAAGTGACTTATGCTTCCCTTCCTGGACAGGAGCTGCGGTATATGCAGACTATCAACTGGTCATGGTCGCACACAGTCACAGGAGGGGCACATTTATAATATTATTTCAGCACGGGAACATTTTTTTTTACCGCATCTAATTGTGAAACTTGTTATTATTCCAAGATCTATTAATTAAAATTTACTTTGTTTGTGGGACAACCCAATTAAATGCCACTGTCAGTAGAGCGGAGATTGGCGCCAACTCCGATCACTGTTGGTAGAACAGGTGCCGTCTGTATAGCGCAGCCAGCACTCCATGTACTTGCATGTGCCGTATTTGTAAAGCAAATGTCAAGAAAGGGTCTAATGAAATTAAAAGGAAAGAGATGCAATACCGCGTACAACCTGTGGACAAGTGGGGCGCTGTTTCCGTTTTTTTTTTCTAATCCTTTAAAGCAGTTATCTGCATTGAATCACCTCTAGAAAACAAAACAACTTCCGAGTATTCGTAGCTGTGAATTAATTGCTGACTCGGCTGGATGTATCCACAGAACGAGAATCCCCCCTCGTTTCGAAAATCCACAAAGCTCGGAGCCAGCGCCGCACGTCCCAAAGTCATTTGTAAATCCTCCAGATAGCTGGCAAGCTGACTTCCATATGGCCGGGAACAGCAGTTGTTAACTACGGGGCGCCGGGATCACGCAGGCAGACGACACGACAATTACGCCAACCTCTTCTTCAGGGTGTGTGACAAATGAAACAAATTAGATTTGAAGGTTCAATGTGTCTCGCGGAAGTTTCTTTCTGTAATTAACATCGAAGGCTTTAATGTCGCCACTTGCTCTTTTTCCCAGCGGTGGATAATCAGCCGCCATTCCTAAGGTGCTAAACTTGACCCCGGCGTTCTTGTATTACAAGATATTTGTGTCGGCAGAAAAAACTGGGACACGGTGAATTCAGACGAGAAACACACAGAGGACACAAGTGCAATGAAGTCTGCGTTACTCAGCCATGTGAACTGTAAGCTCTTGGGTCAAGGGGAAAAAGTCACAGAATAATCGGATTTTGGTTGTAGAGCAGACAACCGAGTTAATTTTATAATTAAAGACATCCCTGGATATCTACGGTATCTGCATCTGTTCCTCCTGTGCGTCTACATGCCAGCGCAGCAGGCACAATGATGTGACTAGATGGTGCCGGCTTCGCAGAGTCTCAGTCCACGCACTGCACAGACCATACTGCTCATCAGAGGAATGGGGATAGGTAAGTAGTTTTTTTATTGTCAGACAGTACTTGTAGGTGATTGTTGGGGGCATCATAATGTGTGTGTGTGTGGGGACTATGGGGACATCACACTGTGTGGAGGGCTGTGGGGCCATCATGTTGTGTATGGTGTGGGGCTATGGGGAAATCACGCTGTGAAGGTGGCTTTGGAGATATACCGTGTGGTGGAACTGTGGGGATATCATACTGTGTGGGTGGCTGTGGAAATATAATGTGTGGGGAGATGTGAGGACATCATTCTAGGTGGGGGCAACATACTAAGTGGGGGGACTGTGGGGGCATCATACTGTGTGGGGAACTGTGGGGCATCAAACTGTGTGGGGGTCTGTAGAGGCATCATACCCTATGGGAAGCAAGGAGGCCAACATAGTATGTGGGGGGCTGTGGGGCCATAATACCGTGTGGGGATTTGTGGGTCATCAAACTATATGGGGGTCTGTGGGATGATCATACTAAGTGGAGGGCTGTGAGGAGATAATACTAGGTTGGGGGGGCTGTGGGGCCATCACAACAAGTGGTTGGCTGTGGGGCCATCATACTATGTGGGGGCTGTGGGGACATCATACTGTGTAGGGGCTGTGGAGGCATCATACTTTGTGGGGGCTGTGGTGATATTATACTGTGTAGGGGCTGTGGAGGCATCATACTGTGTGGGGGCTGTGGTGATATCATACTGTGTAGGGGCTGTAGAGGCATCATACTGTGTGGGGGGCTGTAGTGACATCATACTTGAACAGAGGGTAGGTTGAGAGGAGGGGAGCCCAATTAGAACTTTTGCTAATGGGTTCTATGATATCTATGTACACTGCTGTCTTTTTGTACTAGGGAACGAATCGCAATACTTTGGGGAACCAGCAGTTTTTAAAAGGATTGTTCATTTTCATATACCCTGTTGACCATATCTTGAAGTAGAGAGCACTGATAAAGGGCATGTCTACCTGTCAGCCAAATATGGAGTCAGTGAAAAATTAACCCTTGTGTTCTCTGCAAGATCGACAGAAAATTCATCAGTCTGCAAAAGTAATAACAATTGTATTATTAATAATATGAATCATAATAATGATAATATTATTAATACAAATAATAATAATAATATAAATAATAATATTGGTAATATATTTTATTTTTATTATTATTGATATCACTATTAACCATAATAATTCTGTGTTCTCTAAGAAAGCAAATATAACAACAACTGATCTTTACGGTGCCATCGAAGGAATACAAGAATCCCCACTATCCATAAACAGGGAGATGGTGAGGGAACACTTAGCTAATTTACATGAATTTAATTCTCCTGGCCCAGATGAATTACATCCTAGGGTACTGAAAGAGTTAGCAGAGGAAATTGCAGAACCACTAGCCAGAATCTTTGAAAAATCCTGGAGAGCAAGAGAACAAGTCCCAGAAGATTGGAGAAGGGCACATGTTGTCCCTATGTTCAAAAAAGGAAAGAAGAAGGAGCCAGGAAATTACAGGCCAGTGAGCCTTACTTCTATACCAGGAAAGATCTTTGAACAAATTATTAAACAGCATGTATGTAAGTACTTGGATAAGAATACAGTAATTAACCAGAGCCGGCATGGGTTTGTAGCAAACAAGTCATGGCAGACCAATCTAATTTCCTTCTATGAAGGAATCACTGACTGGGTGGATCAGGGAAATGCCGTAGATATAGTATATCTTGACTTCAGCAAAGCATACTATCCTTATTGAAAAAATGACCAAGTATGTGATTGACAAGGCAACGGGTAGGTGGATTCATAACTGGCTCAGTGATCGTACTGAAAGAGTGCTAATAAATGGTAGCAGGTAGCACATCCAGTTGGGAGAATGTTTTAAGTGGGGTGCCACAAGGCTCTGTCCTGGCCCCAGTGTTGTTCAACATTTTTGTAAATGATCTAGATAAGGGAACTGAAGTTAAACTGATCAAATTTGCATACGATGCAAAGCTAGGAGGGATAGCTAACACTAGAGAAGACAGAGAAAGGATTCAGAAGGATCTAGATAAGCTTGAACATTGGGCAGCGACTAATAGAATGATATTTAACAGGTAAAAATGCAAGATTCTACATCTGGGCAAGAAAAATGAAAATTATTTCTATAGAATGGGAGGAATAGGGCTAAGCAACAGCACGTGTGGAAAAGACTTGGGTATAGATCACAGACTGCACATAAGTCAACAGTGTGATGCAGCAGCAAAAAAAGCAAACAGTTCTAGGATGTATTAAGAGAAGCATAGAGTCTAGATCACGTGAAGTAATTATCCTCCTCTACTCCTCCTTGGTCAGGCCTCGTCTGAAATACTATGTCCAGTTCTGGGCACCACATTTTAAAAAAGACATTGAAAAATTGGAGCAAGTTCAGAGAAGAGCGACCAGGATGGTGAGCGGACTCTAAAGTTTGTCCTACAAGGAACTGTTAAAGTATCTGGGAATGTTTGACTTGCAAAAAAGAAAGCAAAGAGGAGACTTAATAGCTGCCTACAAATATCTGAAAGGCTGTCACAGTGTAGAGGGGTCATCATTATTCTCATTTGCAGATGGAAACACAAGAAGCAATGGAAGGAAACCGAAAGGGAGAAGATACAGATTAGAAAAAACTTTTTGACAGTGAGGGTGATCAATGAGTGGAACAGGCGGCCACAAGAGGTGGTGAGTTCTCCTCCAATGGAAGTCTTGAAACCGAGGCTGGACAGACATCTGTCTGAGATGGTTTAGTGAATCCTGCATTGAGCAGGGGGTTGGACACCATGATCCTGGAGGTCCCTTCCAACTCTAGCATTCTATGAATTTCAATAATAATTTCAATAATAATGCAAATAATACCACTGATAATAATACCAATACTACTACTACTAATAATATCAATAATAATAATAATAATAGTAATGATACTAATAATATCGGTATTTTTATTTGTTAGTTTATTTTTATTGTTTTTGCTATCGTTATTAAAATTATCACTAGTAATAATAATACCAATAATAATTGCAATAAAAATAATATCAATAATAATGATATTATTATTGCTATTATTATTAGTAGTATAATTTTTATTATTATTGTCAATAATAATATAAATTACAGCAATAATAATAGTATAAATAATAACAATATCCAATAACAATACTAATAATATTATTATTATTAATAATAATACTGGTATTATTGCTATTTTATTTTAATTATTATTGCTATTATTATTACCAATAATGATTCCAATAACAATAATACTGATATCAATAATAATAAGAATAATACCACTAATAACAAAACTAATATTTCTACTGCTACTAATACCAATAATAATGATACCACCAATATTGTCAATAATAATAACAATATTAATACTACTACTAATAACAATATTGGTATTATTATTGCTATGAATTTATTTTTTATTATTATTGATATTAATAACACTAGTAATAGCAATAATAATACCAATAATACCAATAATAATAATAATTCCAATAATAATAATAATATCACTATTATTAATAATACCTAATAATACCATCAATAATAATACTAATAATATCAATAATATAAATAGTAATGATAATAATAATAGTATAACACATGTAGGCACTAATAATATTAGATCTGCCATTCATGACGACGTTTGCCGCAGTGGCAGAATTATTGCAGCTTCCGACAATGTAAAAATTCCTAAATTATCTGCAACGAACATTCTATTTCATTTTGCTTGCGGTAAACAAGCAATCATCGTATTTGCTGATTTATAGTCGTAGTTATGTTTTCTGTATTACTATGGAAATATCCGGATTTCAGATCCCTGCCTTTCTAGGTGTTATAAAAGTCTGACAAAGTCCCTGCGAATTAACATACGAGGGAGCGGAATAGGAAAGTGAAGGCTGTTCTGAATTGTAAAAAAACCCAAGAAGATGCCCGGTAACAGCTTGCCGAGCAGATGAGCAGAAAGATTTATCTATTCCACACCAAGGAAAACCTTGCCGCTTCATGCTGTTATTTTATTTCCTGACAAGGACCCTGTATATGTGAGGCGCAATCCAACGCCTTGGATCCCAAATCTCTGGTCATTATTATTTTCATTTTTATTAAATGCCTAAAAACATCCTCATCCTTACTTCTGATATTTTTGAAGAATAATGAGTAGGGATGAGCGATCGTGCTCGGTGATACTCGGTTATCAGTTGAGTATCACGGTGCTCGGATGTGCTCGTCACTGGGCCAGTAATGGGCGGCGCGTGATGTAAAGCTTGAATCCCCACCTTGCATGTTTGGCGCCAATAAGCATGTAGGTATTGCCTGCCAGTGACTGTAATGCTGTAGCCATCTTGGTTGTGGCATTACTGTGATTGGCTGGCTGAATGACATCATTAGGGGTTATAGAAGGACAGGCACCGCCAGGCTCGGCACACTGACACCATTGCACAGCTCTGTGACTCTTCGTATTGGAGGGAGAGAGTGCTTGTCAAGACCTGTGTGTGCACAGAGAGGCCTGTAGTGTTGATACTGGTGCTGAAGCTGAGCCATCATACTAACAGCCCTTCTAAGGGCTAATGTGTGTGGAGACACAGGCGGGGTCGGCAGGCGCCCCAGTCCGCTAGCCGATACCGCATGGACCAGGGATCGTGCCGCTGAATTCCCGCTCTCCCTTTAATGTGGGCATAATGCTACTCAGACAACACAGAGTCAAGGTAAAAACAGTGTGCCAATGCTTTATTGAACCACAAAACAAGAAGATAACACGTAGAACAGTCCAAGCTAAGTAACCCAAGATGGTGCACATTACAGAGTCTCACTCTTCCGTTGACTCGCCAGGATAATGGCAACTGTTAAGTCAGAGCTCCCAGGGTCGACTACCCCACCTGAGGCATGCACACAGAGAGGAGGTAACGACAAGCGTAAGAAGATGACAGTCCATTGAGGTACAAGGCCAGTTGACCCGAGGGTCACAACCTGGCTTCTCCGAACATCTCCATGGTTCAGTGATGGTCAATGGAGCAGATCTGAATTCTTCCAACCAGAGCCGAGGTCCCATAGGTTGTTTTCTGTAGAATGATAGATCCGTGCCCCTTTTAATGGAGCCATGATATATTGGCAGCTGTTCTGTAGGGTCCTCTGGATGTTTGGATATCTTGGCAGAATCTCTGGCTGTCTCTCTCTCAGAAAGGCATATCACCTCTTTTTATGTTTAACAAGTGTCCTTCAATCCAGCATCCCAGATAAGGGGAAGAATGGTGCCGACGAAGTCGCATTGTTTGATTATGTAATCTACAGTCATATGAAAAAGTTTGGGCACCCCTATTAATCTTAAGCTTAATGTTTTATAAAAATTGTTTTTTTTGCAACAGCTATTTCAGTTTCATATATCTAATGACTGTTGGACACAGTAATGTTTCTGCCTTGAAATGAGGTTTATTGTACTAACAGAAAATGTGCAATCTGCATTCAAACAAAATTTGACAGGTGCATAAGTATGGGCACCCTTATCATTTTCTTGTTTTAAATACTCCTACCTACTTTTTACTGACATACTAAAGCACTTTTTTTGGTTTTGTAACCTCATTGAGCTTTGAACTTCATAGCTAGGTGCATGCAATCATGAGAAAAGCTACTTAAAGTGGCCACTTGCAAGTTGTTCTCCTGTTTGAATCTCCTCTGAGGAGTGGCATCATGGGCTCCTCAAAACAACTGTCAAATGATCTGAAAACAAAGATTATTCAACATAGTTGTTCAGGGGAAGGATACAAAAAGCTGTCTCAGAGATTTAACCTGTCAATTTCCACTGTGAGGAACATAGTAAGGAAATGGAAGAACACAGGTACAGTTCTTGTTAAGGCCAGAAGTGGCAGGCCAAGAAAAACATCAGAAAGGCAGAGAAGAAGAATGGTGAGATCAGTCAAGGACAATCCTCAGGCCACCTCCAGAGAGCTGCAGCATCAACTTGCTGCAGATGGTGTCACTGTGCATCGGCCAACTATACAATGCACTTTGCACAAGCAGAAGCTGTATGGGAGAGTGATGCAAAAGAAGCCGTTTCTGCAAGCACGCCACAAACAGAGTCGGCTGAGGTATGCAAAAGCACATTTGGAGAGCCAATTTATTTTTGGAAGAAGGTCCTGTGGACTGATGAAACTAATATTGAGTTGTTTGGTCATACAAAAAGGCGTTATGCATGGCAGCAAAAAAACACAGTGCGTTGTATAGTTGACCGATGCACAGTGACACCATCTGCAGCAAGTTGATGCTGCAGCTCTCTGGAGATGGTCTGAGGATTGTCCTTGACTGATCTCACCATTCTTCTTCTCTGCCTTTCTTATGTTTTTCTTGGCCTGCCACTTCTGGCCTTAACAAGAACTGTATCTGTGTTCTTCCATTTCCTTACTATGTTCCTCACAGTGGAAATTGACAGGTTAAATCTCTGAGACAGCTTTTTGTATCCTTCCCCTGAACAACTATGTTGAATAATCTTTGTTTTCAGATCATTTGACAGTTGTTTTGAGGAGCCCATGATGCCACTCTTCAGAGGAGATTCAAACAGGAGAACAACTTGCAAGTGGCCACTTTAAGTAGCTTATCTCATGATTGCATACACCTAGCTATGAAGTTCAAAGCTCAATGAGGTTACAAAACCAAAAAAAGTGCTTTAGTAAGTCAGTAAAAAGTAGGTAGGAGTATTTAAAACAAGAAAATGATAAGGGTGCCCATACTTATGCACCTGTCAAATTTTGTTTGAATGCAGATTGCACATTTTCTGTTAGTACAATAAACCTCATTTCAAGGCAGAAACATTACTGTGTCCAACAGTTATTAGATATATGAAACTGAAATAGCTGTTGCAAAAAAAACAATTTTTATAAAACATTAAGCTTAAGATTAATAGGGGTGCCCAAACTTTTTCATATGACTGTATTTGTATAGAGTTTCATCCTCTGTTATAAAAATCAACAAACTACCTGGCCTAGAGAATGTATAATTAGCATATCAGTACACATCACTAGTCATCCAGGATAACAGCACAATATGTTATATTAAACGACAACATACAACTCAATATTACAGGCTTATGCAAGCAAAAGTCTTTTTTCTTGACCAACACATAAATTCAAAAGTCAACATATAGATAACAATCTATTCTTGGCTTGCTAAAAATAATCATCTGGTTAATTAAGATACAATGCTGTTTCTCCACATTGTGCTTCGCTGTTTGCATCAGATACAATCTGCATTTAGCCTAGGGAGGGAGAGAGACTTGCAGGAGCAGGGTGAGTGGCTGAATACAGTCTGTAGGCAGGGATTAGGGCTTTGAAGTCCGTTGCTAAATATATAGCTGTGGCAATTGACCAAATTTTTATTTTTTGGGTGAAAAATTGACTATATTGTCATCCATAAGTGATTTGCAGTACATTTCGGTGTTATATAACACTCCCAAAAAGCGTAGATACATTTTTGTGGATTCAATTACTCATCCATATGCTACTACGTGGTGTGTGTGTGTTAAGGGAAGTTGAAGTGCTGATGTTGGTGCACGCAGACACTGAGAACGTGGGGCATGTGCGACTACACCTGTTGCTGGAGAACAAGAAACACGCCCATCCATTAAACATAGCTTCCTGTCCCACTATGCAGGGAGGTACACCACTTTTCAAGCTAGAACAGTGCGAACAGGTGGTCGGATGGAAAGTAGATAATACTTACTGCAGGCTTGCCAGCACCACCCAGTCTTCCACATGGTCCAGTTTCACCAACCAACTTTCTGGATCACTTAATAATCACCCTGATCCTCATTTCTCCCACCATGTTGAATCACTCGGAGAAGCTCTTTACAACATCAATTCTTGATCGTGGCTTCTCACCCTGCATGTTCCAAGAGGGACAGGAGGAGATGCTGATTAGTGAAGCACAAAACTTATCATGGCCACAAGAAAATGACAGCGTGGAATAGCAAATGTTTTCAAAGGAGGAAAATGATGATGAGACACAGTTGTCGACAAGTCTTGCTGTTGTTAAGTCACGAAGTTAGGCGGGCAAGAGTGCAGCAGTGGAAGATGAGGTGGTGGATGACAAAGGAAATGACCCAACATGGGAATCTGGAAGGAAGAGCAAGGCCAGCAGCGTGGAGGAGGAGGGAGCGGCAGCACCAAAACAGGCAGAAGGAGGTAGTGGGGTGACCAGGGGGAGAAGGCTGGAAACTGTTCCATAGAGCACCGAGACTTGTGAGTGCCAAGATCAGCAAGAGCCTGACCACTTAAGCCTAACCACCACTAGCATGATCAGTCTCTACCCCAGATCTTGGAACGAAAAAGAAAGTTTCCAGCCACCCACCCACAGGCCCAAAGGCTAAACAGTCACATTTCCACGCTGCTTGCCATGGGAATGTTGCCGTTTAGTCTTGTTGACATGGAGGATTTTTGCAGACTCATGGGAGCAGCTGTCCCTTGGTACTCGGTCCACAGTCACCACGTTTTCTCATGGTGTGGCATCAAACTAGCCCAGCCTCATCTCATGTGCTCAGTGCGAATTGGGTAACAATGAGGAGATGGAGGCTGAGGAGGAGAAGGAGGAACAGTAGCTGTTGGCTAGCGCAACAGCAGCTAGTACCCACACAACCTTAATCCTATCTCATATTTGGATGGGCTGAGGATGGAAATGAGGAGGAAGAGAGGGAGGAGGAGGAGAGTCGTCATCATGGTGGCGACAAGGAAGTGTTGGCTTTAGGGAACTTGGCACATATGGCCGACTTTATGTACCGCTGCCTTTCCCATGACCATCCTGTTATATTCATCTTGGCCAAAAAAAGAATACTGGTTCTTCACCCTGCAAGAACCACACTACATGGAGAACTTTGCATCTCTCCTTCCTGATGTTATGGTGTTATACAAGAAGTCCTTTGTGGAAAATATGTTGGAAAAATTCCCATCAAACAATGATAGCAGCAGGTGGCAAGCTTCCTTTAAGAGTCAAGGGTACACTTTCAAAGGCCTGGGCCAATTTCATGACACCATCCTAGCATCTAGGCCACGATGGCCAAGTATTTTTGGCAAGGAAGGAAAAGTTTTAAAAGATGGTGAAGCAATAACTGTCTGACATAAACAGGTTACTCCCTAATTCCCCTGTGATCTTCAGTTATTGGTTCGCAAAGCTGGACACCTGGCATGAGCTGTCCCTCTATGCCTTGGAGGTGTTGTGCTGCCCTGCTGCTGTTGTCTTGTCTGAATGGGTTTTTAGCACCATCGGTGGGTCATAATAGACAGGCACTTTCACCTGTCATCAAAAAGTGCTGACAGGCTCATTCAGATAAAAATTAACAAAGCTTGGATTATCCCCAACTTTTCCACACCACCAGATGACAGCAGCACATAAAGTGTATTTAAACTTCAACATTTGAATGAGGCCCACCAATTTTGCCATCAAGGGTCTATGGATGACTGGATGACCATACTTACAATTTTTTCCTGACTTTGCACTTTTTGCAAAGCATTTATGAGTGTAGGAGTACATCAACTACACTTTCAACATATTTTAATGAGGCCCTCCAGTTTTTGCCTTCAATAGTCTATGGATGACCCTACTTGTAATTTTTGGCAGGCATTGCACTTAGTGCATAGCCTGTATGAGTCTAGGAGTACCACTACATGAGAATTTTAACAGAATGTGTATGAATGTGTAATGGTCCTTTGTGTCTATTACAGGGTGTATCTGAGTCCATCTGCCATCAAATATTTGGCAGTTCTTGCTTCCTTCATAAATTACATTGAAATTTCCAATTTTGTAATAAAAATGTAAATTTTGGTTTACTTAAATTATAATTTTTTTAAATCTCTTTTAAATGTACCTTTCTATACAAGTCATTATACAGGAAATAATGTTTCTTAATACTTTTTTTTTTACTGTAAACTCCAATTTCTCATTGGAGTAAAAAGTGTGACACCATTGTTCCCAGCAGCGATCTGAGAGTCAGAGATGCTTCCAGGGGTCTTCCCCATCCTGTTCTCCTCCAAATCAGCACTTTTCCCATCCATTTCAGCATTTTCATTGCCCCCCAGACCACCTTGTAACCTTGATCACCAAGGAACACCAAATCCACATAATGAGGGGAAAAATAGGGAATATATATTATAACCACTACGTTTAATATTTGGAACACCCCATGTGGCAACCTTTTAATCAAGACACATCAAATTAACTGGAGCATAATTCCCATAGGGAAAAAGATGTACTAGTCCTTTTAATAAAATACAATAAATCTTTATTAGAAATATTAAAATACATAGACACGACAAACAGGTGTGTGGAAGTTTGCAAAATTGAAGCAAAAATTGCCATGGGACACCCACCCCCACCAGTTAACCCTAAAGGGGCCAGAGCTATTTTTTATGCGCCAACTCCATAAAGGACTAATTGGATACATATACTTAAGCCAAAGTACCTCCTAAGTATCCCCAAAATTATGGACACTCAATAAATATACTCACAATTATGTGATAAACTCAGTCCACTGAGGTTACTAGCGGTGTACAAACACCTATGCGGCTAATCGGTAGCTCTTACCTCCCTAATACGTCTCATATTGAGACCGGTAGATGATACTTACAATTGGCAAGTGCACCGTGATAATGGGGAATCCAGGGGGGGTGAGTGCCCGCCCCAACGCGCGTTTCGGTCCGTCCTTCGTCAGGGGGCACTCACCTCCCCGGGTCCCGTGCTTTAAATATACCAGCGTTACCTATCCTGAACTACGGCGGTCACCCGGATGTGACGTCACTGTCCGGAAATGACGCGCGCGTCACCATAGCTACAGCAGTGCCAGGGCGCATCGGCGTCATGCAACACCGCGCATGCGCGATGCCGCATATAGACACCGAGTGCACCCAGGAGACAGCCGATGCAATGGGACCGCGCGTCAAACAGGTAACTATGAACTTTTTTTATCTTCTTTTGCAGAGTAGTAATATAAACAAGAATGTGGCCTTTTCCTACACAGAGGAATTTTTACTGTAGCAATGCAAAGCAAAGCAGAGAGCCACATTATTTACAAAAAGATATTCAATAAAAAATTCAGAGGCTATATACATATATAATAAAGAAGTCACAATAGAGTAACAATAAATGGTCAATGCGACTTCTCCTGCCACTTGAAAAAACGCCGTTATCCAGAAGATGCAGATGTAGGTAGTCCAACTGCCACCCCGTATTCAAAGGATGATGTATCACTTGGTTGATATAGCATATCCGGATGTCACACCAAGTCCAGAGGAGGTATATAGCTTTATAGCTGGGAACACTGCACGGAACACCGGGAAATAACAAATAATTAAAACCAAATTTAAAACTTTAAAAACAATTTGCGTCAACCTTGAAAGCAACCCTTGGTAAGATGCTCAGACTTATGATCATAGAAATGGCGCATAGCTCAAATTTTCATTTAAACCAGTAGGGTACAAAGTGCCCAGCGTCCAGATCCATCTGGACTCTAACTGGGCTAATTTCTTAGGAATGTCACCCCTCCTGATTCCCTGCTCCACCATGTCAATGCCTCTAAATCTTAGGAGGGTACCATCACAGCCGTGGTATTGCTTAAAATGGCGTGGTATCGTTTTGAGGGTGGATGTGTCCTCACAGGTCACAGCTGCGGCAATGCCTCGAACGTGCTCTCTTATCCGCACTTTAAATTGCCTAGTAGTTAGGCCAACATAGATTTTAGTGCAGGGGCACGTTGCATAGTAAATCACGTTTTCACTCAAGCAGGAAATCCTTTTTTTGATATTATATGTATGGGTATTCCCTGCATCTGAAAACGTATTACACCGATCAATGTTCGGGCACGCCACACAATGACCACAAGGGACACATCCACCTCTCGCAGCCACAGTATCCAAAAAAGTTCTCGGTCTATTATCTTCATAATGGCTACGAACCAGCATATCGCGAAGATTACGCGATCTTCTGGCAGTGATGGCAGCCCTCTCGGGCAGAAATCTGGCAAGAACTGAATCCGCTCTCAAAATATGCCATGATTTCTCCAATATTTTCCTGAGCATGGGGAACTGGGAATGATAATTGGTAACAAATCGAACCACCTCACTATTTTCCCTATTATGATTTTTATATAAAAGATCATCCCTAGAGGCGTGTTTAGCTCTGTTAAATGCACGCTTTATCATTCTCCCACTATACCCCCTGTCCACCAATCTAATTCTTAAATCCTCAGCTTGAAGGAGAAAATTCTGTTCAGTAGAACACAATCTGCGCAATCTTAAAAATTGCCCAGTTGGTACTGAGCGTATGATGTGACTGGGGTGTGAGGAGGAGGCATGCAATAGTACGTTCGTCGACGTTTTTTTACGAAAGATATTTGTTTGTATCTCATCGTTGACATCCCTCCTCAGTTTGACATCGAGAAATTCAATCGCCTCACTACTACTAGAGTATGTGAGGAAGATATTTTGATCATTGTTGTTCAAATGAATAAAAAATGTCTCCAATGTTCCAATGGAACCCTGCCAGGTCAATAAGATGTCGTCAATGTACCGCGTCCAGGATAGGACGCGGCACATTGACTCCACCCGATCTGACAGGAAGAGGTCCCTCTCCCACAGCCCCAGGAACAGCCCAGCGTAGGCGGGCGCGAAAGACGCCCCCATGGCTGTCCCTTGGAGCTGAACAGAAGAAGAACAGACAGCATTACGAGCCCTAGAAGAGCTATCCATTGAAAATAACACCACAGAGGGAGGTAAGATCCCCCCGTCTATTAGACCCCGTTCCAGGAGGTTCCTACCCCTTTCGTCATGTCCAAACATAGATTTGTTTGTACAAATTGTCAGCAAAGAGATAATGAATATTCCCCGACATATCTATCGGGATAATTTGACTGTGGAGGAAAGGAGGCGGCTGCGCGTCCTTGGGAATCTTGAGGAAGTAGTGATTAAACAGGCGGACAAGGGGGGAAATATTGTAATCTGGCCTAGAGGTGATTATGAAAAAGAGGCCTTTTGCCAGTTGAATAACAAAATATGCTATAAAAACTGACATTTAACCCCTTGTCCGCCTATACTAAACAACTTCTAACCATCATCAAAAGAGCTCACATTGATGGTATAATTACTAAAGTATTGGCTGATGCATTGGTTATGGTTCAACCAACCATTGCGACATTCTATATGTTACCCAAGATCCACAAGGACGCGCAGTCGCCCCCCAGATGTCCTATAGTTTCAGGGTCAGGTAACTACCTGGAAAAGGTCAATCAATGGATAGACTCTAAATTACAACCTCTGGTGGAGGAGCTGCCCTCCTTCTTAAAGGACACAGGGGAACTCCTCCGCAGGGTTGATGGACTACATCTGGACAGTGATGCGATGCTGGTGACAGCAGATGTTGAATCGCTGTACACCAGCATACGCCATAAAAATGGGCTTGTTGCTGTACGTTTCTTCTTAGAGACATCAAATCTTCCGCAAGGTATAATCAAATTGGTATTGGAATTATTGGAATTTGCACTTACGCACAATTTTTTTGTTTTTAAGGGGTCCTTTTTCCTGCAGCTCCAAGGGACAGCCATGGGGGCGTCTTTCGCGCCCGCCTATGCTGGGCTGTTCCTGGGGCTGTGGGAGAGGGACCTCTTCCTGTCAGATCGGGTGGAGTCAATGTGCCGCGTCCTATCCTGGACGCGGTACATTGATGACATCTTATTGATCTGGCAGGGTTCCATTGGAACATTGGAGACATTTTTTATTCATTTGAACAACAATGATCAAAATATCTTCCTCACATACTCTAGTAGTAGTGAGGCGATTGAATTTCTCGATGTCAAACTGAGGAGGGATGTCAACGATGAGATACAAACAAATATCTTTCGTAAAAAAACGTCGACGAACGTACTATTGCATGCCTCCTCCTCACAACCCAGTCACATGATACGCTCAGTACCAACTGGGCAATTTTTAAGATTGCGCAGATTGTGTTCTACTGAACAGAATTTTCTCCTTCAAGCTGAGGATTTAAGAATTAGATTGGTGGACAAGGGGTATAGTGGGAGAATGATAAAGCGTGCATTTAACAGAGCTAAACACGCCTCTAGGGATGATCTTTTATATAAAAATCATAATAGGGAAAATAGTGAGGTGGTTCGATTTGTTACCAATTATCATTCCCAGTTCCCCATGCTCAGGAAAATATTGGAGAAATCATGGCATATTTTGAGAGCGGATTCAGTTCTTGCCAGATTTCTGCCCGAGAGGGCTGCCATCACTGCCAGAAGATCGCATAATCTTCGCGATATGCTGGTTCGTAGCCATTATGAAGATAATAGACCGAGAACTTTTTTGGATACTGTGGCTGCGAGAGGTGGATGTGTCCCTTGTGGTCATTGTGTGGCGTGCCCGAACATTGATCGGTGTAATACGTTTTCAGATGCAGGGAATACCCATACATATAATATCAAAAAAAGGATTTCCTGCTTGAGTGAAAACGTGATTTACTATGCAACGTGCCCCTGCACTAAAATCTATGTTGGCCTAACTACTAGGCAATTTAAAGTGCGGATAAGAGAGCACGTTCGAGGCATTGCCGCAGCTGTGACCTGTGAGGACACATCCACCCTCAAAACGATACCACGCCATTTTAAGCAATACCACGGCTGTGATGGTACCCTCCTAAGATTTAGAGGCATTGACATGGTGGAGCAGGGAATCAGGAGGGGTGACATTCCTAAGAAATTAGCCCAGTTAGAGTCCAGATGGATCTGGACGCTGGGCACTTTGTACCCTACTGGTTTAAATGAAAATTTGAGCTATGCGCCATTTCTATGATCATAAGTCTGAGCATCTTACCAAGGGTTGCTTTCAAGGTTGACGCAAATTGTTTTTAAAGTTTTAAATTTGGTTTTAATTATTTGTTATTTCCCGGTGTTCCGTGCAGTGTTCCCAGCTATAAAGCTATATACCTCCTCTGGACTTGGTGTGACATCCGGATATGCTATATCAACCAAGTGATACATCATCCTTTGAATACGGGGTGGCAGTTGGACTATCTACATCTGCATCTTCTGGATAACGGCGTTTTTTCAAGTGGCAGGAGAAGTCGCATTGACCATTTATTGTTACTCTATTGTGACTTCTTTATTATATATGTATATAGCCTCTGAATTTTTTATTGAATATCTTTTTGTAAATAATGTGGCTCTCTGCTTTGCTTTGCATTGCTACAATTATGGTAAAAATTCCTCTGTGTAGGATAAGGCCACATTCTTGTTTATATTACTACTCTGCAAAAGAAGAGAAAAAAAGTTCATAGTTACCTGTTTGACGCGCGGTCCCATTGCATCGGCTGTCTCCTGGGTGCACTCGGTGTCTATATGCGGCATCGCGCATGCGCGGTGTTGCATGACGCCGATGCGCCCTGGCACTGCTGCAGCTATGGTGACGCGCGCGTCATTTCCGGACAGTGACGTCACATCCGGGTGACCGCCGTAGTTCAGGATAGGTAACGCTGGTATATTTAAAGCACGGGACCCGGGGAGGTGAGTGCCCCCTGACGAAGGACGGACTGAAACGCGCGTTGGGGCGGGCACTCACCCCCCCTGGATTCCCCATTATCACGGTGCACTTGCCAATTGTAAGTATCATCTACCGGTCTCAATATGAGACGTATTAGGGAGGTAAGAGCTACCGATTAGCCGCATAGGTGTTTGTACACCGCTAGTAACCTCAGTGGACTGAGTTTATCACATAATTGTGAGTATATTTATTGAGTGTCCATAATTTTGGGGATACTTAGGAGGTACTTTGGCTTAAGTATATGTATCCAATTAGTCCTTTATGGAGTTGGCGCATAAAAAATAGCTCTGGCCCCTTTAGGGTTAACTGGTGGGGGTGGGTGTCCCATGGCAATTTTTGCTTCAATTTTGCAAACTTCCACACACCTGTTTGTCGTGTCTATGTATTTTAATATTTCTAATAAAGATTTATTGTATTTTATTAAAAGGACTAGTACATCTTTTTCCCTATGGGAATTATGCTCCACCTTGTAACCTTGTAGAGTCTGCTGGAAAAATACTCGGGATTTCCTATTGACTCCCATTATACTCATTACCCGAAATGAGCATCCGAGTATTAGAAATTGCTCAGTTCGAGTAACGATCATTCTAGCATTTTAGTTTTCGCTTATCTCTACTGATGATTCATTTAAGAATTTTTTGGGAAATTTTACATTTGGCCACTAGGTGTCACTGTTTCCAATGGAAAAAATGCAAAGTGTTAGCGGACCAGCAAAAACACCAGTGTACTGTTATGCTGAGTGTGGGGCCTAAAAGGGGCGGTGCATGTCACAAATATAAACATGTCATGTATCATGCTCCGCCCCCTCACACTGGGCATAATACAGTATAATGGTGGGCCCTCCACCATTGATAAGGAGCCTCTCTCATCCTTTAAAGAAAGCCATATATTAAATAATACTGACATACAATGCATATGTAAAATCTCTATCTAATACAGAAGCAATGCTCCCATACAGTGCCCCTGTATCACTGCCACACATTACCAACCCAACATAATACTTCCATTCAATGCCAAAATAATATAGTGGTCTAGTGCCTGAATAGTGCTGCCATACAATGCCTGAAATAATACCCCCATGAAGAATTCATAGAGCTCCACTATACAATGCCTAAAATAATGTTCATACAGTTTCTAAATCACCATTATACAATGCAATACAATAATACTTTTATGTACTGTCTAAATTGCAACGCCATGAAATACCTAAAATAATGCTTCCAAATAGTGTCCAAATAGCAGCTCCATTCAGTGACTGAAATAATACTCCCATACTGTGCTCAAATAGCTCCGCCACATAATGCTTAATATAATGCTCCCATAAAGTGTTTATATAGCATTGTATGCAATGCCTAAAATAATTCTCCCATACAGTGTCCAAATAGCGCTGCTACATATTGCCTAAAATAATACTCCCATAGTGTTCATGTAGTATTGTTATACAATGCCTAAAATAGCACTCCCATACATTGTCCAAATAGCAGCTCCATACAATGCTTACAATAATAATCCCATACAGTGTCCAAAGAGCAGCTCCATACAGTGCTTACAATAATACTCCCATACATCGTTCAAATGGCAGCTCTATACAGTGCTTACAATAATACTCACATACAGTGTCCAAAGAGCAGCTCCATATAGTACTTACAATAATACTCCCATACAGTGTCCAAATAGCAGCTTCATACAGTGCATACAATAATACTCCCATACATTATCCAAATAGTAGCTCTATACAGTGCTTGCAATAATACTCTCACACAGTGTCCAAATAGCAGCTCCATACGCTGCCTACAATAATACTCCCATACAGCGTCCAAATAGCAGCTCCATACAGTGCCTACAATAATACTCACATACAGTGTCCAAAGAGCAGCTCCATACAGTGCTTACAATAATAATCCCATACAGTGCCCAAAGAGCAGCTCCATACAGTGCTTACAATAATACTCCCATACATCGTTCAAATGGCAGCTCTATACAGTGCTTACAATAATACTCACATACAGTGTCCAAAGAGCAGCTCCATACAGTGCTTACAATAATAATCCCATACAGTGTCCAAAGAGCAGCTCCATACAGTGCTTACAATAATACTCCCATACAGTGTCCAAATAGCAGCTCCATACGCTGCCTACAATAATACTCCCATACATTATCCAAATAGTAGCTCTATACAGTGCTTGCAATAATACTCTCACACAGTGTCCAAATAGCAGCTCCATACAGTGCCTACAATAATACTCCCATACAGTGTCCAAATAGCAGCTCCATACGCTGCCTACAATAATACTCCCATACAGTGTCCAAATAGCAGCTCCATACGCTGCCTACAATAATACTCCCATACAGTGTCCAAATAGCAGCTCCATACGCTGCCTACAATAATACTCCCATACAGCGTCCAAATAGGAGCTCCATACAGTGCCTACAATAATACTCACATACAGTGTCCAAATAGCAGCTCCATACAGTGCCTACAATAATACTCCCATACAGTGTCCAAATAGCAGCTCCATACGCTGCCTACAATAATACTCCCATACAGCGTCCAAATAGCAGCTCCATACGCTGCCTACAATAATACTCCCATACAGCGTCCAAATAGGAGCTCCATACAGTGCCTACAATAATACTCACATACAGTGTCCAAATAGCAGCTCCATACAGTGCCTACAATAATACTCACATACAGTGTCCAAATAGCAGCTCCTTACAGTGCCTACAATAATACTCCCATACAGTGTCCAAATAGCAGCTCCATACAGTGCCTACAATAATACTCCCATACAGTGTCCAAATAGCAGCTCCATACGCTGCCTACAATAATACTCCCATACAGTGTCCAAATAGCAGCTCCATACAGTGGTTACACTAATACTGCCATACAGTGTCCAAATAGCAGCTCCATACAGTGCCTACAATAATACTCCCATACAGTGTCCAAATAGCAGCTCCTTACAGTGCCTACAATAATACTCCCATACAGTGTCCAAATAGCAGCTCCATACAGTGCCTACAATAATACTCCCATACAGTGTCCAAATAGCAGCTCCATACAGTGCCTACAATAATAATCCCATACAGTGTCCAAATAGCAGCTCCATACAGTGCCTACAATAATACTCCCATACAGTGTCCAAATAGCAGCTCCATACAATGCCTACAATAATAGTCCCAGTGTCCAAATAGCAGCTCCATACACTGACTACAATAATACTCCCATACATTATCCAAATAGTAGCTCTATACAGTGCTTGCAATAATACTCTCACAGTGTCCAAATAGCAGCTCCATACATTGCCTACAATAATAGTCCCATATAGCATCGAAATAACATGCCATACATTGCCTAAAGTAATACTTCCAGAATTTTTAAAGGAGCCATGACCAATATATGCCAAATACTGACAGATCCCATTACCTAAAGCTCCATCCGGGTTCTGCTGTTTTTGATTATCTTTTTTTAACTCTATGTCTGCCTGATTTTACACTTAGCGGTCCTTTCTCTTAATACATCATAGCTAATATATCGTACCGCACATATACAAAGAAGAAAACGATGATGAGTTTATAGTGTAAGAACTGAGAGCTGATGCCCACTGCATTCAACCCACTGTAAGTCCCCGGTAATGCCATATACTTAGAAGGTAATGACTATATTGGATATGTCACTCCGTGGACTCCAGGGTCATTTATGGCTAATGGCCACTGCATGAAGACACTTACTACCCCACCCCCATCCCTGTATATCTCATCTTTTCAAACGCTGAGGTCCATAATCACACAACCATAAAGTTTGCAATTGGTAGAGCAGAATTTACTGCAAAGTCATCCTCCGCACTAAGCAGGCCATAAACATTGGAAAAAAAGAATGGTAGATCATGGACTATGGGGACAAATGGTTTTTCAGCTGATGCCTTATTAACAGTTTGGGGGACTTAGTACAAGCAAATTATTGTGGCCGAACAATTTACACAGCAGCGGGCAGAAGCCTTTAACCGTGTGAGTAGAGATAGAGATCCAAGCCTACAGCATGAACAACGGTTGCCAGATGCATTTTTGTGAGCGGTCTTATAACCATCAAGTTGTGTACCGAAGAGTGTAACTGACAAACTATGTATCAAAGACTGTAACCTGCAAACATTTGTGCCAAAGACAGCAAGCACCTGTGCCAAAGACTGTAACCGACAAGCACCTGTGCCAAAGACTGTCACTGACAAGCACCTGTGCCAAAGACAGCAAGCACCTGTGCCAAAAATTGTAACCGACAAGCACCTGTGACAAAGACTGTAACCGACAAGCATCTGTACCAAAGACAGCAAGCAACTGTGCCAAAGACTGTCACCGATAAACACCTGTGCCAAAGACAGCAAGCACCTGTGCCAAAGACTGTAACCGACAAGCATCTGTACCAAAGACAGCAAGCACCTGTGCCAAAGACTTTAACCACCAAGATATGTTCCAAACACTATAACCACCAAGTTGTGTCCAAAACTGTAACCACCAAGCTGAGCCATACACTGCAACCACCAAGCTGTGCCCCAAACATTGTAACCACTAAGCTGTGCCCCAAACACTATAACTACCAAGCTGTGTCCCAAACTGTAACCAACAAACTGTGCCTCAAACACTGTAACCACCAAGCCGAGCCTCAAACACTGTAACCACCAAGCCGAGCCTCAAACACTGTAACCACCAAGCTGTGTCCCAAACATTGTAACCACCAAGCTGTGTGACAAACACTGTAACCACCAAGCTGTATCCAAAACTGTAACCAAAAAACTGTGCCTCAAACACTGTAACCATCAAGCCGAGCCTCAAACACTGTAACCACCAACTTGTGTCCCAAACACTGTAACCACCAAGCTGTGACCTAAACACTGTAACCACCAAGCTGTGTCCCAGACACAGTAACCACCAAGCTGTGTCCCAAACACTGTAACCACCAAGCTGTGTCCAAAACTGTAACCATCAAACTGTGCCTCAAACACTGTAACCACCAAGCTGTGTCCCAAACACTGTAACCACCAAGCTGTGACCTAAACACTGTAACCACCAAGCTGTGTCCCAGACACAGTAACCACCAAGCTGTGTCCCAAACACTGTAACCACCAAGCTGTGTCCAAAACTGTAACCATCAAACTGTGCCTCAAACACTGTAACCACCAAGCTGTGTCCAAAACTGTAACCATCAAACTGTGCCTCAAACACTGTAACCACCAAGCTGTGTCCCAAACACTGTAACCACCAAGCTGTGACCTAAACACTGTAACCACCAAGCTGTGTCCCAGACACAGTAACCACCAAGCTGTGTCCCAAACACTGTAACCACCAAGCTGTGTCCAAAACTGTAACCATCAAACTGTGCCTCAAACACTGTAACCACCAAGCTGTGTCCCAAACACTGTAACCACCAAGCTGTGACCTAAACACTGTAACCACCAAGCTGTGTCCCAGACACAGTAACCACCAAGCTGTGTCCCAAACACTGTAACCACCAAGCTGTGTCCAAAACTGTAACCATCAAACTGTGCCTCAAACACTGTAACCACCAAGCTGTGTCCCAAACACTGTAACCACCAAGCTGTGTCCCAAACACTGTAACCACCAAGCTGTGTCCCAAACACTGTAACCACCAAGCTGTGTGCCAAACACTATAACCACCAAGCTGTGTCCTAAACACTGTAACCACCAAGCTGTGCCCCAAACACTGTAACCACCAAGCTGTGTCCCAAACACTGTAACCCCAAGCTGTGTCCCAAACACTGTAACCACCAAGCTGTGTCCCAAACACTGTAACCAGCAAGCTGTGTCCCAAACACTGTAACCACCAAGCTGTGCCCCAAACACTGTAACCACCAAGCTGTGTCCAAACACTATAACCACCAAGCTGTGTCCTAAACACTGTAACCACCAAGCTGTGTCCCAAACATTGTAACCACCAAGCTGTGTGACAAACACTGTAACCACCAAGCTGTATCCAAAACTGTAACCAAAAAACTGTGCCTCAAACACTGTAACCATCAAGCCGAGCCTCAAACACTGTAACCACCAACCTGTGTCCCAAACACTGTAACCACCAAGCTGTGACCTAAACACTGTAACCACCAAGCTGTGTCCCAGACACAGTAACCACCAAGCTGTGTCCCAAACACTGTAACCACCAAGCTGTGTCCAAAACTGTAACCATCAAACTGTGCCTCAAACACTGTAACCACCAAGCTGTGTCCCAAACACTGTAACCACCAAGCTGTGACCTAAACACTGTAACCACCAAGCTGTGTCCCAGACACAGTAACCACCAAGCTGTGTCCCAAACACTGTAACCACCAAGCTGTGTCCAAAACTGTAACCATCAAACTGTGCCTCAAACACTGTAACCACCAAGCTGTGTCCCAAACACTGTAACCACCAAGCTGTGTCCCAAACACTGTAACCACCAAGCTGTGTCCCAAACACTGTAACCACCAAGCTGTGTCCTAAACACTGTAACCACCAAGCTGTGCCCCAAACACTGTAACCACCAAGCTGTGTCCCAAACACTGTAACCACCAAGCTGTGCCCCAAATACTGTAACCACCAAGCTGTGCCCCAAACACTGTAACCACCAAGCTGTGTCCCAAACACTGTAACCACCAAGCTGTGCCCCAAATACTGTAACCACCAAGCTGTGCCCCAAACACTGTAACCACCAAGCTGTGTCCCAAACACTGTAACCACCAAGCTGTGCCCCAAACACTGTAACCACCAAGCTGTGTCCCAAACACTGTAACCACCAAGCTGTGCCCCAAATACTGTAACCACCAAGCTGTGCCCCAAACACTGTAACCACCAAGCTGTGTCCCAAACACTGTAACCACCAAGCTGTGCCCCAAATACTGTAACCACCAAGCTGTGCCCCAAATACTGTAACCACCAAGCTGTGTCCCAAACACTGTAACCACCAAGCTGTGTCCCAAACACTGTAACCACCAAGCTGTGTGCCAAACACTGTAACCACCAAGCTGTGTCCCAAACACTGTAACCACCAAGCTGTGTGCCAGAGACTCCAACCTGATCCTTTTTTTCTCAGAGCAAATCATCACTCCCTTCGTTTGTGCCCTACTCTGCGACACTTTGCCATAATTCCGCAGCTCGGAAGCTAGGGCTGGTAATAATTAGCCAAGAAGAATTTTTAAAAAATTTAACTAAAGAGGGCGACTCGAGGACGTGTGCATCCTTGTGGGATCTTTCACCTGTTCCTGGGTCCATTTGTTTTTCTCCGGCCTTTTTCATAAATTCTTACTATTTTACATTGATTGCAGGGGGTGGGGGACTCTCTATCCTCATCCATCTTTACCTGAATTTCTTTGGGAAGTTATTTCCCCTGCTGTGCCGCAGACAACAACACTGCAATCTTTTCTCAGTGGGGATTAATTGTGGCGCTTGTGTTGTAGTATGTGGGTCTCAGCATGGGGGCCAGGAGTGCCGCTACAGACTGAATCGGGGAGGGTGGGGGAAGTGTTTAGGGAATAGCTCAGTTCTTGGCTAAGGAAAGGAGGGTATTAGTTAAAACCAAGGTGACTATTGCCGGATATATTCTCCGGGTGTATTTTTGGAAATATTTGAAGCATACATATATAGAGTTTCTCCCCTTATTACAGTCCTCAGTCAGCACTGCCTTTAAATACTATGATTCCCCGTTGCGCAGCAAATGATTGTGAGCAGCAGAAAAAAAAACACAACAAAACATAAGTCACAGTCCCTTTAAACGGAACCTCCTGCATTACTGCTGATCGGTGGGAGTTCATTCATTCATTCATTCATTCAAACGAAAGTTATTACCAGAAAATGACCTGGTGTTTAAATCAGATTTATGTGTTGCATGTATTTTTCCTTTAAATTTGATGGTTGTTTTTCTTTTACCAGATCATGATCTTTGTTAAATACAAAATTAGTAATCTTGCAATTTTCACACTGGCTACTGCTTTTCTTTTAATTTCATACTGTCTGTGCTTTCTTAGGAATAGTTTTCAGTAGTTTCCTTACCAGCAGAGGCAGAATTGCAATGACAGGTAACAGCTCTGAAAACACAAGATCCACCAATCACTATAGGTGATATCACAGCTCACCTCCTCCTCCTGTACACTGACTGATAACTCCTCTATATACAGTAGATAACACAGGATCCACCATTCACAATAGGTGATATCACAGCTCACTTCCTCCTGTACAATGACTGATAACACCTCTATACACAGTAGATAACACAGAATCCACCATTCACACTAGGTAATATCACAGCTCACCTCCTCCTCCTCCTGTACAATGACTGATAACACCTCTATATACAGTAGATAACACAGGATCCACCATTCACAATAGGTGATGTCACAGCTCACCTCCTCCTCCTCCTGTACAATGACTGATAACACCTCTATATACAGTAGATAACACAGGATCCACCAATCACAATAGGTGATGTCACAGCTCACCTCCTCCTCCTCCTGTACAATGACTGATAACACCTCTATATACAGTAGATAACACAGGATCCACCATTCACAATATGTGATGTCACAGCTCACCTCCTCCTCCTGTACAATGAATGATAACACCTCTATATACAGTAGATAACACAGGATCCACCAATCACAATAGGTGATATCACAGCTCACCTCCTCCTGTACAATGACTGATAACACCTCTATACACAGTAGATAACACAGAATCCACCATTCACACTAGGTAATATCACAGCTCACCTCCTCCTCCTGTACAATGACTGATAACACCTCTATATACAGTAGATAACACAGGATCCACCAATCACAATAGGTGATGTCACAGCTCACCTCCTCCTCCTGTACAATGACTGATAACACCTCTATATACAGTAGATAACACAGGATCCACCATTCACAATAGGTGATGTCACAGCTCACCTCCTCCTCCTCCTGTACAATGACTGATAACACCTCTATATACAGTAGATAACACAGGATCCACCATTCACAATAGGTGATGTCACAGCTCACCTCCTCCTCCTGTACAATGACTGATAACACCTCTATATACAGTATATAGCACAGGATCCACCAATCACAATAGGTGATGTCACAGCTCACCTCCTCCTCCTCCTGTACAATGACTGATAACACCTCTATATACAGTAGATAATACAGGATCCACCATTCACAATAGGTGATGTCACAGCTCACCTCCTCCTCCTGTACAATGACTGATAACACCTCTATATACAGTATATAGCACAGGATCCACCAATCACAATAGGTGATGTCACAGCTCACCTCCTCCTCCTGTACAATGACTGATAACACCTCTATATACAGTAGCTAACACAGGATCCACCATTCACAATAGGTGATGTCACAGCTCACCTCCTCCTCCTGTACAATGACTGATAACATCTCTATATACAGTAGATAACACAGGATCCACCATTCACAATAGGTGATGTCACAGCTCACCTCCTCCTCCTGTACAATGTCTGATAACACCTCTATATACAGTAGATAACACAGGATCCACCATTCACAATAGGTGATGTCACAGCTCACCTCCTCCTCCTGTACAATGACTGATAACACCTCTATATACAGTAGATAACACAGGATCCACCCTTCACAATAGGTGATATCACAGCTCACCTCCTCCTCCTGTACAATGACTGATAACACCTCTATATACAGTAGATAACACAGGATCCACCAATCACAATAGGTGATGTCACAGCTCACCTCCCCCTCCTGTACAATGACTGATAACACCTCTATATACAGTGGATAACACAGGATCCACCATTCACAATAGGTGATATCACAGCTCACCTCCTCCTCCTGTACAATGACTGATAACACCTCTATATACAGTAGATAACACAGAATCCGCCATTCACAATAGGTGATGTCACAGCTCACCTTCTCCTCCGGTACAATGACTGATAACACCTCTATATACAGCATATAATACAGGATCCACCATTTACAATAGGTGATGTCACAGCTCACCTCCTCACCTGTACAATGACTGATAACACCTCTATATACAGTAGATGTCATGCACTTGGGTGGTGCCACCAGTTTAGGTACCGCCAGATCGGCTTCATGGTTTAGGTACCGCCAGAGCGGCTTCATGGTTTTTGTGCCGTCGGAGCAGCTTCATGGTTATGTGCGCTCTATACAGGAATACGGGAAGCAAGATCAGAATAAAGAACTAACGTCAGGGACCTGGCAATATACAGCTGCACACAGGAGTGTAGGGAAAACACAGGGGTTTATACAAAACAAAGAAGAATGGCCGCCCCCACCGGATTCTTTTTCCTAAAGTCCTTTAACTCAATAAAAGGGACATTGTTGCGGTAAGCGGGGGGAATATGCGGGAGAAGGAGAGTGGTCGACGGCCGTATGGATGGGCCTGTAGAGTCGTCGTGTTGAGGTGTAACGGCCGTCGTCCACTCTCTCCTTCTCCCACATATACCCCCTGCTTACCGCAACAATGTCTGAATTATTGCCCAGGGTGCCAGAAAACCTAGATACACCTCTGACAAGACCCAATAGCAAAAATGATTTTCAGCCCCAAATTTAAGTTTATTTCCCTAATTTAAGGGTCTTCATTACCAACTTTGCCAGTTCCACATGAGAGGTGATACGTTACTGATTACTGGGTCACAATCTGAGGATCTACTTTGTATTTCTAATGTGAAAACCCCCAAAATAAATCATCCCCCTGCTGGACATGGCTGGAACTGCACCACTCTAGATACTGGTAACTGCTGCCTGAATAACCCCTGGTCTGTGACTCATGCACCCACTGTGAACTTACTCAGTATTTCAATATCCTTAGTGTGAATCACATTGTAGTGTTAGCTGTTTTTACAAGTTTCTGGTGACATTTTATGAAAGCCGCTAATTGCTGCATTTCCAGGGTCTATTTCCAGAATCTATAGCCGTTTTAGTCTCATTTGCAGTTTCGTACGTTAGCAAACGACACATTTACATGGACAGCTAATTTAACATCATGTCAGGTTCACTGATTTCAGCTTAATAGGATAGTTCCCCTGATGATCCTCCTGGAAATTTATAAATCACAGGATGGGCGTGTCTCTAAAACTGTCCAATCAGGATTGACTATGCCGTATCAGTGCAGGGAGACATGCCTTATTGTCAAATAGAATAGCACTCAGTTGTAATTACATTCAAAAGTTTCCAGGAGGATTAACAGAGGAACAGCACAACACATAGCTCTAAGAAAAGATGCGTCAGAATTGTTATTTCTTAAGAAATTCACATATTTACTGAAACAGACATGTCAGGAGAGTGGATAGGTTTTTTTAAAGCACTATTTCCCCTCTGAGAAATGTAAGTGATTCCTGGTGGATATACCCAAAATGTTTGAGTTTTTTATTACTTGCACTGACTTAAAGGGAATATTCCCATTTTCAGAGGTTTATATTTTCGGATAGAGCTTGTAAAAAGAAGCGTTTTTGCAATTTACTGTTTATTAAAATTTTCAGCCGTTGTTGAGATATTAACACTTTTACTTTCTATTGTTTATAGTTTGTTGCCTAGGAGACCGACCGCTGCTGCTCTTTAGTTTATACACGTTTGAGGTCACTGCTCTGAAGTTTGGCTGGATTAAGAGGTGTCATTTCCTGGCCAGCTTCAAAACGGTGCTTACAAGCTCAATAGACGTTCCTTAGAAAAGAACTCTTAAGCACTGGTCATGTTCTGCTGTGTTGAGGTGGTCGGTCTCCAAGGTAACGAGCTGTAAACAAAAAGAAAAGTGTCAATATCTCAAGAACGGCTGAAAATTTTAACACGCAACAAATTGCAAAATTGCTTGTATTTAGAAGCACTATCCGACGATACCCATTCCATAAAAATGGAAATGACCCTTTAAATGGGGAAATCTTTCTAAGTAGACCCTTTTGTCATGATGAGTGTCAGAATTAGGACCTTCACCTTTCAGATATACATGGCAGAGCTACTTAAGATATTTTAATAGCTACACTTTTCATGTTCGCTAGTAATATGTGCCATTCTGGACTCTGGAAAGCTGGATGACAACCCTGTGGTTGTTATAACAGTGTCCACATTAGTTGTCAGACAGCTTTCCCAGAAACAGATATGACTAAGAAACAGCTGAACAGAATTTTTAACAATTTAGTGTTATTCCTAAACCCTGGGGTCTCACAGTGCTTCTTAGTCTTCGATATGCTTGGAGTCTCCAGTAGGAGCGGCCCGATATGATACTAGGCCACCCACAGAGATGTAATATGGATGTATAAGACCCTGTAACAATGCGCCCATCATAGAAGCCCCATAACAAGGTGTCCATCCTAGAAACCCCCATAACAATGTTTTCATTTTGAAGTTCCTATAACAATGTGCCTTCTTTGAAGCCCCTTTTACAATGTGCCATTATAGAAGCCCCCATAAACATGTGCCATCATAGAAGCCCCAATAACAATGTGCCATCATAGAAGCCCCCATAACAATGTACCACCATAGAAGCCCCCATAACAATGTGCCTCTCATAGAAACCCTTTTAACAATGTGTCATCATAGAAGCTTCAATATCAATATGCCATCATGGAAGCCCCCATAACAATGTGCCATTATAGACGCCCCAATAACAATGTGCCATCATAGAAGCCCCAATAACAATGTGCCATCATAGAAGCCCCCATAACAATGTACCACCATAGAAGCCCCCATAACAATGTGCCTCTCATAGAAACCCTTTTAACAATGTGTCATCATAGAAGCTTCAATATCAATATGCCATCGTGGAAGCCCCCATAACAGTGTGCCATTATAGACGCCCCAATAACAATGTGACATCATAGAAGCCCCAATAGCAATACGCCAATCACAGAAGTCGCTATAGCGATGTGCCTGTAATAGAAGCCCCCCTAACAGTGTGCCCGTAATAGAATTCCCCATAACAATGTGTCCATCATAGAAGCCACTATAACAATGTGCCCATAATAGAAGCCCCCATACCAATGTTTACATCATAGAAGCCCCCATACTTATGTGCCATCATAGAAGCCCCTATAGCAATGTGCCCATCATAGAAACCTCTATAACAGTGTGCCCATAATAGTAGCCCGCATAACAATGTGCCCATAATAGAATCCCCTATAACAGTGTGCTCATCATAGTCCAGCTTCTCTAGGTGTAGTCCACACCTTGTATTTTGCAATCAAGATTCCAGATTATCAATTTCTCCTAACTGTTCTCTGCACTGTTCACGCCTTAACTCTGTTATTAAGGTAAAACATCTCTGCCAGCAAGTTACCTGTTAGCTAATACATTTCTGCTATTTGTATGCACTATGCATACTGAACCTCTGCAAGCAAGTTACTAGTTCACCAAAACATCACAGATATCCTGCAGTTAACTATGTGCCTGCATACATCTCTGCTATTAACCATATCCCTGCTGCAAGTTTCACACTTCATGTCCTGTTTCGGAGTGTGACTGGCCTCCAACAGCATCTAGTTCATCCAGCTTCACTTGCTCATCTGCTGTCCCTCATACCCTGCTGTCCCATTCCTTACTGATCCATGTACTGACCTTTTCCGCTGCACTATCATCCCTGCTCTGCACTGGAAATGCTTATCTATGGCTCAAAGAATCCATCTTACCAGACAACAGCAAATAAATATCAAAATTGCATAGTACTTTATTCATGCAAGATTATGTTTTCAGCCCATAAAACAATAACTTCAAAGTTTTGGGCACTAGGTGTTTCCAGCTTCTGTCCAATTTGATGTCTTTACAGGAAGTGTGGGCTGATCTTTATCTCTTTAGGGGAACTGGTGTATTTTCCCTCTGTTCCTACACTCTGTTAAACTGCTTACAAGCATAACAGAATAATGCTCTTCGTTAAGAACAAGTCAAGGACTGAACAATGGTGTAGTATGTGCTAGGAAGTGAGGGAAAGTTCCAGACCCTACAGTGCTGGCAGAATGGTGAAGCAGAACCACCCACTGAAAAAGAGTGAATGGAAAGTTAATGTGTTATGTCTCACAGGGTGAGGTGGATTCTCAAAGCTTTTGATCTGGATGACAATCTTCTGTGCAATACTGAAAGGAGGTGGTGATGTTGCTGCACTGCAGCTGAATTGGAAGAGGGTTGGCTGATGTAGCAAGGCTGGAATAATGACAAGTGGTGTAGCGGAGCTGGGAAAACAGCAATTGATGTAGCAGAGCTAGAACAACGGTGATTTATGTAGCAAAGCTGGAATAATGGCAACTGATGCAGCAGAGCTGGAACAACGGCAATGGATTTGGCAGAATTAGGAGCATGATGTAGCAGAATTGGCATAACGATGTAGCAAAGCTGGAACCACGATGTAACAGAGCTGCAACCATGATGTATAAAAGATGGAGCCATGATGTATCAAAGCTGGAACGACGTTGTAGCAGAGCTGGAACCATGATGTATCAAAGATGGAACCACGTTGTAGCAGAGCTGGAACCATGATGTATCAAAGATGGAACCACGTTGTAGCAGAGCTGGAACCATGATGTATCAAAGATGGAACCACGTTGTAGCAGAGCTGGAACCATGATGCATCAAAGATGGAACCAAGTTATAGCAGAGCTGGAACCATGATGTATCAAAGATGGAACCACGTTGTAGCAGAGCTGGAACCATGATGTATCAAAGATGGAACCATGATGTGTCAAAGATGGAACCACTTTGTAGCAGAGCCGGAACCATGATGCATCAAAGATGGAACCAAGTTGTAGCAGAGCTGGAACCATGATGTATCAAAGATGGAACCACGTTGTAGCAGAGCTGGAACCATGATGTATCATAGATGGAACCATGATGTATCAAAGATGGAACCACGTTGTAGCAGAGCTGGAACCATGATGCATCAAAGATGGAACCAAGTTGTAGCAGAGCTGGAACCATGATGTATCAAAGATGGAACCACGTTGTAGCAGAGCTGGAACCATGATGTATCAAAGATGGAACCATGATGTATAAAAGATGGAACCACATTGTAGCAGAGTTGGAACCATGATGTATCAAAGATGGAACCATGATGTATCAAAGATGGAACCATGATGTATCAAAGATGGAAACATGATGTTTCAAAGATGGAACCACAATGTGGCAGAGTTGGAACCATGATGTAACAGATTTGGCACGATGATGTATCAAAGTTGGAGACTCAATGAAATGTAGCTTCCTGAGCCAGGTTTAATGACCTAGATGGATGGACATCACTGGAGCTGAAGTTGGGTAGCAGTAGGGGAGACATGACAGGCCAAGGAGATAAAGTAATACAACCCTGGGCACTGAAAAGGAGATGGATGAATAACCTAGACCATGAGAATCGAGGCAGTTCTAGAAATATTAGACTGGTATATGCTCCAAAAGTAGTTTCAGCTAGATGAGGGCAGCCTCCTCAAATCAGCAGGAACAGAACCCCTAATAAATACAAAAGTAAAAGAAACATACATTTAAAAAAAAAAAAATAGAATCTCACAATATAAATTACCATTACGTCCCTTTTTTAGTGTAATTCTGATCTTCATAGCAGCCAGTTACTCAGAACGTGTTATTGGGACGGCGGTCTATCGTCTGCGTCAGTCCGGAGAATGATTAGAGCGTTCATTGACAATCTGAGAACAAGACAGTATTTGTGAGCGGAAGATAATGTCCTGCAATGTTCTCCTGCCTTTTCCAATGTAGCAACCTGTGAAATTCTATTATGAAACATATTGGTCTTCTACGCTCCCGTCTAACACTTCCGAAATAACGATTTGCTGACACCTCCAGACATTGAGCGTCAACTCTGCGGCAGGTGAAGAGTTAAGCAATTTTAGTTTAATTTCACATGGGAGGAAAAGAAGATTAAACTGCAATGTTCGGGCCGTTTTCGGTTTGTACCGTTGAACTGACGTTCCCATTGGACTTACAGTTCTGAATATATTAGGTAGGACCATAAAGGGAGTTGTGTTATTGGAGCGCCCCCATGGGCAAGGGGTACGCGGTACCGGGTCCTTCGGTTCACAGGGGGATGTCATGGTGGCTGACCCAGTCCGTGGCCCTGGGACGTCTGTATTAAAGGGAAAGGTCTTTAAAGGGGAAATGTTCGTGACGCCACCTGTGGTATTCGGTCAGGGTGACCGACGCTGCTTTAAGGGGTCCGCTGGGGTGATGTTATGGCAGCTAGATGGTATACCTTCCCACAGGTGAAGTGTATCCCCAGGGCTTTCCAGTGAGTAGATGGTGGATGGTGAGAGGCGCAGTGAAGAACGAGGACACAAGGTTGCAGTCTCTTTACCTTTTACTGAAGGTTTCAGCATCCACAGTCCAGAGCACCGGATCACAGGGCAGGCAGAGTCCGGCCGGTTTGGAGGCAAATCCAGAGTCCCCTTATCCAGGTGGAAATCAGTAGCCTTCCTCTAGCGTCTGTGTGTTGTAGTACCTTACTGCTAAGCTTCTCATAAGGTCCTCACAGATGTTGTAGATGTTATGTCTCTCTCTGTCCCCCAGATGGATAGGACAAACCCGTATGACCGGTGTCTTGATGCGTTTTATAGGGACTCTATCATGCCCCAGACTCTCGTGGGTGCCACCTTGCGGATGTAGGGCGGATCAGTAACGTGAAATTAGCTGTCCTGCTGGTCTCTGGAGCAAAGCATAAAGGACTGTTGCTCCCTTGGTGTTCCGGCTACCGGGATCCTGCGCCTCAGAAGGAGGCAGTCTGTGCAGGGCAGAACTCCTTCTGGAATCCACTCCTTTGCTATGACTTCTTTCTCACCCTCTCAACAATACAGTTCTCCTTGGTGTCCGTTCTTAGGAACTGCCACACTCAGGGCATGCACAGCTCCGTGTCCAACCGTCTAGATCTCTGCCAGGCTCCCACCCCTGTCAGGGCAAAGCTCAGCCATCAACTGCCTAACTTCCTCTCCAGGCCACCAGTTTTACCTAAGTGTGAAGAGTGCCCTAATAAATAGGAGCATAGCTCCCCCTGGTGGACTGGAGTATGAAATGTGTTGTATGTTTGTGATACCTGGTAAAGAGATCTCCTTCATTACCTCCAAACGTAACATCACTCCTCCCTAGAGGAGAATGACATTACTGCAATGACCAGGACCCTGGGGCGCTGCATTATCAAGAGAGACCCTTTTTAAAATCAACTGATCGCTGGAGGTCTGACCCAACCGGCTAAGAAGTTTCCCTACAGCGGCCACTTCAGGTGAAATGTAGTATTACATCATCCTTGGGGATGCTATTTATTAGCGGTTCCTCTCCCAGGCTCATAGAGTAAGTGCCCAAAGGGGAAGAAAGCCCCATTAAGATATCTATAAGCTCTATTAAGGCATATTTAAGCTATCCGAGTGAAACAACCCCTTTAAATCCTCATTAGAGATGAGAAAATCTTTTTTTTTAATCAGCCCTGAATTTGCTGTTTCGCCAGTCTTCCACACACCTCAAAATATTTCTGATACAGATTCTTATCCTTCCTGTATAAGATTATAAAGCCTGAAAATATAGATTCTCTTCCCTGCTAGAGGGTGACTGGCCCATGGGAGGACAGGAGGATCCTCCGGTAGGCCCTGGCCATGACACTAAAATAGGTCCCAGACAGAATACCAGATCCAGACAAATTTTTCATATAATTTTAGTGTTGCATCACGTAGTGCCCTGAAGATTTGGGCCTCTAGTTTTTTTTCTGCTATTTGGTGAAATTTAACATAAAAATTTTAAAATAAAAAAGTTTATATTGTTTAAATTCTTTTTGTTTTAAATTATATTTTTGTGCTTTTTTATGCAATCATTTTATTTCTCTATCCCTAACCCTAGCCCTAATCCTAACTCTAGCCCTAACCCTATCCCCATTCCTAACACTAACCCTAAACCCAGCGCTAACCCTAGCCCCAGCCCTAACCCTAACCTAATCCCCAGCCCTAACCCCAGCCCAAATTCTTACCCTAGCCCCATCCTTAACTCTAGCCCCAGCACTAACCCCAGCCCTAACACTAACCCCAGCCCTAACACTAACCCCAGCCCTAACCCTACCCAGCTCTAACCCTAACCTGAGCCCCAGCCCTAATACTAACCCTAACCCCAGCCCTAACCTTAACCCCAACCCTAACCCTAGTCCTAAACCAAACCCCTTACCCCAGCCCTAATACTAACCCTAACCCCAGCCCTAACCCTAGCCCCAGCCCTAACTTTAACCCCAACCCTAACCCCAGCCCTAAATCTAGCCCCAGCCCTAACCCTACCCCAGCTCTAACCCTAACCTGAGCCCCAGTCCTAATACTAACCCTAACCCAAGCCCTAACCTTAACCCTAACTTTAACCCTAGTCCTAAACCAAACCCTAACCCCAGCCCTAATACTAACCCTAACTCCAGCCCTAACCCTAGTTCCAGCCCTAACTTTAACCCCAACCCTAAACCCCAGCCCTAACCCTAATCCCAGCCATAATACTAATCCTAGCCCTAATCCTAGCCCAAACTATAGTTAGGATTAGAAAAGTGTGTAAAAACATAACATTTATAAGAATATTGGTGTTTTGGTTTATTTCTTTCTACAGGGGATACTTTAAAAAAAAAAATTGGGATAGTTCTCCCAGGAAGTCTCCAACACAGGAAACCTTATACTGTATTGCTCCATGCCGCATGTATAGTAAGTTATTGTTTTTGATGCGATATTTAGAAGGTGGATTGTCAGGGTTGTACAAGCTTAAGATCATCTGTTGCTTTTATTTCACTGTGTAAGGTTCACTTTTTATTGATATATTCATTATTTATAGGAGTCTTTTCTGGTTGGCACTGTTTATAGGGTACTCTATTGCTGGCACTTGTTTTGGTGATAATTTCAGTAATTCAAAGTTTATAGAGACTTTCGGATTCCGGCACTGCTGATAGGAGCTTTTTGTAGATGGTACTAGGTATAGAGCATTCTCTTTCTGGCTCTGATTCTAGGAGCTTTTTCATGATGGCACTCTACTTTGGCACTCTTTTTGGATGACACTGTCAATAGGGGCGTTTTTTTCCCTAGTTTATGGGGGCATTTTCTTATTTATGAGCCTTTTTCTGGATGGAATTGCTAAGTGAGCACTCTCTGGATGATATTATTTATATTGCCAGCACTGTTAATGAGGGGTATAGATTTGATCACCCTCTTACTAAATCTCCACATTCGGGTCCCTGCTATGACGGTGCACCAGAATTAAAAAAACTTCTCCAATTTTTCCATTTTGCTGGAGGATGACTACAGAGCCTTTCTTCTTTAATTTCCAAGCACTTTAAATAATTTAATTAATTTTGACTTTCCTCCGGGGACCTTCCATATTAATAAATGGCACCGCCAATCAGAGACACATACAACCGTTCATATAGTTTCTAGATTTTTTTTCCCCAGCGACCTTATTAATGAAAGTGTAATAATGTACACAAGTCCAATAAACACAAATCGGCGTTGATTGTGCAGCCGGGCGTGTAAGTGATTAATTATTTATTGTGACCACTAGCGCCGCGTCGTGATAGTAAATCTGTAACGAGATTACACCCGTCTGCCCGGCCTCATTTTATTTGGCGCCGTGCCCCGTGAAATTCATGAGATTAATTCCAACAAGAGTGACATTTTCACATCATATTAGATCCTCTTTATGATCGGGGCTATAAATTAGACCTTAAAATGCTCCTAGCAGCTGATAATCAGTATTTATTCCCACGGAGCTTAAAGCCCCTCCGCCAAACGACTGCTCCTTTAAATATCTGGATATTCCACCCAGTCCCAGATAGCTTTATTTGCTTCTCGGCACGTTATCTGAAAAATGGCGTGGCATTTATAGTATTGCTCATTATGCAATGATTATTATGGGATTATATCGCTCTGCAAACTTTCTTTATATGCAACATGAATGTGAGCTGAACTGCAGTACCCAAGAACGGCCACTATACAGTGTATGGCGCTGTGGTGTTACTGTTCCATATATTGTTTATTTGTCTTGATCTATGATCGGCTGATTAGTGGGGGGCGTTCGGTGTCGGACCACCACTCATCTAATATTGATGATTTATTGTAAGGATAAAATTCCTGGGTAAACCCTTTAAGAGAGCCTCTTCTATCAAACTCTTAAAGGGGTCACATGCTATTAGGAATAATAGCATAGTATTAGGATTATATAGTAGATATGGGAAAAATGTTTTCCATAGATATGGATCCTTACAGAAAAAAAAGTTATAGAGAAAGTGGCCCCAAGGTATTGCACAGTAAATAGTTCCCCCTGGAGTGCCACACAATAAAAAATAACATAACGACAGTTCCCCGTACAGCACCCCACAGTAAACGGTGCCATAGAGATAAAGTCCCCTAGAGTGCCCCCCAGTATTTAGCTCCATAGAGATATTGCCCCCTTGAGTACCCCACAGTAATTATCCCCCATCGAGAGAGTGCACCACAATAATTAGCTCCATTAAGATGTTGTCCCCCAGAGCGCCCACAGTACTAAGCTCCTTAGAAACAGTACCCCCTTAAGTGCCCCACAATAATTAACTTTATAGTTATATAGGTCCCCTAGAGTGCCCCACAGTAATTAGCTGTATAGATATAGGTCCTTTGGAGTGTCCCACAGTAATAATAATCTTTATTTTTATATAGTGCTAACATATTCCGCAGCGCTTTACAGGTTGCACACATCATCGCTGTCCCCATTGGGGCTCACAATCTAGGTTCCCTATCAGTATGTCTTTGGAATGTGGGAGGAAACCGGAGAACCCGGAGGAAACCCACACAAACACGGGGAGAACATACAAACTCCTTGCAGATGTTGTCCTTGATGGGATTTGAACCCAGGACTCCAGCGCTGCAATGCTAACCACTGAGCCACCATGCTGCCCCAGTAAATGGCTTTATAGATATAGGGCCCCCTAGAGTGTCAATGAAAAAGAAAATTGGAACCAGCTCACCACATCCTGCGTTATGTAGTCCAGTATGCACGGAATGACATTCTGACCAAAACATGAAGTATAGAGACAAGTAGAAAAAAAATCCATCTTCTGGCGACAATCCATAAAAATATGAAAATCCTTTATTAGAAACACTTTAAAATTCCAATGTGCACATGGCACATTATGGGGGACAGGAAACATGGTGACGCGTTTCAAATGCAAACCCACAGTAATGTCCCACAGTAATTAGCTTTATAGATACAAGTCCCCTAGAGTGCCCCACAGTAATTAGCTTTATAGATACAAGTCCCCTAGAGTGCCCCACAGTAATTAGCTTTATAGATACAGGTCCCCTAGAGTGCCCCACAGAAATGAATTCCCCAGAAGCGTGAAAAATAAACGGTGCTGTGGGCATGGTGCCCCTCAAAGTAACCCACAGTAAATAGTATGACAAAGAGAGTACAGACCCCTTAGAGTGCCCCGTGTCAATTAGTACCATAATGAGAGTGCTCACACAGTAAACAGTATGCTGCTCAGAGTCTCTGCTGGATGACAGGCTGTATGGTCACATCATCCAACCATGCAGCCTGCCATCTAGATGTAGCAGAGCTAGACCTGTCACGGGCCAAATTATTATCTTCTCAGCTGCCTGCCTTGCTTTTGCTTGTTATTAATTATAGCGGGACCCTACGTCATTTTTTGGGGGGGGTCCCCCAGTAAAGGCTAAGTATACAGCTGTGAGCTAATAATAATAGCCTGGGAAACTCCATAGGCATTACCCCCTTCCCAGGCTATAAATATATGTCCCCAGCCGTCGGCTTTCCCTCTGCTGGTTAAGAAAATTCCGCGGGAGCCCACACCATTTTTTTCAGAAAAATAATAATTTCATAATTAAATATATGTACAGTAAGCTGCACACACACTGTACTCATTGTATATGTCACTGACCTCTATATATCTATCTATTCTATGAGTATATACTGCATGTAATCCATCTCTTCTATCATGTCGGGTCAAGCTGTGATTTTACTGTACACGGCAGATGAATTGCCGGCTTTTCAAAGCACATCGGTGTGTAAAAATCAAACAGCACGTGCATAGTCCGAGTGCTGTGCGATTTTTTTTCTCGCACCCATTGACTTCTATTGCCGAATACAATCCGA